>NC_059077.1:102310061-102631061 GCF_020497125.1 Mauremys mutica | reverse complement strand
AACCTGTCATATGCTGTTACCTCACATACCCTATTACATATCCTGTCTTTTGTCATCTTTCCTGTTGCTCTCTGTAGGATGTGCACAGGATAAGCTTCACTGAAAACTGTCATCCAGCTAACCCAGTGGTTAGCTGAGATCAACATATGAAAGAAGAGCAAACTGAAGTTAAATGGTTGCAAGACCTAGATTATGCTTCTTAGCAGAGTAAAAGACTTCAAAGAGTCTGAAGCCATGGTGTTTCCAATAGTTTCTACTTGTCAAAGGCACGTACCCACAATGTGTCAAGTCAGTCTATGGGTTAGGAGTGTTCACATAACAGCGTCCATGACAAGTGTGTGTTTTAGGACCTGCCCTTGATAATACATGCCTGGATTACTGCAGTGCAATCTATCTGCACTTGAAGGCACCAGTCCTCAGAAAACTAAAACTGGCACAGAATATAGCTTCAGACTTCCTTAGCAACACAGATCACTACAAGCACATTATATCTCTACTAAGCGCATTTCACTGGCTTCCCACTGAATACCACATCATGTATTTATTTTCAAGGTGCTTAGTGGTTTAAGCCCAGAATATCTAAAAGAACCAGAAACAGTACATGGCCAAACCAGCATCATCAACTCTGCTCCTCTGTCACAATGGAAATGTCTATGCATCTGTGCAGGGGACAGAGCCTTCTCGGGAGCTGGTCCAGACCTGTGAAACTCACTCTTGTAGGAATCTTCACGAATCACTTCAAACCTCACTTTCCATTCTAAACACACAGAACACTTCTTTGAACTGACCTTCACAAATAAAAACACAACACACACAAATTATCCCCCTAAAGAGAGGATTAAGGAAGCAACCATCTGACAGATACTAGTCACTTCGTTTAAGGCACTGTTGGAAGGTGCTTAGAACAAGTACCGGACTAGAACGAAAATTTCAACACTTCTCCATCTTAGCCAAGAAGAATGTTCCTTTCGGCTCACTTGGTAGATCTGCTGCTGTCAGACCACAAATTCTGTTCTCCGTTAGGTGATATGCAGGATATATGGTGAGTTCAGTTAGCAGATGAGACACTCCACTCTTTGGATAAGTCTGTTCCAATATCTGGCCACCGAATGCCAGACAACTATACCTTCTCTTATGTCACTCTATTTCTTCTGTGTTGTGTCTTTAAGTCATTAACTATTCCACTTGTGGCTGATCTTGCTCACATGCTTTCATGCCTTCTGAGTTTAAAACCCCTATGCATAACCAAGCAATCTCCCACAGTCCTATATTTTTGAATATGTCAACCTAAAGGCCTGATCCTCCTCTCACTGACTTCAGCGGTACAGAGTAGAGCCTCTGGGTTTTAGCAGCCCAAATAACAAAGAACATGGAAAAAGCCTGCTTACTTCCTTAGCCTTATTGATCTAAAGCATTTTACTATGAATAGAGTGCATTGCACCCACTAAAGTATTTACATACTTTTAATAGTCCAGAGCATCTGAAAATTATTCCAGTGCATCTTATTTACTGTAATATGTTTAGATGTCCATAGATTAATAGCCTATTTTTGGAAGATGGTTCCATGACAAAGAAGCTGGCTTCTACCAAACGATGGTCTGGGAAAAAAATTGCGCTCCATATCTCCTTTTCCTTCCCATCTCCTCTAAAGAAACAGGAGTAAAATTGCCATTGCCATTTCATCCTCCTGGAAGGCTTCTTCACAGACAAACGGATAATCCCTTTATACTTTACAACAGAAACTCCATTTCTCCCACTTTCCTAAATGAAGATGGTAGAATGGCTACCCTTTTCTATTCTCCTCTCTCATAATACATTTTCTTGCAATACATACTCTAGCTTGATGAATAAACTTTGTGAAGGTTTGTTGGATTTTTTTTAATTAAATTGAATTAAAATGAATTTGAGTGTAGAAGAGTGGACTTATTGCTGGCATGCCCCCTCATGGCCAGGTGTGGCATAGCAGACTAGCTTATCTACCGCACCCTCTCGACAGCTGTTCCAGCCCTACAGAAGTATGCCTTTTGTCATGACAGAGCAAGCTGGCCAGATCACTTTAAGTTTCTCCTCTTCCAGTGTAACAAAGTCCCACAAGTAATTCCAAGACCTTGTGTCAGGTCTCTAGCCCCCAACTCTGGCTGTAATGGTCCTTACCTTACTCCCTTGCTTCAGCACTTCACAACCCCTATATCTTCACAGGCTCTGCCACCTCTCCAGATTCACCCTTCTTTCACGGCAGGAGCTCGCAGCACCTCCAAAAAACCCCAAATGAAAATACAAACAAACAGTTCTTTCCTTCCTTGGGCTCAAATTTTCATCCCTTTTAAGTTTTCCCTTGGCTCCATTCCTCACTTGAACACCTCCCTTCACTTCCTGCCTGGGGATCCAAATCCTGCCCTCTTGTCAGGGCTCATTGCTGGAGCTTGTTTCACACCATCTCTCCTGGTGTCTTGCCAGCATTCTCTACTCTGGAGAGGATCCCAAGGCCACTCTCCACTCTGGGGTTTTCTCTTCAATATTGCCACACTCTCTTCTGCCAAGAGAGGAACTGCAGAGTTCTCTCCATGTTATCCTCTTTTACTCTGGACTTCCTCTTTAATTGGGCCTGGCCCACCCTCCAGGTGACCTAACTGAGCTATTCAGCTCTATTTAACTCTTTGAGACCCAGTGTGGATATGCACCCCATTACAGTGAGAAAGAGATTGTATAAGAATGAAAATGGGAGGAGGAGACACACAGATCCAGACTGCTGGCACATGGTACGCATACATAGGCAGAGGACAAAGACTAGTGTGACAAAGTTCCTTCTCTACCTTGGTGGATCCTGCGCTTATTGGTGGATTTGCTTGCCTCAGAGATCTTCCCCTCTGGTGGAAGTAGGGTGACCAGATAGCAAGTATGAAAAATCGGGACAGAGTATGGGGGGATAATAGGCACCTATATAAGAAAAATCTCCAAATATTGGGACTGTCCCTATAAAATCAGGACATCTGGTCACCCTAGGTGGAACCCACAGTCCGGGTCAACTCCTCCTGTGTCTGATCAGGAGTTGGGAGGTTTGGGGGGAACCCGGGCCCGCCCTCTATTCTGGGTTCCAGCCCAGGGCCCTGTGGATTGCAGCTGAGAGCTACAACTCCCTGGGCTACTTCCCCATGGCCTCCTCCAAACACCTCCTTTATCCTCACCACAGGACCTTCCTCCTGGTGTCTGATAACACTTGTACTCCTCAGTCCTCCAGCAGCTCACACTCACACTCACACTCTCTCGCTCTCTCTCTCAGCTCCTTGCGCCTCTTGCTTGCTTGCTCGCTCGCTCGCTCGCACGCACTTCCTCCCCCCTGGCTCCCACTGGAGTGAGCCCTTTTATGGCATCAGAGGGACCTAATTAGAGTCAGGTGCTTAACAGCCTCACCTGACTCTTAGCAGGTTAATTGGAGTCAGGTATTCTCATTAGCCTGGAGCAGCCCCTGCTCTGGTCACTCAGGGAACAGAAAACTGCTTATCCAGTGGCCGGTATATCTCCCTTCGACTACTCTGCTGTTCCCAACTGGCCTGGGTCTATCACACTAGGTAGGGAGAAAGGAGCAGTGATCAAATTCTTTTTATATTTTTAAAACTCTCAAAAATATATTAGAAGGGTTGCATCTGCATTTAATTTGTAATGGGGAAAAACTGGCAGCAGCTGAACATGTGGTGCCCACAACCTTCCCCCCTATCCTCCAAAGTGTGATTTAAATGTTAAGGATGAAGTCATGCTCCATACACAGAAAATGCCTGCCTGGAGGACAGGAATTTCTGCAAGGTTCACCTCACACAGTCCTCCAGACTGTTCCATGGGTGGGTTGGTGGGAAGGGTTGCCTATCCCAACCCTTTCCTTTGTAGTAGGCAAAGGGTGAGACCCCCTCAAATGCACAATGTCTTGAGATCTACTAGGAGAATCTTACAGATTTCCGGTCATATGCAGATGTCCATTCCATTGCCCACTTTGCCCTGGGCGCCTGTTACTCTATGAGAGCATGAGACTCTCTGGAGCCATGCTGCCTATGAATGCGGCACTGTTGAGTGCAGTCTTACTATGCAGAGAGGCAATCATACTGATGAGATATTATCCCTTCTACTCCATGAGGCAGGTGTGGAGGAGCCTCTGCAGGAGCAGGAAGTGGGGAAGGAAAATGTCATGGAGCAGCTGCTCTCCTTTTCCACATCCTGCTCCCTCCCTACCAATTTCCGTTAGGTTTGGCTGCCCTCTGCTCATGGTAGCAGAGGAAGAGCAAAAAGTTCTTCGCACTTAGAAAAGATGAAGTTATGGGGACACGATCAAGTTCAGAAGTTTGATTTACTGGTTATAATCCGGATTATGTAGCTCATGACTAGATACAGTACTTTTATCTACCTGCTCTATTCTTATGAGCAGGGAGTGTACTTGTAATCAGGGCTATATATACACAGGTGGCAATCAATACCATGCCTTTAAGCATACAGTAGCTTCCAAGTCAGACATGCCATTACATCCAATGGGACAAATTCTACCTTTAATTCAGTTATTTAAAAAGAGTTACTCTGAAATTACACTGTAAAACGGAAAGGAATTTGGTCCTATACAAGCACTTGGTTGTATAGCATAGTTAGTAGATACCAGTGTATTATAACTATACAGAAAAGCCTTGTTTGTAGGATATAATTATATCCAGAGTGACATGGAATATTCTTCCCTATACTCATAATTGAAATGCACATAAAATTGGCTTCTGAAGTCCCAAGTAAGGTGTTTGCTTGCACATTTCTACATACTGCCTGCATATGAAGACACCACAGGCAGGTACATTGAAACAAACTGTTGTATACACACATATCTGTAGTCACAATCTCAAAATAAAATTTTAGTGTTTTATTCCTTATAGAGAACATTATACAGCCTAAAACAAGTCTGTGCAACCTTCATTTTTTTTTAGAGAGAGCACCCAAACACCACCGAAGATATGATCATTGGAAAGACAGCTGCAACAAGTTACTAAAATATTTAAGATCAGTCAAATTTTAGTCCTAACATCATTATCAATGTCTCCTGAAAGGTTATAACTTTTACCAAGTAATTTAATTTTATCTATTTTCAATATTATATACTTAAGCATCTAGTTTCCTTTTACGAGAGAAACCTAAACTTTTTTATTTTAAAAAAACCCCTTTATGCTATCTCTATTATTTAGTGTATTATTCACCCTATCTTTTACACTTTAAGCTCTTTGGCATTATAGGAGAAATCATCTGCTACACACTTGCATCAAGCAAAAGCAGATTCGTAAGCTCTGCCCTTAATCTCTCAGTTTTCTTCCAATTAAAAACAATCTTTCCTCAATACTCTAATTAATACTTACACATTAAAATATTAGGCATTATAGCAGAAATCATCTGTTATATTCTTGCATGCAGCAAAACTAGGTTCGTAAGCTCTTGCCCTTAATCTTTCTTTCAATTTTCTTCCATTTAAAAACAATCTTTCCCCAATACTCTAATTAATGCAAATGATATTCATGATTAGTTAGTATTATGCTAATCTGAGCCCCAAATTTACCTAAATCTGCATGGTGTTGTCTGAGTACCAGATTGCTTTAGGTTTCTAAGTAAAATTACATTAGCCTGCCAGCTGTACAAAACAACATAATAGAGTAGAAATCCAAGCAAATAATCAAGATTACATTAGTTTTGTTTCTTAATGAACAACTGTTTGCATTAGGGATTACAGACAAATTATGGTTTTCCGATCTGTACCCAGGCAGCCAGGCATCTGTTGAGAGGCTTCCTTTTTTCCTGACTACCCCTAAATAGATTGAGAGCTAAGGCAGTGAGAGAAGAGTCTAATATTTCATGTAATTGAATTTGTTCCATTACAAAGCAATCATCACTCTGAGGCCCACTGCTAACCCTTACATTTCTCTCTTCAGCCACTTTCTGGAATGCAGGAGAATATTTTAGAATAGGTAACAATCACTGCGCTTCTCCTCTCGTCGCATAAAAGCAAATTACGTACCTTAGAGCCGTACCTGTTTGCAGTTACACTTTAGGCCAGTTTCCAAACCTGTACTCTTGCAAATCCTGCTGCTTGTTTGGCACAGTTGGAATGCCACCAGTAAGGATTATATACTAACATGGTATTTCTCACTGAGACCTAATAGTCTATGTTAACAGTGAACTTGCAGAAAAAAGTAGCCATCCAGAGTTTGGCTTCTGTTCTATGTTACTTGAGCCATGTGAAATTGGGGGCTATAATGAAATCCTTGTATCACAATGACTGCTAATCTTTAAAGTGTAACAAATGAACACCATTTCATGGATGTGTGTGAGATTCAGCAGCCCAATGGCTTCAAGTTTGTCCCTGCTTCATGTCAAACTGCTGTGACATGCTTGTTATTCTTTTCTGCTTGATTTAATTATTCTCCTTGTGTACAGGTTTACTCATTCTTCAATGCCCTAATCTCGTCTCCAGAACTCACACTGTGACAGCTCATTACTGTTGGTAAAAATGTAGGACGCTGATAGGAAAAGAAAGGCTCTGATACATTTGCCATTGTATAGCGAGACATTCTGATTTCAAGATACAAGTAACGAGTTAATTGCAAATCAATCTGTGGAGTACAGAATGGTAAAGGACTGATAAATCAGGCACCACTTGTTGAATGACAGCACCAAGTAGCAACAGGGAAGTTTTGGACAACTTGTTTTTGTGTGTCAATCCCTATATTGGCAATATGATCACATTTTGTCTAAACAGAAGTGTCAAACACATCACAATGCTATTAAGGCACACTGACACTACCTGTTGTGGAATTTAAGAGGCCTGACAAAGTTAAATATAATTCCCTAAAAGATCAAACTAAATAGTTCTAGATATTTTTAACAGCAGGTTATGGAATGTCAGCTGACACTATAACTAACTTGTACATTTTTATTTTACAACAAATAATGCACATTTCTGACTGTATCACTTTTCTCTTCAGGTGCCCATTGCCATAGGAAAACAGTCCCCTAAATACTGCTCTTTACATGATGACAAATTGCAATTAAATCTGAAGCTAAAAGTGCTTCTCATTTGCAGCCTCGGTCAAATGTCATTTTAAAACTCCATTTCTGTTTCAATAGCATATTATCTAGGCTATTATGTTATGAGAATTTGTGAACGACTGCAAAAAAAATGTACAAGTGAGTTTTTAAATATCTCTTCAACACTGTGGGCCTGATTCGCCTCTCACTGATACCGAGTTTACTACAGTGTAAACCCCTATTATCTTTGTTGGTGTTACTCATGAATTATACCAGTGCAAATGAGATCTAAATGGTCCTTCTACTTTGAATGTTGCCTTAAAGCTAATTTAGATGAGGATGTCTCCCTCCGAGTGAGCAAGACTGGACAGTATTGCTTTCTGAAAGTGTGCAGGGATTGTGAAAACTTAATTAAAATGTTAACAGATGAGCCACTCTTCATACAAGATACTAGGAAACAACCTGGAATTTCCAATGGTCTGTTGCTACACTATCACTTGAGATAGCTGGAACTGTAAGAAGGAGAGAGAAAATCTCAGGAACTACAAAACGTAAAAGAAAAATCCCACAAGGCAAGAAAAGTCTAAACTTTATTTAAGAATATGAGACTGAAAAAATTAAAATGTCTGCTTAGTAAGATACGTATTGATTAGGTAAGCACATGGAAGGAAAATCTAAGTAAATGGCACTATGCTGATGAAAGTAGCTGTTCTGCTGATTCAAGGCAGATTGATAGATTAACTCATTCATTTGTGAAGACACACTACCATACTGTTTGACAGCCAAACACCTTATAATATAGTAGAAAGCTCACATCTGTATGAAATGCTTACTGTACTCAATTAACCTCATTGTTCACAAAAAGCTAACAAGTCATCAACATTAACACAGCCACTTGAGTATGTGTAAGCTAGTTGTTTTAATACAGTTAGTATATAACTGTGCTTTTTATTATATAACCCTTTTAAATGTCCTTGGGTACTATTACAATAATTAGGAAAAAAGCAACTTTATTCATTCTAATAAAAATAAATACTTTACAGTATTAGTTACAGTATTATAAGTTATATCTTATTAAGGTAGCATTATTCACCATAACTTCTGGTTGCAAACTTTGTATTAATTATTTTCTCCCAACAATTATTGTAAGCCAAGCTACACATAAAATCAGAGTAAGACTGATGGCACAGGGGACTTGTATCTGCAATACGGTGCTGGTAAATAACAACCAAGTCATTTCCACTTGATGATTTAATACCACTCCAGGTAAAACAAATTGCTGGTCTAAGTCCAGGGTCTAGTGGACAAATGTCCACATCCCCAAAACATCATCATAACCAGCAGCCACTGGCAGGGTCAGAACCAAGGACTGAAAATTCATCATACTCCTAGTGGTGGGTCATTACTGCTCATGGCTGAAGCTTATTAACATGGCTGCATGAGGGAAGCTTGTACTACCATTGCCTGCGCTATAGATGTTCTGTGGATAGATTACTTCAGTCTCCTGGACAGATCCATCCAGTATCTCTAGCGACCACTAAATACACCCAAGAACACACACAAAAGCATAGCCATTGGGCTGGCCTAGCGACCAAACAATAGTGCTCTGCAATCATGTTCTCACTTCTTGGATTGACAAGGTCCAGTTGTGCTGTGAATTTCTCCCAAATTCCTGGGAGAAGACTTGTCAGTCAGAACGATGGTCACTGCAATGACAGTCCTTGATGGTATTTGTAGAAGGTGAGAGAGAGAGAGAAGGAAGGAAGGAAAAAAAAAAAGAGGATCTTCAAAGGCCCAATGGGGACATGATATCTCCCTATGGAAAAGGTACATAGAACCCTCTTTTTGAACAATATAAATAATTGGTGTTAAGTTGGGCTGATGGACAATTTACTGTTAATTTTAAAGCTTTCCCAAGAGGCATGCCATAATTTCTTAACTTATGAACAGAAGGAATTTTCCCATTATATTGTGAACTACAGATGTTACCAGGAAAGGGAGAAAATGGAATAGACAGGAAAATGTGGGGGGCAGAAATAGACAAAATGAGAACTTTAGCATGAGTTCTTCTTTGCTCACTGCCTCACTTAGGGCAGAGAGGGAGATTGTGTCACAGAGTATTACTGCAGTAGTTTCCAACAGCCACCCTCATCCTGATATGGTCATACATATGCTTCCATACTCCAACTTTGACCTGCAGAGGTACCTGCAAAGTCACACACAGAGTTCTCTCACACTGGGAATGTGAGGTGTTAAGTGTTGCTCAAGCAACCCTGGCAGCAAGGATGTTCTGGAGGGCAAAATCCAACCAATCTTCAAATATGGTGTGATAGCCCTTCAATGGATTTTGAAACAATGTTTAATTTTGCTTTGAGGCAGCAGAGTGCTGCTTCCCATATAGCCAGGGGTTCAATTTTATTTTTAATGAAAGGTTCAAATAGTATTTCCTGTTGTGGTTAGCTAATGGGAAAATTTAAAATTATTATAATAAAGAAATGGCAGTTTTATCCCAAAAGGATACATTTAGTACCAAATGTATTATTTACTAACTCAGAACAAACCAAAGCAAACCTACATACTATAACAATACATCACAGAGAGTGAAATACTCTGTCAGTTTATTCTTTATGAACATCTCTAATGATGAGGTCTATACTCTCCCTTGAATTGCTTGCCCTGTGGTAGAGTACGGACACAGATCTGTCCTGCCCTGCTTTCTCTGTTTCCTTCTGTTACTAATAACATGCCAGTTAAATTATGAAATGACATAACAGAAAGCTATACATAGTCTTATCATTTTAAGCCTGCTGCCTACCTAAAAAGGGTGCTTTGTTCAAATTCAGATTTTATGATACATATTTCAGTATACATGAAAACAAGTTTCATTACATGCAGAAATTCTGGATCAATGAGCATGAAGTAATATTAGGTGCTTGCGAGTTATAGTTGAGAAAAGTTGATAATTGATTGATAATTGATAATTTATCACAAAAATATTCCCACCCACACAGAAATCTATGCCTGTATGTCCAAACTACAGTTATGGCTGGAAACTAAACAAAGGTGGAACTAATTTATCAGTAACTTCAAACCAGCAAGAACAAGCAGTTTTAGTCAGAGCTGATTTTTATTAACACATACATGTAATCAAGATTACTTTTACAAAGCGGTTGGGGTATAAGGAATATGTTTATGAGCTAGCTCTACTAAAATGGTAAAAAAATAATAGGAATAGAGTAATTGTAAGTTTGCTGGCTTAGTGGACACAAAAATGTAATAAGAACTGAAAAATGTAGGGTTTCACTCAGAACTTCCTGCAGCTATTTGACCATACTGATGACAGCAGCCAATCTGAGAGGAAATAATAGACATATCTGCTTCAAATATGCAATGTACAATTCTGTAAGTGTCCAAAAAAAAAAGAGCGGAGGAATTTGAAAACCATGCTTGTCAAGACAAGTACACTCACATTTTTCTTGGGGAAGAATACCCAATTTTTAAATCACAACACATAACTAATATTAAATATTAATATTGAAACCTCTGTGAGCAACACCTGTCCCGTAGACAAGTTTATTCTGACAGCAAATTAAATTCCCAGTTACTTTTAGGTTTTCATTTCCTTAGTGAAACAAGAAATGTCACTATCTGAGCAGTCCTGTTATTTGTAATATTAGTATTTTCTCCAGGAGCTTTAACAGAATTCTTCTTTTCCACAAAGAACATTAGAAATTAAAAAGGAATATGTATTCAAGTTGCAGCTTCTACAGATCTGTGGGCAAAGGTTTCTGATTCAAAACAATCTAATTTAGTAGCACATATAATTAATATAGTACACAAACTCCTATATACATTTATATTATAGACTGCTATATACCTGATTTGATTGACAAATAAAAGGATCTATTCACAGCCTGGGATAGATTTATAAAACAAGATCCAAACAAGTTCATGAGATCTTAATATTTGTAAACCTTGTAGTTAGTCAAATAGAAAAAAACAGTTCTATTGCATGGTTCATATGTGATTTTGTAGTTAAGCATGCGCACTGTTGGGATCTAGATTTTTAAGAATGTAAGGTAAATTGGTAAATTGAACAATAGCTTATGAACGTAACCTTGAGCTACCCTATCCACTTAGCCCTTCTTCCTCTGAAATTTATAGAATGAAGATATTGTGCTTAGATCCATGAATAAGCACAGCATGTTCAATATGTCCGCTGTTGCATTGACATTTGTTTCAAAATCATTTAATTAAAAGTCATTATTGAGAACAAAGGATTCATTAACAAGCTGCACATCTGAACAATTGATGGAGATGTGTTGTGAATATCATTTTAATCCAAATTAGAAAACTGCACAGATCTATTGCTGCAAAATATTGACAGACTGCAACTCCCTCGGAATGTGATTAACAGTTTTGTAAAACCAAAAAGTACATTAAAGCTTGGCCTTATTATTAAACCTAAGATTGGACTCACCCTGGCACATTATTAATGTTAAGATATATTATGTCTTTTTAAAGCATACTACCTTGTTCAAGGTTATATATGCTATTAATAAAGTCTGAAATATTAATATTGAGATGATGGCTCTCTTACAAGATATTTTCTTTTTTAAATTTAAAGTATAGTGTTTTCAAGGTGTAAAATAAAGTGAATTCTTGATAAACATTTTTCAATTTTGTTATGATCAAGGCATTACATTAAAAGGAAATGTGCAGTATTTGCAATAAATCCGGGTGTTCCAATAACCACTGGATTATTTCATTTATTACTGATCTATGAATTCAGTACCTTTTAAGCTATCTATTAAAAACCATGAATTTTTAAAATTCTCTCTCTCTCTCTCTCTGATATGCACATATACAATTTTAATATTTTGAGATTAGGGTAAAGATTTTGTTGGGTTTATTCACTGTTTATTAGAATAGACAACAAATTACCGGCAACACACAAAACTGTATATGGTAAGCTGTTGGCAATATCCTATTAAATTAAATGCAAAAATTAAATGTAAGAAAAAGTGTTTTGTGTTCATAAGTATCATAACATTCATGAAGTCTATCTCATTATTTCATAAATAGAAACATTTTACTAAAACATCAGAAAGTCTGTCTTTCTATACATACAATACATATAACTCTACGTACCATACTCTTAAGAGATTTATATATGATTCCCCCTATCATAAAGTTATATGAAAAAATAAACACACTATAGAACTAAGATTATACACAAACCTCACGTGTATCTAGTTGACAGTTTATGTTTTTTAAAAAAATATTGATGTTTACTTTCCCTTACACTTGTTTATTGCTGCCTCAATAAAAGTTTCTCTCCCTTATGTTTTAGTAAAACATGCCCATATTGAAGAACCCACAGATGGAGAAAGTGTATAACTGCTGTTTGCTTGATTTTTTCCTCATTAAATGAAATTTATTATTGCTACAAAATAGAAGAGTCCGAATGAAATAGTAAGATAGGAAACACTTGAACAGTACTATAATAGTAAAGCCGAGGACACAGACTTCACTTATTAAAAGCTCATTTAACAACAACAATGAGAGAGAGAGGGAAAGAGAACATTGTTTCCTTGATAATTTAAAAAAAAAAGAAATGTAAACTTTTTTTAAAAGGTGTTATTTTTAGGCACGTTCTCACAAAAATTGATTTTGAACATCCATGCTGCATTATGATTTTAAATACATAGTTTATCCATAATGAAAGAACATGTTTGTAATGATGTTTGTAATAATAGTGTTTGTTAATTAACTTTTTTACAACTGTAAGCAAGGATTGTAGTATAATATTTCCTGTTCTGCATGAAGCATTTGCAGTTCAACATTCCCAATCATACAGGAAAGAAAACAAACTCATGCTTTTTTTTTTTTTTTACTCAAAACTTCATGATTTATTTATGCTGCATTTTCCTGACATAAACTTTGTGTGAATAATGGACATATAAACAAACTCTGGCATTAGTAATTTGTACATTATGGAGTTCAAACATGAGAAATAATGACCTACTACAAGAGAAAATAATCTATGTTTGTATGCACGAATTTGCCTCAGGTCCTACAATTATAAACATATAAATAAAAAACGAACTGAAATAAAAAGCATCTATCAACAATCACTTGATTCTCTACAATATTAAGTTGTGATGAATTTTTAGCTCCCTTTTAAAAATACACATGCAAGACACACTAATGGCATAACATTTAAGTTAATTATCTGTATTTTACAGATTAGAGTTCCTGATAAAATATGCATGTAGTGAAAGTATTGATTCTCCCCCCCCAACCCCTGAAGCAATGCCAGCTTACTGAAAACTATCCATACAGAAACTTTTATTAAAATAAGGAACAGTGCTCAACCCCCCAAAAACCTTTGAACAAGCAAGATTAATTAAATCTTCTCTGCAAACATTTTAGAGTATCTTCCTCTGAACATGTCAGCCACTTTAATAACTCATTTCAATAATCTACGTACATAGAGTACTAAAGTCTGATTAAAGTTTTAAATATGAATCTAAATATACTACCATAAAGTATTAGTCCCATTGACAAAAGCTGATTCACAAAATAGCTGATCACTCGCTCTCTTTTCCTGAGTAACTAACCTTTTAAAATTAACATGATAGCTCAAACTGCAGTAGCTCAACAAGTAGCAAAGACAGAAAAACTCTCCTTCTCTGCATTGAAAATGTACAGAAATGATCACAAGCAGCAAACATAATTTAAATTAAATACTCCCTTAATATATGACACCCTTATTGAAGGCTCATAGAAAACCTTCACCATTAGAAAAAAGAACAAAGTCCTTGCAAAGTAGTGTAGAAAGGCAGTAATAATCAGGCAGCTTCCTTCTATCCAGGGACTGGGATGTGCTATCCACTGGTGCTCCCCATACCCACCGGCCAAGAATAAAGTGCCTATTGTCTCAGCACTGTACTAATTGTGAAAAAAACAGCCCATGCAGTAAGCATAATAATTATCCAGACAAACAAGCAAAGGCAATCAAAGAAGGAATGAAAAGGGTAAAAATACATGACCAGACAAAGCAACCCAAGAATGAAATTAATATTCATAATGGAATGTTAGCCAGCAGAAGGTCCCCATTCATGGCATAGCTTTTCATACAAGAGACCTTTTGTCTACAAAAATCAGTATATGAAGAAAACTTCATGTAGCACCGGTGAGAAGAAAAGCTTTTCTTTCCAAAATACTTGCTCCTGGCCACAGTATTTTGATCTAAGTAAAATTTGACTCCTTTACCCGGTAGCAATAAAAAGTTGTCTGTCAGGGTCCACTCCTCCCTGGGTTCTTTCACTCTCTCTCTCTCTCTCTCTCTTTTTATCCTTCATTTGCAGCTGTATAAATATGAACAAAAAAGCCACGCTTGCCCACACAAAGAAAAAAATGGACTGAATATGCATAGGCTCATTAACTAAATTTAATTATGCCAAGCGGCATATTAATCAGTAGTTGCTCCAGTTACTGTATTCATTGTACGGGAGGAGGACTCCAAATTAAGGGGAAGCGTGGGGGACAAATGCATACTGATTAGGAAGCGGCTCACAATGTGATACAATACACTTTCTAAATAATTATTCAGAGGAAACAGAATAAAGAGGCAGATTTTTCTGTTTTAAGACCAACTCAAGAACAATTAGCCAAGAATGTGATGACATAGCTGCTTTCTTTTTCTGTGACTGCTTCTACCTCCACATTCTCACACCAACCAGCTTGGTGCACACTGTAAAATTTGCATTTTGCCTTTTTTTTTTAAAAGAAGAAAAATCTCATGCTGTCCTTGCTGCCTTTTTAAAAAGAAGGCCCATACCCCTGTCACAATAGAAGAGAAACTCTATTTAATGCACTGTGAAGTTTAGGGATTCCACAGAGTCGCTGAACTTGTGTTTGAAACTTTTGCACAGACTCTGAACTTTATAACACGTGCATTGCAACAATGAAGGAGGAGTTCAGAAAAGGGGGAAAAAAATCTTTCGGGGAGGAAAAAAAACATTTTCATGCCAACTTACCATCCACCAGGTCCTGGCTGACATGTCATAACATAGCTGCCATTTTATGGAGCTGTCCGACGCTTTCCCTGCCATTACGCTGTCAGCAACCTTCATCAGATGCAGCTCAATGGAAGATAAGACACCTAATCAAGAAAACATCAGCAGTGCCTTGCTGGGCTACATGTAGGCCAATCCTTATCACACTGCATCATGGGAAAAGCTCCTTTATTAGCAAGAACTCCAACCTCACAGATATAAAGACAAGGATCAGGTTGGTTTCTTTTTTTTTTCTTTTCTTTTTTTTTTTTTTTGTCTGAAGGGATTGGTGAAACTAGCTAGCATTCTTTGTGTATCATGTGTACAAGAGTTTAGTATCTTGCAAGTGGGCGGCTAACTGCTTTGCTGGGCTAGGCAGACTAAAGTTTATTTGCATTCTTCTGTGTTGTATATTGTTTGACATGATCCGTGGTCAGCTCTGAGCAGATGGGGGGTGGGTATAATTGCTCAGAATTAATATCTCCCCAACAAAGACATAACAGTTTCATTGACACAATCAGGGCATGGTTCAGATGTCACTGTGCTTGCGCGCGCACACACACTCACAGAGAGGAACACACAGGTAGCAGCTGCAGCTGGATTCAGCTGTGGTTGCCAAGGGCTACACACACTATTCTCATACTGGACATATGGAAACAGTTTAACTCTTTGCAATCAGAGTTTAACAAGAAATCAGCAGACTGGGAGGGTAAGTCAGCATGAAGAATGGGGGTGTGGCCAGGATTTCAGTGCTAGAGAGATAGGAGGTGATGAGGTGGGAAAAGCTCACTGCCCTCCCTCTTGATTCTGCATTAGTTAGCCAGGACAGATATGGGGAGGAGACGGGTTTTGTTCCCTCTTCCCTCCCACACCACAGCTTCTGATGATCTGTCTATTGTACCTGTCACTTGCAGAAACAGACAGACATTTTTCAAGCAAGATTTCCTCTCTAGAGATGCTACGACTTCTCTCTGCCTATTTAAAGCACCATGAGGTTCTTCGATGAAAGGTAATATAAAAGAGCTACCAATTCTGAAATTACTTCACATTGTACATATGTGCTTTTGTATTTCAACAAACAGACACACACGAAACCAAACTCACCTATATGAAAAACTTACATTACAGAGGATACACAAAGCAAATAGGTTTTTGCCACGTCCCTGTCTCCATGAATCAAAGTTGTTTTTGCTCCTATATTGTCAATAACTGGAATAAATTGCCAAGGGAGATTGTGGAATCTCCATCACTGGAGATTTTTAAGTGCATGTTAGACAAACACCTGTCAGGGATGATCTAGATCAGGGGTAGGCAAACTTTTTGGCCCCAGGGCCACATCCGGGTATGGAAATTGTATGGCGGGCCATGAATGCTCACGAAATTGGGGGTTGGCATGTGGGAGTAGGTGAGGGCTCCAGCTGGGGGTGCAGGCTCTGGGGTAGAGCCATAAATGAGTTCAGTGTGCGGGGCAGAGGTTGGGGTGCAGAGAGGGGTGCAGCTCCAGCTGGGGGTGCGGGCTTTGGGGTGGGGCTGGGGATGAAGGGTTGGGGGTGCAGGAGGGTGCTCCGGGCTGGGACTGAGGAGTTCGGAGGATGGGAGGGGGATCAGGGCTGGGGCAGGGGGTTGGGGTACAGGAGGGGGTCAGGTTCCAGTTGGCGTTTACCTCAAGCAGCTCCTGGAAGCAGCAGCATGTCCCACCTCTGGCTCCTACGTGGAGGTGTGACCAGGCCGCTCCCATTGGCCACAGTTCCAGGCCAATAGGAGCTGAGGAGACAGTGCTTGGGGCGGGGGCAGCGTGTGGGGCCCCCTGGATGCCCCTATGTGTAGGAGCCGGAGGGGGGACATGCTGCTGCTTCCAGGAGCTGTGCAGAGCCACAGCACGTGTGGAGCACGGCAAGCCCTGGACCCTGCTCCTTGGTGAGAGCTCAAGGGCTGGATTAAAACATCTGAAGGGCCGGATGTAGCCCCCGGGCTGTAGTTTGCCCACCCCTGGTCTAGATAATACTTAGTTCTGCCTTGAGTACAGGGGACTGGACTAGAAGACCTCCTGAGGTCCTTTCCAGTCCTATGATTCTAGAATCCTAAAAATTGTCTCAGTTTAACTGCAGATCCTTCTTTGGATAAATGCCACATTTCAGGAATAATTTTAAAAATACAGTATAGAATAAAATAAAAATAAAACGCAAATCATTCTTAAGATACCGTCAACATATACACAGGTTGTGTTTTCAGTTGATATTGCGCATTTCAGTGTTGCACATGTAGAACATTTTGGTCCGTAAATTTTACAGTTGAAAAGCTGCTGCAGCTGATGAACTCCTTAGGGCATTATTTATATTTACCATGCACTAGGAGTAACAACACTAGGCTGTGGGAGTACAGGAGATACCCTGGTAGTATGAAAACAGCATACACATTGGAGGTTTTCATAACTGAAACTCATCCTTTTCATGGGACATGTTTGCTTCTATTTCCTCTCTCTTTTTGCTTATTCTTCTATAAAAGTTGCTACCATGGATAAGCTCTCTCTCCACTGGGAGAGCAAGAGAACAGCTGCCACAGCAGTTTAATGTTCACATCGTTCTGTGGCTGATGAACAGAAGGTACCCATGTGTGCAGAAGCTGTATGTAACACCTTTGATTGTCTAGTGACCCAGTAGACGCATCTGGCACAAACTTATCACCTTCAGCACACTGCAATCTACAAGAACCAGTGGGGCCACAACATATCTGTTGGTTTTACTATGCATTGGTTTTGAAACAGTCACCAGTCTTAAAATGGCAATGGTTCAAACTGATTTCTGATCTGAACTAGAGTTACCACATCATGAAAAACATTGTCCCAAAGCCAAGTGCATCAAAATGTTACAATTATTCCATCTTTGCAATGTTTTCTGCTGTATATACCTGAGGTCAATTCACACCACCAGTTTTCTGCTTTGCAATATACCAATGTGAGGAGTTTCCATGAGGGGGCGGGGGGAGGGACCTGTTGCAGCCAGAAGGATGGGGACACTGCCAAGAGAAGATGGCCAACAATCGGAGAGTGCAGACTCTAGAGTATACCAGGTTAGTCAAAGACCTACTGGCCCTGGAGACAGGCATTCCTGTGAGGATCCAGCCATTAGAGACACACCAGAATGGAGTTGTGAGTGGTGCAGTGGCACCCAGCTTATACAAGGTGACTACACAAGAGGGACAATGATCCAAAGGAACAGGACATACAACACCCAGAGAGAGACTACAGAGACCATCACAGAATGGAGAGACAGAAAACCATCCAGAGGCCAACTCCATAGGGAGGGAGAAGACTCCTCAGAGAGATAGTTTGCTGCAACTTGGAGACAGGTGACAGGAAGAAAGATAGGTTCCTCAACAAACTCCTGATGTGGTAGTTTGTTGAGGAAGCCAAACTATCTCAGAGACCATGTAACAAGCTGAGTCTGTGTTAAAGACAAGATTCCATGTGGCCAAAGGGACTCGTGTGTTTAATTATTTGTATTTAATGTTTATATTAAAATATTTGTAAAATGGGGAAGAGGTAACATGATCAGTGAGGCTGAAGTCAGATGGCCCATGTTCCATTGAGGGAGTATTATTGAAGAGACACCAGAAAAAACAGGGAACAAGGGGACTTAGGCTAGAAGCAACTCAGTCACATGGACAGAACAGTTCACAGGGTTTAATGAAGTTCTTCCACTTTTTCAATTTAAACTGCATTCAGCTTCACTCTTGGCAAATGAAACAAATGGGAGTATAACAAATCTCTGATGCTTAAAAGGAACTTTACCTCTATCAATCACAAACAGGCTCAACTCCAGCCGCAGCTCCTAAGTCTCAAAGTAAGTAACCTCCTTCCCTTTGGGCTGTGGCTAATACTTAGGTGTGGTGCAGGCTCATAGGAACCATGCATTCAGACTGCTCCCTGGGCCTGTCTCCCAGCTTTGTACTCAGACTCTCAGCATGCTGTGTCTCTGTAGAACCAGGGCACCATGTGCCTTTTCTTGCAGACTGTGCGCTCATCCCATCCTTCAATCAGAAGGCGGAAACAGGAAATATGGGTGGAGAAAACATCTTCTCCAGTCTGCCAATCAGAGCTCTAAGGGCAGGATCAATCTTCATAGTATTGCTGCTGTCCTGTGGAGTGTGAACTCCACACCATCTGCAATAATAAGCTTGTCCTATTACCTCCAGTGTCCAGGGGACAATAAAGGTGTGTCTAGTTTTGCCCCATGACAGCTATCCAGGGTAATGATAAGGACCCTGTAACCCAGAGTTGGCCTTCCTGATCCTCTAATGTGGATTACAGCTGAAGGATATGTCCTCAAATGCCCATGGACACAGGTGTCTAGCCTGCAGCAACTCAGAGCTTACTAATTCCTCTTCCACCAACATTTAGGTTCACCTTGAGTTCATCAGGCAAGTCACTACTCTAACTGCATGGGCACTGTGCCTTCCTAGGGGATTCTGAACCCCGTGACCTCAGAAAGACATCTGCCTTATTCAAGTATCAGAGGGGTTGCCATGTTAGTGTGTATCCACAAAAACAACGAGGAGTCCGATGGCACCTTAAAGACTATCATTTATTTGGGCATAAGCTTTCGTGGGTAAAAAAAGCCCATTTCTTCAGATGGGGTTTTTTACCCACAAAAGCTTGTGCCCAAATAAATGTTAGTCTTTAAGGTGCCACTGGACTCCTCATTGTATCTGCCTTAGTCACAATTCTGCATAGGGACAGAACTTTTTTTTTTTGTGTGCTTATGTTGGTCACAGGAAGAAGAGGCCACTGGAGGGACTAAGGGCTCACTATTCTGATGTGGTCAAGTACCCTTCTCCCTTTTGGCTTTCTCCTGGACTCCCTAAATCCCGTTGTTGCTCTCCACAATGGTCTTCCAGTTCTAAATTGCAACCAGGCCATGGTGGTCCCTCTGGTGGCTTACCTTCTACACGTTATACCATCTGTTGTACAACCTTTACTACTGTAGATGACTGCTAGTAGCACACCTTAGCCCACACATCCACAGACAGACTCAGTACTGCTCAAGTGCTGTTTTATCCATAAATTCCTTCTATTGACAATAGTCAGGCTTGAACCAGTAAGTCAGCCTGTCCCTTTAGTAATGGGCAAAGGTATGCACCAAAAAATCCATAAGGAAAGGGTACACTCTGGAACTGCTGTCTGTACCTCTCTTCTGAAATCTTCAATTGTTCCAGAATGGGAGCTGTGATACTCTGGTAGTCTGTAAGAGCTTCCATATCAACGGCTTGATACACAGACTGTGCCTTTCCCACTTCAAAGGAGACAAATGGATAGTTTAGAACTACTCTCACCTACTCAGAAGCGGCCAGGGCACCTCTTTAGATTATCATCTTGTCCCATCTTGGGTAGGGATAGCTTGGGACTTACTGGCAGCCAGATCAGTGCGTCCAGGTAAAAAGGGTCTCTCCAACACCTGTTCCCAGAATGCTTTCTGCTGGGGTGCAGCCTAAGCTTCCCGAGGTTCTTGCTGCTATTCTTGCATCTATTTTAAGAGATCGCCCATTTTCCTCTTTTTTTCAGATGGGGTTTCAAAAGTGCCATGTCTCTCAATACCACATCCCATATACATTTTAAAAAATTGTTTTCGCACTGATTCTGAATACAATAAATTTTGAAATCTTTTTTCTTTTCGGTGACAAGGATATTCTGCTTTCTGTGCAGCCCTAGTAAAAAACCAAACCAAACAAACTCACCCTCTTTCAGGTGTTTGTCTCTATTAATAAAATAAAGGCCAGACCAAGCCTTCTGCTCAGTTTTGCATTATTTATTATTAGTTGTATTAACCTGAAACCTATGAGTCCCAGTCATAGACCAGGACCCCATTGTGCTAGGTGCTGTACAAACACAGAACAAAAAGATGGCTCTTGTGACAAAGAGTTCACAATCTAAGTAACTTTCTAGGGTTTTCCCCTCAGGATTTCTAAACCCAAGACTCTAATTTCCAAAGGGTCATTTCCACCTCCCTCTTACCCATAGTGGAGTTAATGAGCTGAAATCACCATTTGGATGTATGGAATACAGAATAGGAAAAAGTCCTTTGTCTTCTTGGGAACAAAGAAATTTCAGGAATTAGATCCCTTTCCCAACAGTATTAAGAAACTTTTTCTATTATTAATTGAGAGCAGATGTTTACCTCACTTCACACCACTTTCGAGAATAGGGATGGGAAAGGTGGGTTGGAGTGTCATGGACTAGAAAAGGATGAAATAATCTACTGCATAAAGTCCATCACCCATTTGTCAAAGGCAATTCCTCTCTATGCTTTTAAGAAAAAGACAGTCCCTGAAGGGAGAAGGGAAAGGGAGTAAGTGGTCAGATGAAGGCTTATAGGCATATGCCAAAATCTGCTGCTGTGCTGAGGAAACCAAAGAGGTTCCAGCTGGAGAGGTTTTTTTTTTTTTCTCTTTCTTTCTTTTTTTTTTTTGCTTCTGAGGCCTGGCTCTGTACCTACCAAAACAAACAGGACAAGGAAAACCTCTCAGGGTACATCTACACCGCAATTAAACACATGTGGCTGGCTGGTGTCAGCTGGCTTAGGCTCGCAGGACTTGGGCTACAGAGCTATTTAATGGAGGTACAGACGTTCGGGTTCAGGCCGGAGCCTGGGCTCTGGGATCCTCCCCCATCACAGGTCCCAGAGTTTGGGCTCCCGCCCAAGCCTAAATAGCTGCACAGCAATTTTATAGCCCCTTATCTCTAGCCAGCTGACCTGGGCCATCTGCATGTATTTAACTGCTGTGTAGATGTACCCACAAAGACTAAAAGCTTCTCTTCACTACCAGGAAGATCGATGCTGCAGCAATCATAGAATCTTAGAATATCAGGGTTGGACGGGACCTCGGAAGGTCATCTAGTCCAACCTCCTACTCAAAGCAGGACCAATCCCCAACTAAATCATCCCAGCCAGGGCTTTGTCAAGCCTGACCTTAAAAACCTCTAAGGAAGGAGATTCCACCACCTCTCTAGGTAACCCATTCCAGTGCTTCACCACCCTCCTAGTGAAAAAGTTTTTCCTAATATCCAACCTAAACCTCCCCCATTGCAACTTGAGACCATTACTCCTTGTTCTGTCATCTGCTACCACTAAGAACAGTCTAAATCCATCCTCTTTGGGAACCCCTGTTGGGTAGTTGAAAGCAGCTATCAAATCCCCCCTCATTCTTCTCTTCTGCAGACTAAACAATCCCAGTTCCCTCAGCCTCTCCTCATAAGTCATGTGCTCCAGCCCCCTCATCATTTTTGTTACCCTCTGCTGGACTCTTTCCAATTTTTTCCACATCCTTCTTGTAGTGTGGGGCCCAAAACTGGACACAGTACTCCAGATGAGGCTTCACCAATGTCAAATAGAGGGGAATGATCACGTCCCTCAATCTGCTGGCAATGCCCCTACTTATACAGCCCAAAATGCCATTAGCCTTCTTGGCAACAAGGGCACACTGTTGACTCATATCCAGCTTCTCATCCACTGTAACCCATAGGTCCTTTTCTGCAGAACTGCTGCCTAGCCATTCGGTCCCTAGTCTGTAGCAGTGCATGGGATTCTTCCATCCTAAGTGCAGGTTTCTGCACTTGTCCTTGTTGAACCTCATCAAATTTCTTTTGGCCCAATCCTCTAATTTGTCTAGGTCCCTCTGTATCAATTGATGCAGCAGGTCTCGATTTAGCAGGTCTAGTGACTCTACCCCCAACGAGAAGAGTAAGGTAAGTCTCTCCCGTTGACACCCCATGGTGTAGACACCACACTAACTCAACCTAAGGTACGTCAACTCCAGCTATGTTATTCACATAGCTGGAGTTGCGTAACTTAGGTCAGCTTACCCCGATAGTGAAGACAAGCCCTAAGTAAAGCATATTTAGCTAAAAGAGCCTGTGAATGTATCTCTTGCATCTGAGTTGTTACTGAGGATGATGATTTCTTCTCCAGAAGATCTAAACTTTCTGGCTTCTTTATTATGCAGCCTTTTCCTAGACTCTCCCTCATCTTCACTGCTCACACAAGTAGAGGTGGGACACACTGGAAAAAATAACCAAATCACCGTGGAACAGGATGGAACTTCAGAGAGAAATATCAGCCTTATTTTGAGGTCAGAGTGATGAAAATTGGCATTGTTCACAAGTATCTGTCAGACTCTATTTACCCAGCACTCTTGCTTGTTGCTGGGGCTTCAAAATATCAAAGATCTATTGTGATCTCTCCAGTACTGTAGAACACTCCAGATTAAATGCACTAGATATTCTGACTGAAACCTCTTGAAATCCTCCACAGAAGATATAAATGATGATGACACCGCCAAATCTTTAGGTGATCAGGAAAATTGACAAGGAGATTGTCTTATGGTGTCTTTTTCAAACTCCTCCTCTTTACTGTCCCCACAAGAGCCTGACAGATTTCCGGACTTAATGTGCACATAAAAAGATGGAGCATTTGCTGAAGGAACTCCTCAAGTGACCTGAGAAAGAGCTCTGTGTAAGCTCAAAAGCCTGTCTCTCTTACCAACAGACATAGGTTGAATAAAGATATTGCTTTACCACCTTGTCTCTTGAAGGAACTCCTGGCAGTTTCAGGACTAGAACCTCTGGAAGAAGCAGTACGTTGGCCTCTTATTTATTTTTTTTAAGAGCTCTTCCTCTGGAAGGCTGGAACCAGAGCTGTCCCCTTTACAAAAGAAAGGGCTCTAGCAGACCAAAAAGGAAAAAAATGTATGAATTATGTTTTAATTTAATGAATACTTAATAATACATAACAAAAATGGCTAATGTTTAAACACAGAAGTTTCTTCCTTAGAGCCAAGCAAAACCACTACCTAAGAAAGCATTACACTTCTACAAAAGCTTCTTGTAAAGAATAATAATAGTGGTGTCATGGATAGCTACTGATATCTGTAACCCACCATCATACAAAAATAATTAAATACAAATTAGTAAAGCAATTAGCACGATCAAATAGTTAAATGGGAGCCATTATGTTTTAAAATTACAAATCAATCAAGCCCAAAACCCTTGAATCCAATATATTGATTGAATTTAACAAACCAAGACAACTGATCAAAATGTTCAAATATCACCACCAAGCTCTCAGGCATCACAAATCAGCTTGCATTTCTTTATACCACAAGGCACTAGAACATTAGCACTAAACCTGTTGGGGGTGGGGGGAAGGGTGCGCACCCAAAACCTAAGACATTTTGCACTGAAAATTTGGCAGTGCATTCTGAGCCCTTGGAAAACATCTGCTGTGCATCATGCATATGCTCTTGACACTTGAGATAAATGTCAAGTTCATGTTTCTTTGAATATATTCTGAATAAAGATGTACAAATTAATGTATTTAGTAAAAAAAATTGCTAACATGAATGAACTTTATAATTTGTTAGTTTCTTAAAGATTTTTATGACCATTTCTAGAGAAAACCCACCAGACAAAGGTTTAGGTGAATTTGCACCATTCGCTTTCCTAGAAAATTGTTTAAGATTTATGTATCTTATTGTTTTCTTGCAAGGAATACAGTAGGGATAAATACCTATTTTAATTAGGGGTACAGCAGTTAGTGTTTATTCCAGTGATAACAGTCTACATACATCACATTCCTGGATCATGTTTCATTCCTAACAATAGTGGTAGAGACATCTAAGTCTGAATGTATTCCCTGAGATTCAGCTCCAAGACTCCCTGTAAAAAAAAGAAAATCATTATGGTTCTTATTCTAAAACTCCTCAGAAAAAGGGATGAATTATTGTCAGTTTCATATTGAAATGACGAATGTACGAAGAGGATCAGACATACTGTAAGCGGATGTGGAGTGAAGACTTTAGTTGCTGCACATCTTAGATCCAGAGCCTGATTCTCTAGTGCACTGCAGCCTGTGCAGTCATTTCCACATGTTCAAGGTAAGTGCAAAATGAAAGTAAAATGCTACCTGATCAGAATGGTAATATTTTACATCTACTTCGCCCTGGTGTAAATGGCTATGCAAGGTGCAGGGCAACGAAGAATCAGGACCCCACTCTTAGCTTTAAGGAGGATACAATTGAATAAAGAACAAAAATTCAGGAGACAGAAAGCTGAAAGCTAATAAAGAGCAAAATTAGGAAAGGGATAAGGCAGAACAATTACAAATCATGATTTGCAGAAATGCTTTAAAGTGCAGTTCTACAATGAGAAATAACTCTACAAGTGACATTGGGGACCCCATATTTATTTTATCCCAATAATCTTCGTATGATCTGCTGAATACATGTTAAAAAATAGTTAAACTGCTAGCTCCATACACTCAACCTGGAGCACAAGTATGATTTGTGCATCGTTACCAGTATAAAATTAGGCCCTATATATTTAATGTTGCATAATTTATGAACTCTTTGTCTGATAAGAGATGCAAGAATTTCCATACAGGATCGGACCCATGCTCCATCTACTCCAGACTCCTGTTTCTAACAGTGGTCAGCCCCACATGCTTGAGAGTAAGGTGCAAGAAATCCCAGTTATATGTCTAGAACAGTTAACACTGTTTAACTAGCAGCCCTACAAAATCAACAAGGGATCTAAGTACAAAGCTGGTTTCTTACTTTCTTGGGCATCACCAGTAATAAAGATTCTGCAAGCCAAATCAGGCCCTCATTGCCCTCAGATGGATTTGTACAGGTGTAATTGAGAAAGGTTAGAATCCAGTTCCCTCTGAGCTGCGTTGGCTTTGTAGAGCTAGCAGTAGTGAAGAAAACCTTTTCATCTTACAACAAACAGAATCCACAGTGATCAGATATGTTGAGCAATATGAAGCAATGTTTACACAGTTGCTTTTCAGCACTGCATTTTAAAAAGCGTCAGGTATTGGTCACTGCCCTAGGTAGGACATCAGATGGTCTGATATGCTATGATCAAATTATGCAAAACTTTATACAGTTAATACATTTAAGTACAGGATAGCAATATAAACATTAACAATTTCATCTGCTGCCATCTGGTGAGATGCTTACGGTCATTAACACTCTATTGAATTAACAAATGTTAGGATGTACCTGTGACATTTAGCAGCGCAGCATGGCGACTGTATTTGCAGCATTCAGCACGCATCATGCATAAGTAGCTCACTGACACACCAGTTAGAAACAGATAACCTTTGCTGTCTTGTTCACCAGGCTGATAGAGCTCAGATGCATTGTGAAGGTGGCACTGCTCTGTGCTAGGCTGAAAGCAGCAAACTATATAAAAATGGAAAGAGGGCTGGATATTTCCAACTGTACATGAGCAAATGATTAGCCTTATGAAAACTTTGCTGGGGTCTTTTATTCACATTTGTAGCTGTTTTAAGGTCTCTTCCAAAAGACCCTCACACAGTGAATTGCATGGAGCTCATAAGGGACTGAGTCAATTCTGTCAGGATTCAAACTTGGAGTTCTAGGGATTCTAGGTAGTTTAAATGAGAGGTTTCAATGCCTTTGTCACCCCCCCTTAACAATAATCAATAGACACACAAACTCTATCTTATGTAGTGATCCAAATGCTGCCCCCCCAAATGACCACTGACCATTTTGTGAAGAACTATCCCACACTTAACACAGTCGGTAGCATCTGAACAGACTTCAAGGGATCTGCAAGATTTGCAATCTGGAATTTGCAATTCCTTCTTACAAACTATTTTCAAACACTTCTTGTAATCTATTATTTTATCTGATAATTAATAGTCCTCAGATTACACAGCCTTGGTTTTCTACTCACCTGTCACTGTAACAAGGTATGGAAGCCTGCATTTATATCTTTATAACTATAATGAAAAAGTTCATTTTTGAAACAGCTGCCAAAACTTTTACCAGACCTAAGAAGGATGACTGAGCATTTAATGTAACAGAATAGACTAATTATTTCAGTCCAACATGCAAGGATGCTGATCTCCTTTTTGTGTGTGTGGGTGTGGCAAGCAATATATGTCAGACTTCATAGTTTATCTGGTTTCAGCTCTGAGCTAGCATTATGTGAGTCAGTCCATGATTCTTCAGGAGAAAGTGAGCATGGTACACAGAAAGGGGGAGAATACATTTTCACATAACTTATCTTTTAAAAAATATGCTAAAGAAAGAATTGAAGTAAGGTTTCTAGGAAAATGCACAAGCTTTTTTCTGCCTTTTCTCCCCTCCCTTGCTCCGAATAATTTTTCTGAGAATTTTTTTTTAAAAAACATGTAAATTTGAGTGTGGGTAGTCTTCTAAATTTCAATTCTCCAACAAGAAAAAGTTGTGAGGGGAAGACAAAGCACATCATTCATCACAGGACTAATCTGCAAATATATTTTTAAATGGTCTAGCTCACTGTTAGCCATGAGAAGTCTACAAAGCACAAAAAGGCTGCATATAAGCCAGCTCAGACACTACGCTACCTACACTGCAAAACATGAATGGCAATGGGAAAAAACAGAGTCCAGATGTTAGATGTGAAAGTTGCAGCTTGTGGGTAATTAATTTGAACACTATAAAAAAAATCCTTTTAAAGTTGCAGCATGTTGTTTACAAATCGAGATGTTACAGAAGTCCACTCATTAGGGTCTTACTTCATGATCCTGAAGGCAGAGATACCCATTCACTGATCATTTCTATTTTTCAGAATGAGCCTATTTTCCCCAAGTAAGAATGAGGAAGAGAAAATATTCAATGCCGCTTTGTTGCATTTTGTTTTAAGTGTTTTGAAGACAACAGAACAATTCTTTAGGATTTTTTTTTTTTTAATATCTGGCAAGTAAAACAGAAGGGCCTTTTCTCTGGTGCAGCCACTGTGCTGCATTCCAGCCCTCTTCCTCCTCCTCAGATTACTCCAACTCGGCAACATGGGCCATCGTAATGGGGGGAAAGGGGGCGAGACAAACCATTTTATTTACTGAAATGTCATTTCCGTAAATACAATGAAAATGTCGGATGTGGACATTCATTTATTGTTAGTAGGGGTGGACCTGAGGCACAATAAAGTCTGGACCCACTTGGCATTTCACTTCCACATTTGGGATTGTTCAAATACCAGGTTTGGTTTTGGGCCCCTCTTTGAGTTAGTCTGAGTGTTTTGATGTGGCATTGCAACCTCTTCTGTAATCACCCGTGCAGTGGTTCTGTCTCAATGCACTTGTCCCCAGTCATAAACCAGCTTGGAAACAGGGTCCTGAGAAGTCCTTAGCCTCATAATTCTGGACATAGGTCTCGTCCCATTTTCTGTCCATGAAGCACATTCTGTCCAACACCACAGAAAGCCTCAAACCCATCTTCCCTTTAGAGATCTGCAAATACAACAGTGATCCTCCAGTGAGTAGGAGGAGCAGCCAGTCACAGCCACTCAGAGTATGACTAGCTATACGTCCTACAGACATATTTGCAATGTGCTACCTGAAAGTGCAGCTGTTCTCCTGTGCCATAGAAATCAAAGCAATTCTGTTTAGCTATCAACTCATCTTATGTATTTATTCCTGTGAAAGAAGAAGGGAGAAAAGTCTATGTTCCTCCAAGTCCTTAAGGAGGTACATAAAAATGTTGACTAATTTTCGAAAGTGCTGAGTATTCACCAGCTCAATGAGACCATTTTTAGGTGCCTACATAAGGTCATAGAAGCCTAATTTTAGAAATTTTTCAAAAATCTTGGCCTAAAAGTATAGGATGGCAATACATTCATACCGTCATAACTATCAGGTGCTGCTATCATACTGTCCTCCTCACTGTAACTAATCTTTCAATTTTTATTATTATGGCAGAACAAATATATTTACAGGGCATATGAATAGTATGTTTTGGTAGATATTTAAGATGCCATTTATTTGACGTGATATTCAATCTCTTTATAATATATTACAAGGCTTACACGTATTGTACACTTAATTTAGAGTAGTGCCACATCCTGTTAGGAGATTTTAAACACATTGTGACTTCATGTTGGACTTGGAACTTTCTTCTTTCTGTTCTAGATTCAATAAGGCTGAATAGAATGAGAAAGGGAAAGCTTTTCATGGTATCAGTTTTACTACTTCTAAGCAGCAGGGAAATTAAAGAAACACTGCAAGTTGCAAAGAAAGGCCTGCTGTACTATTAGGACACCGTGATGTCATTAGTCTTCCCCTCTGGCACATCTGGGAAGGAGAACACTCTTTGTTTGATACTACAGGTGCTATAAGCCAGTTTCTTAGTGCTGGGAACTCCACAGTGGGCTGGCATCCCACTACGGTTTTTAATGATAAAAACCTACTGTAACATCTACAGGGCATTCCATGCCTTAGACCCCTTTTAGTTCCTCTTGAGTGCACCCCTCACAGGCCAGGCCTGGCTTTATACCCCTCACTCTGGGTAGAACCATGCAGGCTTGGATTTCTGGGCCACAGCCCTTTGTTTGCCAATGTGTTAACCCAACAGGCCCAACTGTTTCAGGTACCTGTAAGTTACTTTTCTCCAGGGACCTGTGACGGCTGCTGATTTAAGTGACTCAAAAACAGCATCTTTAATACAAAGTAGTATTTAAATGCCAAAGAGAACACAATATTTAGGATAACAGGTTAACACAACAGAAAGTCCGATATGCATATAAGTGGATCTAAGCTGAAGCTCTCTATCCTTAGCTCAGGTTGCAGTCCCTGTGTCTTTCTGTGTCTCTCAGTCAGTTTGAGGGTCAGCCTCAGTCTGCTGCCAACCCATTCACCCTTCCTCCTTCCTGAGGCCAGCATTTTAAGGATTAGGATCCTAGGCTGTCAGCCTTGGGAAGCGTACACCACGCCTGGATGGAGCCAGGTAGATAGCTTCTTCCTAAGCAATGACTCTTGCTGTTTACCTGAAGTTGTTTGCCTCAGGTGTCTCATCTTTGCAATTGTTCCTT
The DNA here is from genome assembly GCF_020497125.1 of Mauremys mutica. Taxonomy (NCBI): domain Eukaryota; kingdom Metazoa; phylum Chordata; order Testudines; family Geoemydidae; genus Mauremys; species Mauremys mutica. The sequence continues at coordinate 102,601,088 of NC_059077.1, read as the reverse complement.
TTCCTGTTTTCTCCTTTGACAGCTTCCCCTTTGATTTAAGTCCTGGCAGTCAATTAAGATAATATTTTTTTAAAATAAACCTGTAATTTAAAATTAAATTTGAAACTGAACCTATGCCATATTTTTCATGATCTATTAAAATCACAAATTAAATGCAAAATATAATATTAAGCAGTACATAGTAGCTGTGAAGTTTTAAAGAAAATCAAACTACCAGTGACTGGTGGAAGTCACTGGCTAAGCACCTGGAACTAGAGTTTCCTGAAGTGCTAAACCAACTTTTGATAGCAGTAGCCTCTTCTGCAGGTGCAGAGAGACTATTTTCTTCATTCCAGTTTATTCAACTAATTCTGAACAATGACTAGTTAATTCAAAGTTAAGAAAACAATTGGGAGTTGAAAAAACAGGAACACTTGTTTTCCTTTCAATCTATGAACAAAAACTAGTTGTGAAAGGAGATCTTCTAGTTCTAAGATCTTGAATATGGTGACCAGAAACAATTTGCTAAATACAAGTATTACTTCCTTGGCTTAATAATCAATTAGTTTTAAATTCAAAACATTTTGATGAACTTTTTTTTTGCATCCAGCATATTTAATGTGGTATTTAATAAAAAAACAAATGTTTTTGTGCATTTTTAATTAAATTTAAATTTCCATCCAAATAGAGTTTGACACAAATTTCAAATAAAAAATTAGTCAACTAGTAAATAGTTAAGCTCTATAATTGCTTAAATGTGTATAGATACAATGTTATCCTCCTAGTCAGCAAACACAAGCACCAAATTTAATGTAAAGGCTATATTTGGTTGTAAATCAACATGTTTTAATGCTTACCAACCAAGGAGAAACAACTTTTCTTTAGGAAATAACTAGACAGTACAAATGCAAAACATGATTAAGATCAATGATTTAACTCAAAGTTTCCTGCTTGCTAAGTTAAATAATGATTAAAATAGGTGATTTAGATCACTCTGATTTAAATCAAACCACACTGCTCTGAGTTGAATCTGTTATTTTGCAGTTATGTATCTGTGACCAGAGACACAATCAACACATTTTCTTAATTTAAAGAAATATCTTTGTTTCACAGTATCTAGGCAGTGCAAAGTACAACCAAATAGATTTTAATTTTCAGCTGGTGCTATAGTTAATGGTGATATCTATCATTATCATGTTTTATGGTACCTATCACCAAACCTGAATTAGTGTTTTCCTATATATTTCCGTCAAGATTCTCATAAGCAATCTAGCCTGATGACCTACACATTGCCCTGCAGAGGCACTGGTGACAGAACAAGTAATTGTTCCTGAGGTGAGCAGGGGTTGGATACATCACAATGGCAATACTGTCGGACTGTGGAAAAGGGAACGGTAGAGTGGACATTATGTTTCACTGCCCCGTGGCAACTTGAAAGTGCTTTTATAGGTCCACTGAAGTCTATCCGCCCTGGCCTAGGGACAAAGTGTGGCAATGCTACTTACCAGTCCATTTGAAACTACGGATGATGTTAAACACCAACTACTAGGGATAAATATTTTAAAATAGGAAGTCCTGGGTTAATTTGCAACCAAGAGTCCTAAAACAGTCTGAAGAGACCTCTGGCCTGCTGATGTTAATTTTAAATAAAATCTGGAGTACCAGGGACATGCCAGAAGCCTAAAAAGTGCTAACGTCACGCCAATATTCAAAAAAGACAAGCTGGATGACTTGGGTAATTATAAGCCAGTTAGCCTGAAATCAGTCCCAAGGAAGATAATGGAAAAGCTGATATAGGATTCAATCATGAAAGAATTAAAGGATGGGAATAAAATTAATATCAGTCAATATGGGTTTATGGAAAGCAGGCCTTAACAAACAAACCTGATTTAATTCTTTATGACTTTGGTTGAAAAAGGTTACTGTGGAGTTGTAATATTCTTCCATTTTTGTACTGAACGGCAGCCTGACTAAAATATTAGCCCTATGCAATATCACTAAAACACACATTAAATGGATTAAGAACTGGCTAAATGACAGATCTCACAAAGTTGTTGTCAGTGAGGAATGATCATCAAAAGGGAGCATTTTTAGTGGGGTTCTGCAGGGATCAGAACTAGGCCCAACATTATTCAATATTTGTATCAATTATCTTGAAGTACATATAAAATCACAGCTGATAAATTTTGCAGATGACACAAAGATTGGCATAGTGATAAATCAGAGCTGACATACAAAAAGTTCTGTATCACTTGGTGTGTTGGACCTATTTGAATAAAATGTGCTTTAATATAGCCAAATGCAAGGTCATACATTTAGGAACGAAGACTGGAGGTCATACCTACAGAACAGGAGACTGTATCCTGGACAGTAGTGACTAAAAATGATTTAGGGGTCATAACGGACAAGCAACTCAACATGAGCTCCCAGTGTAGCAAAAAGAGTAATGCGATTCTTGGAGCTGTAAGGAGGAGAGTAGTAAATACAAGCACTGAGGTTATTTTACCTCTGAATATGGTATTGGTGAGACCGATAGTACAAGACTGTATCCAGTTCTGGTGTTCACAGTTTAAAAAGGATAGTGAAAAAATTGGAGAAGGTGCAGAAGAGATCCACAAAAATTATTTGAGGGCTGGAGAAAATGCCTTACAGAGAGACACTTAAAAAAAACCTCAATCTGTTTAGTTTATCAAAAAGAAGATCAATAGGCGACTTCATTTTAGTATATAAGTACCTTCACATGGAGAAAATACCAGGTACAAAAGGGCTCTTTAATCTAGCAGGAAAAAGAACCAATGGCTGCAAGTTAAAGTCAGACAAATTCAATTTAGAATAAGGTACAATATTTTAATAGTGAGTTTGATTAGCCATTGGAATAAGCTTCCCAGGAAAGTGGTGGATTCTCCACCTCTCGATGTCTAAAATTCAAGGCTGAACGCCTCTCTGGAAGATGTGCTTTAGTCAAATGCAAGTTATTGGGCTCAATGCAGGGGTAACTGGGTGAAATTCTATGACCTGTGTTATAAAGAAGGCAGCCTAGATTATTTAATGGTCTTTTCTGGATTTAAAATCTAACATTCTATCCATCTGTTGTAATGGAGTAAACAGGGATTATAGAAAATATTGCCCAGGGTGAAAGGGTGGGCAAGACCTTAAAGAACCTTTACTGGATAAACTAATCCTTTGCTTGAGTAGCTTATGGAGACATGTTGCATTCCTTTGTCCCATCAACTTAGCCAAAATAGCTTGATCTTTAGGGACCATCTGTAGGTAAAAACAAATGATGGTCAAGGTAGTGGAGAGTTTTTCAATTACCATCCGTCACTGATTGTCTGCATCACCTATTGCTTCAGTAAGGGACTGCCTTCGGGCGGGGCAATGTGAGCATCTGCCTAGGGGTTGCCGTGGTGCAAAGGCCAGGGACTTGGGCTTTCCCTTGTTGCCTGCAGGGTGCAGCCTAGTGTGGCAGGAGCCTCCGCTTCCCAGCTCCTGAGCAGAGGCCCCACTCACTGCCCCATGTGTGGTCCAAGTCCTGCCTCTGCACACTGTGACTGGGAGCCCGGCTCATTCCCACTGCCTCCCCCTAGACTGTCCCAGCCTCACCGGTCCTCTTTCCTACAGGCACCCTGAAAGCCATGCTGCCCAATGGATGGTGTGTGGCATCTCAGCTAGCCAATGGGAGCTGGAAGTTGCCAGCCTCTTCCAAGTTAGGAGGGGAAGGGAAGGGACTGAGAACTAAAACTGCAGGGCAGAGACCAGTAAGGCTTAGGGGGTCCTGACCCTGTGCCCCAGCTCCCAGTCCCCACCTCCCTGTGCCCCCCACTCCTAGGTGACCCCTCCCCTGTGCCCCCAGCTCCCCAGCAGCCCTCAATGTGCCTCTAGGTCCCAGTCCACCCAGCTCTCAGGGGGCCCCTCCATGCCCCCAGAGCCTGGGGGATGCCTACCTGTGCCCCCAGCTACCCTCCATGCCCACACAGCTCCCAGGAGGCCCCTCCCTCTGCCACACAAGGCCCAGCCTCCCAGTTCTCAAGGTCCTCCCATTTCCCCCCAGTTCTCAGAGTGTCCATGTTTTCAAAGTCCCGCTCCTGCATACTACACTGACCCCACAGTTCCCCAGCTCTCAGGGGATCCCCCTTTTTCTTACTCATCCCAAAGGGAGGTGTTAGTGCAGGGGGTTGGGGCTATTTTGGGAGCCAACCTTCCACCATCACCACCCACCCTAGCTGCCTTCAGTGTACTGCAGCATTTTAACCTCCCTCTTCCTCAAAAACTCACCTTCCCTGGGACTCAGGAGGGGCACTTGAATATTGGGGATGCTCAGTATTGGGGTGGGAAGAGATCTGCCCTTCTGGAGCCCCATGTCACTGACCCACCCCGTATCCTAACACCAATGTAATGCCATGCTGAGCGTGCGAGTTTGGGAGGTGCAGGAGAGGTACGACTCTGCCCCAGAGCCCACTCACCCTGTCAGAGTACGGAAGACTTCCTACTATATTGTCTTGGCTGTCCTGCTCAACGACCAGATGAAGAGGTCCCTAGCGACTGCTGTGGGATTTCCTATGATGCCCATCACCATGGCATCCAGATGAGAGTCACTGTTGGGCAAGTCTGGTCCTACGCATGGCTGACGTGCTCAGAAGGGTGCTGTGGCTAAGAGGCAAGAAGTAGGGTGGGACTGAACTGTGAGGTCATGAAAGGGAGTTTGGGGCAATGATGGGTGAGGGGGGAGAGGCGGCGGGGGGGGTGGAGTGGGGAGCCTGGGAATGCATCTGGGGCCAGGGGCACCAAAATACAAGTGTATCCAGGGGCTATTTTCCATAAGGCTGGCTCTGCTCTTCTCCCTCTTGACTACACTGTTCCCCTGAGAATGGCAAGCACTCACAGTGCCCTGTGGAATCACCTAAAAGACTTCATGCTTCAGCAAGCAGAAGGAATAAGGATATTGGTGGTAGAAAAGCAATGCATCCAGAATATTCTGTAGAAAGGTTGCCTCTCACCAGCAAATGCATACAGCAATCCAGTAAGCAAAAAGTTTCCTCAATTAATCTTTGAGAAATCATTGTTGTAAAGCTTACATGTGAAGCGGTATGCTTCCTAACCTGCTTGAATGTGTTCTTTTGTGCATACATAGGCAAAAATGAGACGCTATGATATTTGTTACCAAAAGCCGGCCTCTCTTCTCCCACATTCTCTCATCCCCTCTCCACCTGCTCCTAGTGGCTAGGGACACACTTGGTTAGTGCTTTCAAGTGATATGCTTAGTCCTCCATAAGGTCATAGGTTACTACACATGAATGCAAAACCTTAGCCTCCCTGAGGTCCTCCTTTCCAACAGGTCGCCTTTCCTTCAGTGGAATGTGAATACCTATTAGCCAGGTCTGGCTCAGACTTAAGAGAAAAATCTTTCTGCTCACGCTGCTTATGAATTGTTCTTTATTTTCTCTTGCACAAAGACATCCTCCTTGCACTCTTTTTTACTCAGGCTTTGGTTTTAGTATTGGAGTGTGGTATATAAGGCTCCCATTGTTTCTATGTTTTGAGGAGCACAATGTGCCTGCTTTAGATAAAAGCCCTGCCTTTTTCCTCATCAAAGCAACATTTATCTTCCCTCCAATCACTTTTTTCTTTCTTTCTTTCCTTTGCAATCAATACAGCCAATCAGTCAATAAATACTATATACTAAGCAAATATATTTCTTGTGTTTTTTATAAATCACTCCTATAATGTCTCAATGTATATTACATGATGTGGGAAAAATATACATAAACCATTAACTAAACTAAAATGCAATAATTATTGAACCCAAAATTATTATATGTAGCAATTCATTGCCAGAGATTTTCTAGCCTTGTTTTTAAATATTAAGACATGATTAAGTAAGGAATAAACTTTACTGTGCAATTAGTAAGACATCTGTCAAAGCTAAATGGAATTTAAAGGGGAGTATAAGATGAGACTGATATCAATGATGATAGTCTGGAGAACAAGAGTTGCCAATGTTTGCACATTAAAAAAAATGTAGGTACTCATCCCATCTAATGCTTTCATCGCCATTATGATTTCTCAAGAGGATAACAAAGAGATGTGATTCCAGGATGCAGCTTCTTCCCCTGCCCCTCCCCAGACAGAGTATACAGAATCTATACATCAGAACTATGTTCCAGAGAGTATTTCTCAGTCCCCTAGGGATTTTTAGGCTTCTATATAGATGACAAATTATATTGCCCAAGATTTTCAAAAACAGGTGCCCAAAGTTAAACTCCTAAGTCTATATTTTGGTGCCAAAATAAGTGGCCTGATTTACCAAAGTGATCAGTTAATTCCACAGTAAATTGCCAATAATTATAATGTACATGGCAGTACGAATTTCTGATATCGTTAACATTTCCCGTTCATACTTTAAAACAAAAGTTTTTTAAAAAGAAAACCTCAAAGCCTGTTAATTGTGCCTCCAAGTAGTTTGTTGTCCTCCCTACTCAAGTACCTTCATTTATTTATTTGTTACAACGACTAGCTAGATCTTGTCATAAATTAGCCTGGAAGCTCTTTGTGGCAGAGATGTGTGTTCACAGAGCTCCTAAACACGAGGTCCCAATCCTGACTGAGAAGAGACAAGTGGATATAACAGTATGTTGAAGGAGGGAAAGAGGAAAGACAAGGGTAACAAGGACACATGTTCCCCCAGGCTAGTTGTGTGCATAATTTGGTGGTGTCAAGTAATTTAAAATTGTTTAATAAAAATAAAAACACAAGGGCGGTATTTTCAAAAACGTTTACTGTTTTCCTAACAATTACTTCAATGGAAACAATTAGGCCAACACTTAACTCCCTGAAAAAAATCTCTCCCTAAGAAAATAACATAGGTATTAGCAATCCCCACTGACAATCCAACTAGCCATAATTACTTGGGCAAGTTCCCATAAGCAAGAAAAATGTTAAATAATGTTAAATAGCTGCTATTAGTGGCCTAGTAACATATAAAGATAGTAAATCATCCAAAGTGAGAAAAATGTATAAAACTTCATGAAGGAGTTTTTCTTGGTAACAGGCAGACCAGGGTGAAAAAGACCATAATTTATGACAACTCTCTAAAAGCCAGTTTTGTCATGGAAATGACAGTCATGACAAGCATGCCTCCTTAAATGTAGCTGCCAGCTAAAGGAATGGAGAATAGTTGATCTTGTCATTTTTTTTCTACTGCAAGTCTTTTCAACCAGAGAAGAATTAAGCCATTTTGCTTCCATTGGATGAGACTACAAAATGTTGTCATCCAGCCAGGAATTAATGTGTGAGCCCTCTACCTGTAAACTCTCCTTGATACTGGTTTAAATATGGCAATACATTAAATAGAGCATAAAGTGATCAGAAAATCAATTAATGAGCCATAACTAAAGATACAACCAAATCATATGCATATGAAAATGCTTTGAAAAGTTATCTATGTATCCTTTTGCTCTTTGGACCATTAGATGTGGCCCTGAGCCTTGGCTCCCCCAGTGCACAGATAAATGATACAGTTTCCAGACATTATACACTTAAGTAAAATGAGATGTGTATCCCATAGTTTCTATGGTTTCCTGTTAAAAGGCACACAAAACCAACATCCCTCCTCAACACAAATTTAAAAATTTAAAATATGAGGAGGAACAGGGGGAGGTAGTGTACAGATGTGGTCTAACACCACTCCCTCCAAAATGACCAACAGCTCTGTAAGAAAGCAACAGTAGAAAGTGGACATTGGTAGACATTTTGTGACCTACTCCACTGGAAACATGAAGTCAAAAGAGTGGTCAAGTATTAAGGAGCAAGCTTTCTTTAAAGTCTCCACTGTTTCCCCTCTCTACTACCCAAGAAACTTTGTATATTGATATTGATGTCAATGGAGCTATGGCAATTCACACCAGCTCAGGGTCTGTCCACCTCCCCACACAAACAGTATGGAACAGTCAGTGACATTTCACTTCATTCGCTCTAAACTTGTGAGAGCACTATGACACAGATAGCGCTTTCTCCCATGTCACAGTAATGATCTGTCCCCTTCAGGTTATTAAAAATAGAATCCTATCCATATCATCATCAAGACCTGGTTGAATGTTATAGTTGGGGATAAATTATATTACTGGGCCTTGAAATAACCATTATTTCTCAACAGCACCTGTCCATTTAAATTATGTACAGTTCTGTATTTCTGAAACAAAATCTTGGTTGACTGCATAAAGTCTATTTCAGAATGTGTGATCTCAAGCTAATCCTTTGGTAAAGGGAATGTTTTTGAGAAGGGAAGTCTAATAAGAAAACTATTGTTAAACTAGAGGACATACAAAGAATGTGCTGTGACTGGTCTGCTGTTTTTTTAATCAGTTGAGCTGTATTTTATTCAAACTAACACATCCTCCATCCTTCCTCAAGCCTGTTTACTCAGCTGGATGTCCACAGGGTCCAATTTTCCCTCCAATTGCCCTTGTATACTAATATAATTGCTGCTCGTATGGGTAATTGGTCAGCCTACAGCAGGGTTTGCATGCATTTGTTCATCTGTACTACCTGGCAGGCACTCTCACAATTTACATCCTCAAAGTATTATTGAACACTTTGTTTCATTCCATTCATAAAAGGACTAGACATATCTAGAAATCTTTCAAAAAGCTTTAAGCATTTCAAATATTGCAGCGTATATATTAATAAGAAAGTGTCAAAAGGTCTGTTCCACACATCAGAAAGGAGAGACAAACATGATTCATTTGTTTCTAATTTATAAAATACTAAAATAAAGTAGTAGAGATTAACCAGATTTGAAATTATTACATGGAGAAAGAGCCCAGTAAAACTGCAGACAAGAAAAACTGACGTTACTGGCAATAAGTAGGAATTGTTTTCTCTGGAATATTCAAATAATATAGAATTTTACAGGGTGGTTTTATGCTTTTTTGGAAGGATCATTATAAAAGTGTTTTTATCATTATTATTATTATTAAAACAATCAGGTTTTTGGTTTGAAATAGAACAAGCAAGTCATGTGTCATGAAATCATCAAATAGTAAGCCATTACTCGTGAAGTACCACAACTCAGCCCTTTTAATAATTTCCTTGAATGCCCGACAATCACCCTTTTTCTTTTACTCATGATTCTTGCAGTGGAACCATCCTTGGAGTTGGAATGAGCAATTTCCCCTCTCCCATCTCTGCTATGGCTCTGTTTACTGCTAAATCTAGTTTGTTTCAAGGTTCAATTTCTTTCCACCCACATTTTACTTAACAGCTTTCTTTTTTTTCTCTTTCCTCCCCCTATCCTTGTGTAGCCATCACCATATCTCACCTCTCACCTGGAAGGCAGAACTACTGCCGTTCCCATCAACTAGACGGTACATTAATCAAGATGGTGTTCTGGTTTTACAAAAGGCTTCATGAACGATGCTGGATTGTACAGGCCCACAGTTCTTTAGATGTGGTAAGTCTAATATTTATGGACTTTTTGCCTCACAATGCTTCCACAGACAATATCTATTTTATAATAGAACAAAACATGCAACTGCTCTGTATCTGGAACTCTAACATCAATGAAAATTATGCACAGAGTGTGGCTGCAAAATCAGGCCCATTTAAGCAGTACAAAAGAGAAAAACAACAATATTCTAAGAGTGGTACTCCTTTCCAAGATCTTGCTAATGCAGGAAAGAGGGTTATGAGAGAGGGAACGAGGTTAGATGCACTGCAGAATAAATAAAAGCAAATTTAGCCATAATGGAGGAAATAAGACTCTAGAATACATAATACTTTCTCTACTACTGTTCATTTTTGGATCATATCAACATAGAAATATGTTTTAGATGCAGAATTATTAAAGCAAATAAATATCATGCAAATCTGAAACAGACAGAAAATATTAGCAAGGTGTTTACAGAAAATAAAAAAATAATGCAGCAATTTAAACTGTAAACTGATTTTTAAATGATGGCCAGAGGAGGAAAAACAGAATTTTTGATTTTTATTTAAAAATAAAATTTCTAAAAATACAGTACATAATACATGTCAATACAAATAAAAATATCAACAATGTAACTTATATCATTCTGGAAAGAAAAATAGAACCATTACACAAATGAAACAATCATCAAAATAAATACAAATAATTGTTTATAACGTGGATACACATTTCACGTTTCGATTTTAATAAAAAAATACCAGAGCAAGTGTTTTGGTACCATTCTCCCATTCACCTCAGACATCACGCATTGATTATTTATGCACTTCTTTTGCTAAACTTCAGCACTAGTCATTCTCAACATATCTAATGTAAACAGTATTAAAGTAACTGGAAACAGTCAAGGTAAACAGAAAACAAAACAATAAAAAACAACAACATGCAGATTAAGTGAATTACAAAATTCAGAAAGCGCAAATTACAAAATTTGATATAGATGGCTACAGAATATATTTTATTATGGCACTTAGGTTGAAAACCGTTAAGGAGACAGAGTATCTATATAATCTTCAGTATTGCAGACCTGGGAAAGTCAGTTTACGTATATTCAGAAAAATATTGATTTTTCCCACAAATGTGCACATATCATGAAGTTTGCCTCAGATTTCCTGTACAACTTGAGAAGTGTATATCCTACTTTAGGTCCAAATTATGCTTAAGAGGTATACAGGTAGAACTCTACTGAAGTTAACGGGAGCAACAGAGCAGATTTTGAACCTTAGGTTCAGCATGGGACTACTTATGTGCTTCAAGGTAGCCATATGCTTAAGTATCTGCTGAATCAGGCTCTTATTGTCTGAAATGCTCAGCTACATTGTACTAGTTTTTAGGAATGTTTTGGAAGATGATGCTTTTTAAAATATCCAATACGGGATAAAGGCATAACACAACAAAATGGCTGATTTGGGCTTTGAGGGCAGCTCTTCTAACTTTGTCCAACAGCACTATCCACAATTTTTTTTTAACTATAAACCGCAGCATTCCCTGACCCCCAAAAGGTTTTGAAATCTTACCATTTTGACCAGTCCAGATCATAATTAGCCTTAATCCAAGAGAAATGACTATTTTTCCTTTTATAAAGACAGGGAACAACTGCCAGTATGTATTCTGCACGCTTAACTATCTTCAACCTGAACTACACACACAAAAATTAAACATAAGGTGTTTAATTTACAGTATATTGTTTACAATGACAATACCATTTTGATATAAACAACATACAGGTCAGGCATCTATTGCATTTCATTTGGTTTTCAAATATCTTTGAACAGTACTGAAATTACCTCTTGTAATCGGTGTATTTTCAGAACAGATTACTTTGATAATTTAATTAATTCAATCTGTGAAGACAGAAGTTTCAATGTTGTATTTTTTCAGTTACAAAATGTTTTTATAATAATTTCAAAGCCTAATATTGAATCTATATTCAACAGTGAAATGAATTACTTTTAGTGGTTTGATTTTGAACAAGTTTAAACATGTTTTGCTTTGATTTTCTGCCTGGTGCCATTCTGAACATGCATTTGTTACCTCCTGGTAACTGAAGTAAATATTCCTTATTAGTTAATGAACTGTCTGATTTAACATTATGTATGGCTTTGCATCATTTTTAGATGGATTTCTAAAGAGATCAGATCTGTGTTTTATTGGTGAAGAAAAAAGTGGCCAGTAACAATATCATTGGATAAAGCTACACGGATGGCAATTTCTTCCACATATCTGGAATTTTTTGTTAAGCTTTCAAAGATTTTGAAGAGAACAATATAAGCAGTCTGCATGCTTTACAAAATTATAGCCCTTTAGCAACCAGTTTCTCTTCTGCTTCTATCCCAATCCACTCTCGAAACTGTAATGCGTGCTGAGATAAGATGGATACATTTTCTACTTCATAGGAAAGATAAGAAGTATGGCAAGAGACCACCCTAGCTTAACGAGGAGATATTCAATGATCTAAAAATCAAAAAAAGAGTCCTACAAAAAGTGGAAACCAAGTCAAATTACAAAAGGATAAATATAAACAAACACCACAAGTATTTAGGACAGAGTCGACATGATAACAGTTTTCAAGTACATAAAAGGTTGTTACAAGGAGGAGGGAGAAAAACTGTTCTTAACCACTGATAGGACAAGACGCAATGGGCTTAAATTCCAGAAAGGGAGGTTTAGGTTGGTCATTAGGAAAAACTTCCTAACTGTCCAAGTGGTTAAGCACTGAAATAAACTGCCTAGGGAGGTTGTGGAATCTCCATCACTGGAGATTTTTAAGAGCAGGTTAGACAAACACCTGTCAGAGATGGTCTAGATAATACTTAGTCCTGCCATGAATGCCAATATTCATTTGCAATACTAGAAAAGACAGGATGCCCACCAACCCTGTTTAGTCTTATATGTTCATTCCACAACAACATGAAAGCAACTGTTCAGTTTGATGGGTCCACTTCAGACAGCTTTGAGATGAAAAGCGGAGTGAAGCAAGGATGTGTTCTTGCCCCTACACTCTTTGGAATCTTCTTCTCTATTCTATTGAACTTTGTGTTTAAAGACATAAAAGATGGAGAGTATCTCCACACAAGATGAGATGGGAAACTCTTCAACCTGACTTAAGTCAAAGGCCAAAGTAAAAAAGGTGCTAATCAGGGAACTTCTGTTCACTGATGATGCTGCCCTCATAGGCCACAATGAAGATCTACTACAAGAACTCATGGACCGCCTTTCAAGTCCCTGTCAGGCATTTGCTCTTACCATTAGCATCAATAAAACAGTTGTATTAGGACAGGGGGTTCCACAAGACCCTTCAATTACCTTAAATGCAAACCAGCTAGAAATAGTCCAAGAGATCAGCTATTTAGGTTCTACAGTGACCACCAACCTCTCACTGGCTGAAGAACTAAATGTTCTCATTGGAAAGGCTGCCACCATCTTCAGCAGACTAACTAAAAGAGCATGGAACAACTCAAAGCTTACCATCAAGACCATAATGCTAGTGTACCAAGCTTGCGTCCTCACTACTCTCATATATGGTGGGGAATCATGGACAACGTATGCTTATCAGGAGAAAAGGTTAAACAGTTTCCACCTATGTATGATAAAGTCACCAACACGGTGGTTCTTCGAAGGGCAAATTTACCAAGTGTGACAGCCCTGCTCGAGCAAAGACAACTGTGCTGGCTGGGCCATCTGAGTAGGTTGGAAGACAGACGCACACTCAAGGACATACTATACGGGGAGCTATCAGAGGGAACAAGAACAACAGGACGTCCCAAGCTTTGCTATAAAGGCACATGCAAGAGACATATGAAGGAATTTGGAGTTGATCCTGACTAATGGGAAATCTTGGCAAGTGATCGTAACAAGTGGTGCCATTGTCTCCATCAGAGTATCAGGGTCCATGACAGAAGCTGATTCCTACAGCTTGAAGAGCCCATAGGAAGCAAGCAGCTCCCAACCAAGATACATACATTTGCAATAACTGCCAAAGATCATGCAAATCTCGGATTGGACTATTCAGTCACATGAGACATTGAAAACCATCTACATCATAGGCTGCAATTCCCACCACCTCTCACAGATGAAAGGATGCCAACAAACATGAGTGCAGGGGACTGCACTAGATGACCTCTCAAGGTCCCTTCCAGTCCTATGATTTTTTAAATGACAGAATAAAGTGTGTCAATGTACCATGGATGAGAGAAATCTATTACATTGTGCATAAGGAAAAACTTAAGTGACTGAGATCAGTGCCACGTAATTTGCTCTCTCAAAACCCCAGTTCGTTGAATTAGCCTGTGAGTTAACTGAATTGTGTCAGAATAATTCAATTAAATGGCAAAAACATACTTTACTATCTGGCATAATTACAAAACCATCCATAATTAACATTTAAAATCAACTATGCCAATAACATCTGGATACTAAGTTTTGTTAAACAGAAACTGGTCTGAATGAGATTAAACCTAATTTCACAAAGCATATGTATGTGAGAACATAAATTTCCCAAGTGGACAAAACCACTGTTGGTGCAACAGTCAGGATCTCCAGTTACTAAATGCTACTGTAGTAGTACCAGGACACTGCATATAGTACATTTAGTCAGGAAATACTGACTTAAGGCACCTACAGTTTAAAAATAACTTGAATATTATGTGCATGTCAAAAACAATGCTGAAGATGAACACTGAGTTTCTGCTGTGTTTTACTACATCATGAAAAAGCAGCACTAGCTCAGAATCCACAAAAGAGTATGACAGCTTTTCTGCACGTTTGCTTACACAGAACCAACAGGGAATTACATATCTCAGGATTTTAAGTAATTAAACCCCTTGCTCCCAACACTAGAAGACACATTAATATGTATTTACAGCTGCACCACAAACAGAGTAAAATAAATGCAACTGGAGAGACTGAGATCTAAAAATAAAAATATACCCTACACCTTCTCAGGCTGTGAAACCAGTGACTTCTCCTGTTGCCAAAGAGAGCCTTGCATGCCTGCAGCAAGAGCTAGTCAGTGGTGGTGTTCACATTACTGGGGGACTGTAATCAAGGTGCTCTCAGCCCCAGGGTGCTTGGGAGCAGAAGGACTGAGCTGAGCTTATCTATACCAGCAAAATTCCTATATTGTAGAATAATCTTATAACACAGTATGATTTTGTCTGCATAGATGGGACCAAACTACATTATAATCAGGTGAGGCCTCAAAGTTCAGATCCCCTGTTGTCAGATTATGAGTTAGTGCCTCACAAGAAAACTTCAAACCTAGTGAACTTAAGCAAACTTAAGTGAACTCTGTGCAAAGGTTTTCATTTTCACACCACACTCATCCTTACGATGCACACTTAACAATGTGTTGCAATATGCTGTTTAAATGTAAAAGTGACTAGAAAAGATAACAGATGCAGATCAGGACTTCAAGGCAATGGTGTCTTGATTTTCAGAGAAGTCAAACACCTGCAGCTTCCATTGGCTTCAACTGGAAATGTGGGTGCTTAACACTTCCAAAAACTCAAGTGTTGTATGGGAGTTGTATTTAAACACAGCTGCCTCCTTCCCAAATAAAAAGTTTACATGTGTCATTAAAACTGACAGACAATTCAATTAGGCAAATTTACTCAGCAATACAAAGCTGCCCAAAATCAGGAGTGGACTAATGCACAAAGATCTGGGCCCTACAGTTTCAGGAGACCTCCAAATCATCTTTTGATGAGCACTAGACACCATGGGGCTGCCTATACTTTGTTGCTGTCTGTTTGGCACACGTGGAATCTGAAGGCAGCAGAGGGACAGGAGGATTGGGGCAATGTGGTGAAGCAAGTTTTTGTGCTCTTCTCAAATCATCATGGCTCCTGACTACTAACCTGATGCACATGGGGATAGCAACCTGAGGCCTAGTAGAATGCAGCAGTGTGCACAAAAGAAGCACTGAAGAAGCTAAAGAGGATGGCACAATAGCTGCCTGTTGTGATTGACAGTGATCTGGAAAAGAAAAATCCAGACCAGAGATGGTTGGCTGAGCTGAAGAAGTGACAACCCCTGAGATATTTGTAGGTCTGACCCACAAAGACACCTTTCACTGAGAGCTTGTGGATAGATGGAGTGTTTGGTCTAGTTGCTTTTTAGTAGCAAACTCTTAGCTACAGAATGTAGTATAACAGGGGTTCTCAAACTGGGGGTCATGAGGTTACCATCTGGGAGGTCGCGAGCTGTCAGCCTCCACCCCAAACCCCACTTCACCTCCAGCATTTATAATAGTGTTAAATATTAAAAAAAAGTGTTTTTAATTTATAAGGGGGGTCGCACTCAGAGGCTTGTTGTGTGAAAGGGGTCACCACTACAGAAGTTTGAGAACCACTGTAGTATAAAGTATGATGGCCTGGTAATAGAAAAAGACTGGTACTAACTGGTTTGAAGGACAAATGCAGAACAGTAATTTTTGTTCTCAGAAAATTAAATAAAAATTTCTGTTCTCTCAATGGCAGAAGTATGGGTGAAACAGAAACTTGTTATAAGCCTTGGTAAAGCAATTAATTAGTTGATTATTCCACTGTACATAAGGCTATATTAGCAAGAGGTGGGATCAATTAATGTCCACACTGCTTCAAGCTAGTCTTGTATCTTTCAGTATTGGATAGAACTGAGGTACACTTAGCTGTTTATTTCACAATAGTTTAAATTGTAGCTATTTTAACGCAGATTAATTATTATTATTTATCCTCACTGCTACACGAGACATAGCCCTTATGCCACATATATGTGGAAGAAGTGACTATTATTTCTCAGGAGGTGAAGACTCCACCATATTTGGAACAGAACATTTAGTCTTTTTAGTAAAGAGATGTTATATCCAGTTGGAAAACTGGGCTCAGGACTAATTATAAACACTGTAAATTACCTCTATCTTGTAATACAGGTTAGTTAAAGCTACAGTGGTCTCTTATTATTTGTGGTTGGCAGTAAAATCAAGTTTTGGGAAAAGGAAGGGTATAGAAATCATAGACATGTTAAATGATATGATGCATCTTCTACATGACAGAAAAGTCTGCTATTTTTGTATTGATGCCAGAAAGGTTGGCAGATTATGTACAATTTATAAAACAAGCATAATGTTTTGCTGTGAACTAGTGAAACATTTACGTAACTAATGTTTCACTGACTTATTACAACGAATAATCTATAGCAATGATGTTCAGGTACCATCTTCATGATCAAGGCTCCTTACATAGATAATTAGAGGTTTGCTACAATACAAACTGCAACAACTCTTTGCTCATTACTGAAGAAAAATATCCTTTGCATATTTACTGAATAAAACTGGGCAACACAAGATGTGCTTTTAAAGAGTCCTGTGTTAGTATTATAAGGTGATAAATGGAAAAGAGGGATATAGTGTACATATAAATTGTATAGTTCCTGCTGTTTGCATCTTGTTTGCAATTTAGTAAAGCTGAAACAAACAACTCTTTTGGCGCCATCCTAACTTTCTTTTTGTTGGATATGAATCTTTCTCCCCCATTCGTCCTTTTATAAGATCCAAGATGCACAGGAGTTTTCCTACTGCAAAGTCTGTCCGTCCATCCATGTTCTTACATTGGCGCCCATCGTTTTACATCCTTTGTAGCTATTCTGAGTCATGTCTATCAGCTGCCTGTTTCTTCAATGAAATGCAAACCTGATTAGTAATGTCACACCCAAGAGTGAAAAAGAAAATTTCTTAACTTCACTGCCAGCCAGAACTGTTTTTAATAACATTTACAGAGAAATTATTCTGATGTGGCACACTCATTTAAATCCCCAGCACCAAACATATGCTGTTGGCCAACATTTAACTAGGAATCTTGCTTCGATTTAGTTTCAAAATGCCCATGCTAGTAGTTGAGATGTTTTAAGTGTAATTTGAAACCACTAGCTCACGGCAAAAGATGTTAATGTTCCAAACGCCTTACTGTCCAGACTCCGACCAACCCTTCTGATGCCATACTTCTACTACATCACAAAATCCCGTTGTTGAAAAGGAAACAAAATGTTTCCAGAGCACTCTCAGAGCTTGGATTTCCATTTGTATGCTGCAGTAAATATAGCTATTATTGTCTCATAGTTAATATTTCTACAACAGTCAATGAAATGCATACTTATTAGTAGGCAACCCCTTAGTACTGTTCGTATTCACAAGGTTTATGAACTTTATAGCTTGTCTATATGAGGAGTTATTCTGGAGTCGCTATTCCTGATTAACCTCCTGTGTGGACACTCATTATAGATTAATAATTCACACAGGGAGTGAAACAACTACTCTGCATAAAATTAATAAAATCCTACTTTAATCTGAATTAACTTCCCTGTGTAGCCAAGCCTTACAAAAGAGTAAAAGAGTAGATTAATATTAAAACCTGACCAAAGCCGCAATACAACAAAAAGGGAATAAATGCAAGAAAATAAATAGCAGCTAGTATCCAATACCGTTCTAATCTCTTCAAGCTACTTTGAAATGTGGTTCTGTCCCTCTTCCAATTTTGATATCATCCACAAATTGAATCAAGACTGAATTGACACCAAAGAAACAGGCAGTTGATAGAAGTGAATAAAACTAGCTACATGGGGTATAATATGAATAGGGTTTTTTTGTTTTGTTTTGTTTTAAGATTAGGTGGTCAAATATATCCTCTAAACAGTGGCCATAAGAGCCCCAAAAACAGGGCTACAGCTATAGGGAGAAATGTTAGTAACACTACTGCTAGAAGATCCTTTACATCTGTGACAGAAGCAGCTCTGGAAATCACAATTTCAGAACAACTGCTTTAATAAGTGAATAATATGAGAATGCTCTTGCCCTAAATTTTCAAAAATGACAAGTGATTTTGGGTGCCTAACTTCAGACACATTAAAGAGGCCTGATTTTCAAAAGATGGATACTCAGCGCTTTCTGAAAATCAAGCCCCTTAAAGATGTCTCAAATTGAGCCCCTCAAAATTTGAAGATTTTATAGAAATAAACAGCAGAAATGCAAAATGGGGTATAAAATGAAGCAGATCACTCATTACTGACCTAATATTCTGTATAACTGAACATTACAGTTGCTGTGGGCAAAGTGTGGGAATAGGATTCAGAGGCTGAAAAGGGAGAGGTCTACAAGGAAGTCCATCACTGTGAAAAAATCTGAGAACCTCTGCACTTTGGCATTACCATTCTCACATAACAGTCAGACAAAATTTAAGAGTGTATCATGAAACATGAGAATGAGTATCTGTATTTCAGCAACAGTAACTCTGATGCTTTATTTTTGAATTTTAATGTACAACAGATTGCTCAAAAGGAAAGTCAGTATTGGGTTATGCAATCTATATTTTGCCTCACTTGACAAAAAGAGTATAGTTATATAAACCACAGACCTATTCTGAGGATTTGCAAGAGGTCTGACATGTTTCATTTTTATCTGAGGCAAGACAATAACAGTGCTTTTGTATTTGGGATATAAGCTAGAGTCGCAAGAATATAGATTCCTGCAAACCACGTACTTTGGGTGTATTTTTTTCCGTTCTCCCCAACAGTTATGGCTTCAAATCATCACTGTCCGAGTATGAGGCCTCAGCAATCTATGAATTATAACCGCAGGGACATCATCTCTTCTCTAACACAAGAGCTAATGTCATTGCATGACTTGGCCAAAAGAGGGCACTTGGGGAACAAGAGATGAAAGGCTCTCCCTAAGACTTGAGTATGTGTCAACTTCACCACAAGCCCAACAGGCCAGAGTCCTAAACCAGACTAGGTAAAAACACCTGCTAATCAACCAAATTGGACATCTTGTAAACTGCAGATATGCATATGTTTATACATATGTACAGTTTACACTATATACATTCAGACTTTGTTTATTTTTAACTCAAGATCCGTGCCATTTTAGGATAAGGTCACAATCTAGTTATTTCCTCTTATTTGGAATATATTTACAGAATATTAGATTTAGACTAATTACACAGACAAAAAATAGCAAAGATTTCATGCTCCCATCATTTCTTGTATAAGTACAATTTACCAAATTTAAATACACTGTTTACAATTCATGGTCCAATACTGCAACAATTTATGTATTGCAAATGTGTTTTCCCCAAAGTTAAGTAACCGAAAGGAAGATGTAAGAAACACAGAAGGAATAAATGTACATCTCACAATGAGTGAGTCAAGGACATTTAAACTTGTTTATCTTCTCTTTAATCAAAGGCTTCAGTGCTTTAAATCAGGGTTTCTCATGCTTTTTGATACCAAGGACCAGCTTGCTGCCTTCCTAAACTGTATCAGGCAGATCTCAGGGACTGGTAGTTGAGAAACACTGATTTAAATTATACAAACTGCAAACTACGCTAATTCATTATCAAGTTAAAAAAATCCCAATCCTATATTTAGATACATGTGTTTTGCAAAACACGTTTAAGCAGAATGAAAACCCAGAGTGTCACAGGGAATACAATAGGTGACTTCCTTTTTCTTAAAGGAGATGCAGCAGTTACTTTATACAGTGCTCATTTGTAAATTTCAAAGGCCACATCAGCATTTTCATCACCTCTTGGACATTTTGAACTTTGGTTTAAACAACAGCCATAAGACTCTCCCACAAAGAAACTAACAGTGAAAGAGAGAGTGAAAGGAACTTTCTCTCAGAATGCTAGAAATCCCAAATAGCCTGAGATAAATAATTTTCAGCGTATGTCTTCTTTGCTTTGACTATTCACTATTTGTTATTCATATTGTATGGTAGTCACCTAAGATGCATGCTGTTGTTTCTGCTCTTAGACTGGATGATAAACTTTTTAGGCAGAATAGTGAGTAACACAAACTATGAATTTTATCCTTGTGACAATTCATGAACCTTTCAAGATTCCCAAATACCTGACAATTGCTGAGACATACATGAATAACAAACAACACAACGCTCTAAATCATAGCAAAACAAAGGCAATACTTCTATTTGTGTATCAGTTTACTATCTGACCAGCTCTAATCTTAAGGTTAACATTTCTTGTTAACCACTTCTAAAAAGAAGTGACCCTCCTATCCCAGAAAAAGAGCAAAATGGTCCCCTGTCCACACAATACACAAGAGGAAATTAGTGCAGTTCAATTACCCTGTTTACATAGAAATTAATGCTTGTCTATAACATCAATATTTACATATAAATAAAATACTAAAAAAGTATATTCCATACACATTGCCCATTATACATAAACACCTGAAAAGTAATTCTAATTCTAGTTCTAGTAGTGACTAACCAAAACAAAATGTTAAGTATAACTTTAGTGACCACACACTACTTTCTATATTCATACATGATACCTTATATTGACTGATTAAACCTCATTTTTTAAATGTATGTACTCTAATATTCGTACCATATCGATTATATGTGGAATTATTGCAAGTTACAAGGAACTCTATGTGGAGAAAAGGGAAAAACATGCTTTATATCTGCATAGTTTCCCCTAGGGTATTTGCTATCATAGCTTTTACTGACACAAGGACAATGATAACTTATTGTATTAAGACTACATTTTTACAGAAGTGAGAATATAAGATACAAGATCTCCCTTATATATTAAAAAAAACTTCTGGAAAAAGTTTAGGAAAAAGTCTGCTTCTGTTAAAATACCACCTTTTTCCAGTGCTGTACTGCATGATTAATATCATGCATCATAAATAAAAGAAGAGAGAGAATTTTGAACACAATTAGCAGAAAAAGACCTTTACATAATCTAGATAAATCTACTAATAAAAAATACTAAAGAATTAAATGCAGAATGAGACACTTAGTTTGAAATCTATTAATCTATGTAAACTTCAGTGTTTCCTTAAAAAAAATAAAAATCAAAATATCCAGCATCAAAACAAAATTGGGTAACATTGTATCTCAATCATTTATGTTTTTGTTATTAACCTCAAACACACAAGAATTCCCTCTGGAAAACTAATTTGAAAGTAAATATGCCTTAAACTTAAACTTAGAACTAGTACTAATCCCACAACAGAATCAAGATCACTATTAAAATAAAGCCTGAGGCACATTATGAAGTCTAAGATTGGTAGGTGGATTTTAATTGACTTGAGGACTGTCATAGTTCTATTATCATAAAACCTGTAACACATTTCCAGCATGGAGGACCCATCTGTGCCCACCATCCATCTGTTTAGACATGATTGGCAAAGTGGTAGGGAATTCGCAGTGGTTGCCTCTGCCTGAAAGGAATAAACCACAGGATCTTCCAGCGAGTGCCAAAAACTTCTGAGAAGGTCTGCTGCCATGGCTTTGGGGGCCTTGATCTACAGAAGACAGCATTATTAGTGAAAGACAGCACTCCCATGGTGCACTTCAGTCAGCTAGAACAATATAGATTGGCTGGGGATCCATTACTGGACTCTGATGAATTGTGTCCCAGCATCAAAAATACAGCTTTTCTTTCATTATGACATGCAGCTGAGATTTAACTTTGGATAGGAGAAACTGAATCTGTGTCGTCAATCAACTACAGGCAACTTCTGAAGGGGAGGAAATTCTCAGGAGCAATTAAATACATGTCAACAACACAGTAGCAAGTGTCTTTTGATCTGTGCTTTAGAGACAAAATATAGTTTTGCTTGCTTTAGGTAGGCAGGGAAGAAGAATAATCTGTACCTATTTTTTATAAAAACAAGTATAAAAATAGTGAACCACTGCTACAGAAAAGAAACAAAAGCATGGTAGCATGCAAAAACTATTACCAGTGCCTTCAGTTTTCTTTCATACACATAGTTTTTAAACTTTACTAGTTCTTTATGTTGTACTTACATTTCTTCACAACAGTTTGACATTTTTTCTATACTTGTTGTATCCTGTTGTGGGAAAGAAAACATTATTAGAAAATATTTCCTCACATACCTAAATTACAAAAATGTTATCATTAAAGTATATAAAGAAAGAAGGAACTGACCCTTAATGTAGATTCTTTTGGAGAAAATCTAGTAGGATTACATAGAGCAATACCCCATACTAATATCAAGCCATTGTAAAATTTCATGCAGAGCAGTTTTATTCAGCCTGATAAATTATCATGCAGAAAAGCTGTTTTCTGTGTAGATTTTTAAAATGAGGCACACTATAGAATGCTAACATATTAGAACCTTACTATAGCTAAATTAATCAAAATGTTATTTATCCATAGGACATTTAAAAATAATATGCACAAAGAACAATACCTTTCTGAAAAGCACACTTTTGTCATACTTTATACAGTCATCTGTATAACGAATGTGGAGTTGTCACACAAAAGATTATCACAGGGACAAAATAAATTTCCGCCACAATTTATTAAAATGTCACCATCAGCAGAAGTACTTCAAAAAGCAGATTAAGTAGTTTTAAAATATTTACTTTCACAAATATTGTAATGTGAACAGTGCCACCAAGAGTATATTAATACAGTTTCAGTGATCTCTAGGTAACTGCTGTAGATAAAGGTGATTTCGCTAAAATTAAAGAGAATAAAATTAAAGAACATCTTAACTGTTTCTAAAGTGAAGATGAACCCCTTCTATAATTTATAATAAAATTCATGATTAACTTTCAAAATCAATATGGTTTGCTTCATTTGACAAAGTACTTTAATTGATAAGCAATTTGTTTTAGCTCACAGAATTTCCAAATACATCTTTAAATGTTTCCAATGGTTGTACTTGTATGTGTTCATGTTCCCAAGGTGTATGTCATAAATGAAAACCATTATTTTACAAGTCAGTGATACTTCAGGTTTAAACTCAAGCAATATTATAGTACTTTTGAAGGGATAAACATGGTTCATTATGTCCCAGAATAATTTAGACCATTTGATCCAAAATGTAATAACTCAAAAATTAATTTTTTGAAGGCAGTTTGATATGTTTCTCTGTTAATGATTAATTTAGGCAGGTACATAATGTGTCTGTCAGATTATATACTAGTTTTTGGATGAAACAAAGGGCCTGTCCCTTCTACCTGCGTAGCCAGTGAAGATCCCATTTTCCTGAATAGTTGTTTTGTCCATCTCTGTCTTTAGCCAAAATTCCATCTTCTATTATTGTGAACTCTACAGATGCTTAAATTTTAGTTTGGGAAGCAGTTTGAGAGCTTTCAACTGAGAGGCACCAAGTACACATTGCTACCACATGATGCTCCAGTAAGTTCCCATCACTGTTTCCATTTTAAATTAAAGCTCTCTTTACAGTTGCAAAGATGTTTCAGTTCTAGAAATCACCCTCTTGATAGTACCAAAAATAAAGCCACTTTTAAAACCAGTGACTAATTAGACAATTTCAGAATTGATGGTGCTGCTGTGGGACAAACTGGTAGCACAAACCTCTCCCTCCCTTTCTCCTCACATAATCAATTCCTAATTTAGGAATTGAGCTTCTGAGGCCTCATACTAGCACTTTTGTTTCCAAAAACAACATTCCAAATGTGTATTAGTATAATCTAGCTTTGTAGTATGTTCTTTTACATTGTCAACCCACTAACATTTTTTGTACTGATCTGAAAATATAATATTTATCATTTTGGACACTGACTGCTGAAAGCAAAATTCTGATTGAGCGGTTGTGCTTTTTGACTGAGTCTACAGTCTGGCAGGGTTTTTTTCCACTGTTAAAGCATCAGTACCTATGGAATGATAATCTAAACTGTCTCTCTCATAACCCACTACATCCTTTACGTAAGTGAAAGGGTCAAATAGGAAGAGGGGAAAAGATTATAGACCTCCTTCCACTCATTTAAAAATACTAAGATTTTAGCTGGAAAGGCAGTGAAAGCAGGTGGCCATCTCTCTCCCCAGAATGAAAAATTCTGAAGTCCACCTGCTAATGTTTTTAATTTACATCAACTGAACTGGAAGCACAGAATGCCTTGTTTGTGGGATACCTTTTCAGAATTTAAAGCAGCTCAACCACTTCTGAAGAGCTGTGAGCTAGGCTGAAGGGAATGGGAGGAAAGGAGAGTTCCCCTTTGAAGTTCAGCTGCTTGAGAAGCACTGGCGGCTGAACTTAAGAAACCAAGTCCCCTCTGCTGCTTCCCTCCCCCAGCATGGCTTCCAAGCGGCTGGGTGAATTTGAAAATTACTTTCACTTGAAAGTGAACCAATTTACCTTTTCACATGAAAGTGAAACTTCACAGCAACCTAAGAAACTCAGCAGCCAGGCTTGGGGAGGAAGGACACAATGGGCATTTTTTTCAGTTTGTTGTGTGATGGAATAAACTGGTTCTTGTTCACATCCCAGTTTCCTATTCTGCTTCACGCTTCAATCAGGTCAAAAAAATGTTTTGGATACAATCTTTTGCTGTGGAAATGAATGGGGTTAGCACAAATTTGACTACTATGACTTTAGTACAGAATCAACCAAGGAAGAAGGAAGACCTTATTTAGACACCAGTATGAATGATCTCACATTTACATAGCATCTTTCATCTAGACTGAAACCAAAGCACTTTACAAGGCGTACTGATTGTACAAATGCTTCAAAGTAATCATTTTACCCATCTCTTGGGGTGAAATGTGGCAACGGTTTAACAATAAACACCAACAGTGCATACTAGTTTAGGGCAGAAAGAAGAGAGTAATATTTCAAAGGAAAATGCAGTACGGAAACATAGGAAGGCAGAATGTAATTTCACAGTTACAATATGACCAGGTGTCTAGAGTGCTTTACTCCACCAAAAAGGGTTGGGGGGAACTGTAATTACCACATATGGGCAGGACTTACTATGCCTAAGTCTCATCTTAAATAATGCACCTTCAGCAGCATAAAGGCCTTTAATATCACATCCATTAATTCTGTATAGCTCAGAGGAAAGAGTGCCATCCACTGAATCACCAGTATCACTTCCTGCTGCATCTAAGGGTATGTCTACACTACGAAATTAGGTCGATTTAATAGAAGTCGATTTTTTAGAAATCGATTTGATACAGTCCATTGTGTGTGTCCTCACTAAGCGCATTAAGTCAGTGGTGTGCGTCCACAGTACCGAGGCTAGTGTCGACTTTCAGAGCATTGCACTGTGGTAGCTATCCCACAGTTCCTGCAGTCTCCGCCGCCCATTGGAATTCTGGGTTGAGCTCCCAATGCCTGATGGGGCAAAAACATTGTTGTGGGTTGTTCTGGGTACATGTCATCAGGCCCCCCTCCCTCCCTCCCTCCGTGAAAGCAACGGCAAAAAATAGTTTCTCGCCTTTTTTCCTGAGTTACCTGTGCAGACGACATACCACAGCAAGCATGGAGCCCGCTCAGCTTACTGTCACTGTATGTCTCCTGGGTGCTGCTGGCAGATGTGGTACTGCAGTGCTACACAGCAGCATCCCCTTGCCTTGCCTTGCAGATGGCAGACAGTGCAATACGAATGCTAGCTGTTGTTGTCATCCCATGGGTGCTCCTGGCCGACCTTGGTTAGGTTGGTCGGGGGTGCCTGGGCAGACATGGGTGCTCCTGGCCAGCCTCGGTGAGGTCAGTCAGGGGCGCCTGGAGAAAAATGGGAATGACTCCAGGTCATTCTCTTCTTTAAGTTTCATCTAATGGAGATTCAGTCCTTCCTGGTATATCATGCCAGCTGGAGGCTTCTTCCTTAGGCTGCTCTCCCAGTCAGTAGCACCGTGTGGTCACACCTACTCCAGTCTACCCCTTGCTCATGAAGCCTGGACAGTAGTAAGGAGCAGTTCAACTATAGGCTGAACAAGTGCATAATAGTGGTAGAATGTGCCTTTGGATGTTTAAAAGCGCACTGGCGCAGTTTACTGACTCGGTTAGACTTCAGTGAAACCAATATTCCCATCATTATTACTGCTTGCTGTGTGCGCCACAATAGCTGTGAGAGTAAGGGGGAGACGTTTATGGTGGGGTGGGAGGTTGAGGCAAATCACCTGGCCGCTGATTATGTGCAACCAGACACCAGGGCGGTTAGAAGAGTGCAGCAGGGCGCGCTGTGCCTCAGAGAAGCTTTGAAAACCAGTTTCAGGATTGGCCAGGCTACGGTGTGAAAGTTCTGTTTGTTTCTCCTTGATGAAAACCCATCCCCTTGGTTCACTCTACTTCCCTGTAAGCCAACCGCCCTCCTCTCCCCCCTTTGATCTCTGCTTGCAGAGGCAATAAAGTCATTGTTGTTTCAAATTCATGCATCCTTTATTAAATCATCATACAAATGGGGGGATAACTGCCAAGGTAGCCTGGGAGGGGTGGGGAGGAGGGAAGCACAGGGATAGGGTAGTTGTAGGGGCACCCCTAGAATGGCATGCAGCTCATCATAGAAGCGGCATGTCTGGGGCTCTGACCCGGAGTGGCCAATTGCCTCTCTGACTCTTTGGTAGGCTTCACGTGGCACTGCTGTGGGACCCTGTTATAACCTCTGCCCTTCATGCCCTTGGAGATTTTTTCAAATATTCAGCATTTCATCTTTTGGAACAGAGTTCTGATAGCACAGATTCGTCTTCCCATACAGTACCTCCCGTTCAGTCCATGCTGGAGCTCTTTTGCAATTCTGGGACTCTATGGTCACCTGTGCTGATGAGCTCGACACGCTGGTCAAACAGGAAATGAAATTCAAAAGTTTGCGGGGCTTTTCCTGTTTACCTGGCCAGTGCATCTGAGTTGAGAGTGCTGTCCAGAGCAGTCACAATGGAGCACTCTGGGATAGCTCCCAGAGGCCAAAACTGTCGAATTGCATCCACACTACTCCAAATTCAACCCAGCAGCACTAAATTCAGCACTAATCCCCTTGTGGGAGAGGAGTACAGAAATCGATTTTAAGAGTCCTTTAAGTTGACAAAAATGGCTTCGTCGTGTGGACAGATGCAGGGTTAAATCGATCTAACACTGCTAAATTTGACCTAAACTCATAGTGTAGACCAGGACTAAACTTTCCCTAGTAGTCTCCTATCAAATTGCTGATTCCGGCCGACTGTGCTTAGCTCTTTGTATCTGAGATCACAGCTTGTGGTGATATGGCTACAGGCCATAGCTCTTAAATAAGCAAAAAAATATAGTTGGAAAAGTAATGAACCAATGAAAGATGATGAGTGTCTGACTGGTTTAAACCTGAGTGGTTTTTGTTTTGTTTTCTTTTTTGAGGGAGAGGAATGGAGAAGGGCTAGGTTGGGGTGATGGATGCATCCTGAGTCCTACGTCAGAAAGTGAGGTATCATTACAAGGATTTGAGGTGGTTTCACTGCCATCTGTCTCAGCTATGGGAACCAAGTTTGTCGGGGCTACGTGGGTGCAATGAGCATGACCCTGTATTTGTCCTGCCTGATCTGACTCAGAAGTGGAATTGGAGGGAATGCATACATTAGTGGTGCTTCCTATTTTATGAGGAGAGCATCGCCCAAGGAGTGGCATCCCAATCCAGCTCCGGAGCAGTATTGTGGGCACTTTGTATTCTGAGCTGTTGCGAATAGACCTATAATGGGGAACCCCCATAGGCTGAATATGACTCAGAGCTGCATGATCCACCATCCACTCATGAATTTGTGAGAAGTCTCTGCTCAGTTGGTCCGCTGTCGTGTTCTGACATCATGGCAGGTAACTTGTCTGCAGAGTTGAGAGAGGCCTGTAGGGCCATCCTGGCGATGAGAGACCCTTCAGAAATGTTAGTCTTATACTGTTCTTTTCTGTCATCTGGTAAATGTTCCATAAAAGTTGATATTTTAGTGAATAGGTTGTTCGTGTATTTGGCTATTAAGGCTGAATAATTAGCTATGCGAAATTGGAGTGTAGCTGAAGAATAGGGTCTCCACTCAAAAAGGTTTAGCCTTTGCCAGTCCTTATCATAAGGGGTGGTTCTAGACTACCACTACTGAGTTCGGTGCAGGGTGAGTGAACAAAAACTCAGCCCCTTTTGCTGGCACATAATACTTCTTGTCAGATTTCTTACACGAAGGTGTGACTGTGGCAGGTGTCTGCCAGATTAATTTTGCAGGGTCCATTATGGCAGCATTAAGAGACAGTGCAATTTTTGCTGATGGAGATGCCTGGAGGATGTCTGTAAGCTTGTGTTGGGTCTCTGGTAGCTCTGCTAAGGAAATGTCCAGGGATTCCGCTATCCTTGTGAATAGATCCTGGAAAGATTTGAAATCGTCCCCTGAAGTGGGGGAGGGGGGACATTATTGTTTCGTCCAGCAACAAAAATGAAATGTGGGTAGGTGGCAGGTATCACCCTCAGGTGTGTCCTCAGGCTCCTCTATCGCCTCCTCCTGCATCTCTGAGGGAGCTGGGGCAGGTGGTGAAGGGGATTGCATTGTTCTAGACTTTGGTAGATTGGGGGGGGCCTGAGGCTCAGGCCCCATCCAGATCCCAGTATGCCAGTTGGGTGGAAAAGTCCTAGGAGGTGGTGTGCCAGCCTCACATATCAGCAGATGTGTGATGCTGAGAGGGCCCTGGCTTATGGAAGGAGTGGCGAGGGGTATATATCCCTGTCTCAGAGGATACTTGTTTTGAGAAAGGAGGAGGATACACCCATATTCATTTCCCTCTTCTTGTTGTCTTTCGAAGCCAGAGACCCGCCTGGGAGATGGGTGTGTGTCTGTGACAGGACAGCTAACAGAATTTTTCTTTTTTAAAGGTTTTAAGTAAACTATAAAATAGAGGGTAAATAATGAAATGAAAAGGCTAATAAGGCTCAGTAGAAAACTACTGAGCTATCCAAGGTTAAGAGGCGCTGCTGTCGCTCCAACTCAAGCCAAAGGCGGTAGAGAAGGAACTGGGGGATGGGTTGGCTGCGCACGCTAGGTAACTGCTCCAAGTGATGCGAGATGGCTGCCGCAGGGTGTGCGGCCAGCCAGGGCACTGCTACTACAAATTTACAATTCTGCACACAGAAAAACATGATTGATCAGCATCTGACCAACTCAACAATCTGGTCCTCCGCACTCCAAAACCACCTATTGTCATTAGAATTAGTGTGCATGTGGTTATTCAGAAACAGAAGAGTTATCTGTTAGGATCACTAAATCAAGCAAAAGAATTCAAGATTCGATTAGTGTGAAATGCAAAGAAATCTCAAGGAAATAAGTAGAAAAGCTACAGTTAGTTTACAATTTTAAGAGCTGAAGCAAGGGACACAGCTCAGGTGTTGCATTCAGTCTCTGGTGGTGAGGTGCTGAGTGTCTTCTTATTTTGGCAACAAGTCTGAAAGAGCAGCTTGCCTGCTATCTCCCAGGAAAATAAGATGCTGCAATGACTAAGGCCGTTATGAGAGGGATGAAGAGATATCAGTGAGAGCTGAGTGAATCCTGCAGACCAATTTAAAGAAGCACTTGAAAAATGAACCCACCTGGGTGAATGCCTGCTAAGAGGAATACATCTTTCATAAAGATACTTTTAAAATTAATATAACTGACTACTTGAAGAAAAGCATTAAAAGAAAAGATAATGTGCACCGGGCAACAAATTGTGCAATAAGATGGAATCATCGTGAACTAACTTATGATGGAACAAATATACTGAAAGAATATTTTCCCTTTGCTTACACTATAGATTTGATTCTTTATAGATTTGAGTCTTCCAATCAACAAACACCAGTTTGTAATTCTCAGGACTAAACTCTGAAGCATGGAGCAGAAATCTCTTGTTCAATTACTTTCATGTGGTTAGCAGAAGTGATGTCTTATCAATAGAGCTCTACTTAATACCTGAATTATAATGAACGCAGGCATACTGTCATATCTGAACAGTACATCGTTTCCAACTCTTCAGTGCATTGCAATGTAGAAGGAGAGACCAATTAAGAAGAGGAAAAAAACCTTAGTGGCCCTTCTGAACTTGCAGCCATAGCTGTTATCTCAGAATACAAGAGAGCATACTGCTGTACCTTAGTACTTGAACAAAACAACAGTCTTAATTCTTTCATCTGTCTACCATTCTTTCACTGTGCATATGGAAATGACAGGTGAGCCACTGTGAAGTATCAAATACCAACATTTCATAAGGAATGTTAAATATTTTTAAATTAATGTTTCTATTTACTGTTTGCTCATACAACAAGGCTGGCCATACTGTATATAGGTTATCAGTCTGATTATGATTTTATTTTTGGCCAACATTTTTTAAAATAATTTTTAATCTAAAATTTTGATGTGATTAAATGTATGTGATTAGGGGTTTTTTGGTTTGTTTGTTTGTAAACCTAGCCTGGAAATTATTTGAATAATCTGGGTTCAGTTTAGTTGTACTATTCCCTCCTCCCCCATCTTTCTTTGATTAAAGATTTCTCTGTGTGAGAGATGAAAAAGAAAGTTGCATTATGCTACCTCTGGGGAAATAACCCAATTCTCCTCAGTGCCGTGATGAATTTGGCTAAGCAGATTTTTTGGCAGATTATGTATTACCTGCCCAATTTGTCAGATACCTAAAAAAGTGATGTGATGAAAAGAAAGCATCTGACAACAATTTTGGGAACTGGAGAGAGGATAATATGAAAAGATCAAGAGCGATTGTCCAATTTATTTCCAAGTTTGTGGTGTTTTAGAGGCAGATATGTGCATAATTATATGACATTATGAAATTTACCATTTCCTTTAATCCTCATCATTACCACCACAAGGAAGATTCAGAGAGCAAGGTTTAGCAAAGCAAATCTGACTACTCTCCTTTCTCCCAAAGAAGCTGCTATCTAAATGATCTGATGTATAATTTGACAGAAAATTAAATATTCTAATAAAAATCCTGAGCTTTGTAAGAAGTCACACTTTGCCTTATTATTATGGTTGCTTATTTTAGTGTCTCAGTTTTATTTACTCTTCCATTCAGAAAAGCATTTAAGTATCAGATACAGAAATGATTTCTTACTGCAATTGCCTAACGGGATTATTTTAATTTCTGTGTTTATTTCCATGAGGAGGATAAGAAGTTTTCTACAATAGTCTAATCTGCAGAATTTGTTACAACTGCAAATTATACTTTAAAAAATAATGCATCAATTCCCTTTAGCAATATTGTATGTTACTTATTTAAATAAAAATATTTACTACTCATTTTGAAGTTTAGGTTGGGCTAAACAAAAATGACACCTGGTGAGATAGGTGGGGCTCTGATTATTTTTCCATAAGTAAATTTGTGAAGATGCAGGGTGTAAAACAAATTTACTCCTTATGTTTTAGACCACGTCATAAAAGGGACTGGATGATTTCAATCATAATTTTTAAATAAAGTTGTGTTTTTTATATTACTTGGAAGACAAAATGCTTCAAAGATGGAGTAGGATGATAAATATTTGAAATAAATATAGACCACATTTGTAGAAAAATACAAGTAAGAGAATAATAATTTAAAAATGGAAAAGACCTCTTAGATGATCTAGTCTATTAACTTCCATTCAAGGACTGTGCATGATTGCTTTCTCCAGTTTAATTTCCAGAGCTTTATGCTGCTTTCTAAGGGTAGATTTACCTATATTTGGATGGGGGTAGAGAAGGCAGAAAAGTGCGGGGGAGGGAATAAGAGTAAGGGAGAGACAGATGGACAGAATGTTGCCTGAATACATTTTCTAATAATTTTCTATTTTTCCAGTACATACATACATTCATTCATTCATACACACACACACACACAACCATGATCATTTTCTATTTTATTCTATCCAGGTACAGGCGATTGCCTTAAAATACTGATTTCCAACTCTGGCCCCGATTGTTGCTTTGGTAAACTTAATTACAAGGATTTATAGTCCTTTGATTACATTTCTGGTGTGTTTGAAAAATAGGTAAAGCCCTCATTATTTGACTAATCAAAACAGTATTTAATAGATTATCTGATTAAACATATGATTGCAAATATTTATAATTATAAGATACTTAATTGTTGAGACAAAAAGAATGTTAGGTCAGAGTGATATCATTTGTCTGTTGATGACAGCATAAAAAAAGTGTGATGTACATTAAAAAGTAGTGGATCAAAATTGCAAAGTGGGGAAAAAATAGCAAAACTTCAATTAAGTATTTTGAGTGTATTTATTCCTTATTTACAGAATAGTTTTAATTATGTAAACATAATATTCTTTATATACTTCATCACTGAGAATTATTGTCAGAGTCACTATACAACAAAAATGCAGAGATTTTATCTGCTGATGTAAATTTTTTTTTTGGTATATTTTTCAGTTTAAATGTTTCAATTACCATGCATTGTTAAATAAAATATTAATCTCCTAAATAAAAACTAAGATCCCCCAAGGGGACAAGTAAAATCCCCAAAGGGACAACAATACTACACAAAATTCATTTGGATAAATTCAACTTTTTCTTCATTTCTCTAAGTAATGGGAATTAAAACAAAAACAAAAACACAGAGAAAAAAAGGAACATAAAAACAAGTTATCTTTTTATAAGAAAAACAAATCTGACTAAATGAACAATGTCCCTCTTAACTTGTCAAGGCAAGTGTTCATCAAAACAGGTCTAATACTGATATATAAGAATTTACGAGTTATTTTCAGAAGTTCACTGTTTACAACTAACAACAAAAAGCAGGTGCTAAAGGACATTTGCCACTTGGTGATGAAAAGGAGATGTACTGTAACAACACATAATACAGTTGTTAACTTAAATGATCACATTAAAATGCTTATAAAGGACAAAAGGTTAGATGGATGGTCAAGGCATCACAATGAACAACAGACCAAGCTACTCAACACTGGGTGCTAAAATATTTTCTCTTCCAGCCCTTTCCAGAGTAAATAAAGATAAAACATCTCTACCTCATCCACACTGTATTGATGTTCAATGATACTGGCATATCACTGTACACTGTTAATTAATTCTTTAAACAGGAAACCCTGGCAGAATTAATCAAATTACTAAAGTCACTGTCCCCTCAACTGATAATAATATGAGCATCAAAATTTAGCAGAGACCACACAATATTTATCAGAATTATTGTAATCTATCCAGTATGTAGCTCAATGACTACAGAAATATTAATGAACTCATAAATAGCTAGCATGGAAAACAACATATCATCTGTGCAATACAGATATATTACGTAATACAGAAAGACATGAGATTGCTAGGCTGTGCTGAAAAACTGAACAAAAATCCTTTAATTCTATATTAATCATTTGTAAGAACATACGGAAAAATGAAAACACATCCCGTTCAGTATTTTAAATAAAAACAATCAAAGGTAATCCTTTAAAATTAGGTTTCAGATTAGTCTCCGCAAAGGATGCAATTCAATTGAAACATCTGGTAGTGTTATGTTGTGAGACAGATCTTTTTTAACTTTGGAAATGAGATTAGTAGATCCGTTATGTGTAAGTGTCCAAGTAATTTCTAATTATTTTATCTGGGTCACAGATAATCCGCTTTTACTGGCCTCCCACTATGACATCAGAGGATCACTTCTGAAGCGATTATCCTGTTACCTTCCACCAACCATGGGAAGATGGGATTTTCCTTTTGTGTGTGTTTGTTTGTTTATATATCTCAAAATGAATGAAAGGGAGAAGTGGCCGATCACTTCAAGCAGATGGCTGCCAACAAAATAAAGATCACCACAAAGCCTGATAAGAAGAAACCCCACACTTCCAAAAAGTAACAGCTTTAACAAAAGTTAGCAGATTGAAGACTTTATAGTTCTGAAGCAATTTAAAAACGATGAAAAAGAGGTACATGATACATTAAAAATAATCATAAACCATGATTTAAAATAGCATACTGTATTATTTGGTATTTGTATTTATTTTCTTATTTTATTTTTAGAAGTCTTACATAAAAGGTGCAAAGTCACAAGTAAAGGTGTACGTGTAACGAGAAGTGCTGGTAGTGCAAAAACTGGAGTTCAAAATAAGTGCAGTTTAAAAAACACAGAATGCAATGCAGCTTTTTTAAAGTACTTCTTAATTTTGTACTTTGTACAGTACTGTATCTGCTTCCTCGCTTCGGGTTCAATAATAATTAGTTATATAGTCATGTACATGAAGTAAATAAAAAGCTCTGACATTCATACTACATTTTCTCTTTCAATTATATTTATTTACTTCTTGTCGCTCCCCTTGTACCACCTTAAAACTAGGGCTTTTCTGGTATTCACACACAGAAGTCTCATTGCTCTTACTTTCAGCTCCGCATTACAAGTGTCAGCTCTGAGCTAATTTTCTTTTTATTTTGTTTGTATGGCTGGTGATAGGAAAATGTTGAGACAGCTGGGGTTTAGCAACTCTTCATTTTACCATTGCACAGTTATCCAAGGAAATGCACACTACAGAAAATGCTCCCTTTGGGGTCTCCATTGCCCTCAGTGAGTATGTCTACACAGGGATAAAAAACCAGCAGCTGGCCCGGGGCAGCTGACTCGGGCTCGCAGGGCTGGAAAATTGCTGTGTAGATGTTTGGGCTCAGGCTGGAGTCTAAGTTCTGAGACCCTCTACCTTTGCAGCCCAAGCCCAAACATCTACACTGATTTTTTTTTTTTGCCCAGCAACCCAAGCCCTGCAATCCTGAGTCAGTTGACTATGGCCATGCCGTGGGCTTTTATCCCCATGTAGAGGTACCCAGGGTTCCCTCCAGATTACTATGCCATTTTTAGTGTCCAGCTCTCAAACTCCTCTCACCTTCTACCAGGGTGTAAAGTTAAGAAACTAAAAGAATGCACAGCATGGTCTTTTAAGAAATCTGCTCATACTACAAAAAATTAAACTGATGAGACAGATATTATTAAAGTAGTTTCCAGACCTGAAGCATACAGGCATACCAGCTGTTTCTTTAAATATGGTCTCGATTCTAGCAATATGAGCAGATGGACTCA
The DNA here is from genome assembly GCF_020497125.1 of Mauremys mutica. Classification (NCBI taxonomy): domain Eukaryota; kingdom Metazoa; phylum Chordata; order Testudines; family Geoemydidae; genus Mauremys; species Mauremys mutica. The sequence continues at coordinate 102,565,855 of NC_059077.1, read as the reverse complement.
GGGCTTGTCTACCAAGAAAAATTGTACCACTTTAACTATACCACTATAGTTAAAAGTAGTACAACCCCCTAGTGTGGGTGCATTTACAGTGTATAAAAGTGCTTATACCAATGTAGGTTATTCCCGTAAGGAAAGGGGAAAAAAATCTTTATACTGATATTTACATCCACACTAGGAGTTGTATTGATTTAACTATTTTGGTCAAAAATCCACCCCCTAACCAAAATAGTTCAATCAGTACAAAAACTGTTTGTAGGCCTAAGACTTGAGAGAGGAACAAAAATGAAAATGTACATTTTGAGACGGGGGTAGGGGGGTGATTGGAAAGATAAGCTAAGTAGATATGCTTGTTGTTTGCTCTAAGAAACTATTAAATATCAAAGTTTTGAGTGTTGAATGAAAAAAACTACTTTGGAAACCAGATAACTAAGAGTACAGCAAGAATGAAAAAGAAAAATTACAATGTTTTTCAGAGTGCCAGACCTTAGGCAGACTAAACGGGATGGTTATTTTTGGGAGCCAGTAGAAATTATACAAGAAATATGTAACTTGAAGCTTTAAAATATGTTTTCTATACTTACATATAATCTAATAACACAGACTAAGTCGTATTAGCACTTTCCAAGCATTATACAATGATTAGAGCCCTACCAAATTCACAGTCCATTTCACAGGCACAGAATTTTAAAAATAGTAAATTTCACAGTTTCAGCTATTTAAATCTGAAATTTCATGGTGCTGTAATTGTAAAGGTCCTGACCCAAAAAGGAGCTCTGTGTGTCTGTGTTTGTGTGTGGGGGGGTCACCAGGTTATTGTAGCAAGGGGTTGTGGTACTGCTACCCTTACTCCTGTGCTGCTGCTGGCGATGGTCCTGCCTTCAGACTGGGCAGCTGGAGAGTGGTGGCTGCTGGCCAGGAGCCCAGCTCTGAAGGCAGAGCCACCACCAGCAGCAGTGCAGAAGTAACGATGGCATGATATGGTATTGCCACCCTTACTTCTGCACTGCTGCCTGCAGAGCTGGGCCCTCAGTCAGCAGCCGCCACAGTCTGGCCACCAAGTTCTGAAGGCAGCAGTGAGAAGTAAGGGTGGCATGGTATGGTACTGCCACCCTTACTTCTGCGCTTCTGCTGGCAGGTGTCACTTTCAGAGCTGGGTGCCCGGCCAACCGTCACTGCTCTCTGGCCACCTAGCTCTGAAGGCAGCACAGAAGTAAGGGTAGCAATACCGAGCCCTCCCCACCGCAATAACCTTTTGATCCCCATGCAACTCCCTTTTCGGTCAGAACCTGCAATTTGAGAAATGCTGGTCTCCCCCATGAAATCTGTATAGTATAGGGTAAAAGCACACAAAAGACCATTAATTTGGTAGGGCCGTAACAATGATTATCTAATCAAGCCTTGACTCCCCTATGAGCTGGGTAAGCAGCTATTATGCCAAAGAAACGGAGACAGAGTTTAGAGAACTGGAGCCTGATTCTCAGAGGCTCCCGCAACTACCAAGAACTTCAGGGGGAACTGCAGGTGCTCACCCCTTTGAATATCAGGATCTGGCTCTCTCAAGTTGGGCATCAAAAACAGAGAAAGAAAATCAGTGAACACTTTTGAAATGTGTGCCTAAGTGACTTGTTCAAGACCTGAGATTACAACTCAGAAACTTACATACCACTGCATGTTATATTAAAAAATAAATAAATAAATAAAATAATAAAAAAATAAATAAAAAGACATTACAGCACATTGGCAACCTAGACAAATTTAAAGAAATTTTGAAAGTACATAAAAAAACCAAGAAAGAAAATCCCATGAAATAAGAAGTGGAAGCAATACATGGGAGCTATTAAAAATTTTATATGGGAGTAGTAGAAATACAGAATGATATGCCTCATACCTAAGCCAACCAAAAAGCCAGCAGGATCATGGAAATCTCCAGGAAGGGCAAGAAAGCTCAGACAAAATTCCTTTAACTGTAAACATCTCAGGTACTTCAATTATGCATTGAAGAAGGAGCATGGTCAAGTTGTTCTCAGGCAATCCTGGACTAACACTGTTCTCTTATGACTAGAGCTGGTCATTTTTTAAATTTTTTGTAAAAATCCATCTAATTTTGCAAAACCAATTTTCTTAATTGTGAAATATTTGCTGCTTTTTCAACAAGTTCTAGTTAAGATAATATTTAGCTCAATCCATAATGAAGAGCAGTATAATGAGGTGCCACCTCATTCATCTGCCCATGGTATTCATTCAGAGTTTCTCTTCTCAGTGTATTGACAAAAATATGTTTTTAGTAGGTTTTACTCCTGTTAGCCTTGTAGAACTGGCATAGCTGAGAGAGCTATGAATTATATTCCATTTGTGCCTCATTAAACAAGACTGTTTATTAAGTTCCAATCAGTTACACTTATGCAAACCCATTAAACAGAATGCAGTTGCACCAAATCATTGTGGGCATAATCTATAAAGACACTGAAGTTGTAGGGGTTTAGTTTGAGGGCCTGATTCTTTATTTCTGGTGGTGATAAACAAGAAGGTAAGAATCCTACTACACTATAGATCCCATGATAAATTTGCAGGGTTGGCAGTAAAAATTAATTTATAATCTGATCATATTCGATATAAAAATCAATGAAAGCAACTGAGAACCCCCTGATGCTTTTTCAAAAATCTGTATATTGAATCTTATTTAGATGAAGTTAAAATTAATCATTTCAACATACATACATTATCCCTTCTCAACAACCAACATGGACTATTGGCTTTGGTTTCTATAAAGTTATATAATGAAGACTGAGGGTTTTTTTTTAGCAGATTGTATTATGCAGAGGTGGTAGTTTGTTTGGATTATGGAGCAGGTCAGAATTATTTAAGTTTGTAACTCAGTTTTCTTTGTAAGCCTGATTTCAGCATCCCTTCTAAAAAAGGGAAAGAAGAGTGAAACTTTAGTTTGCTGAACTCATCTAGTCACTATTTGCACAGGGGATCCAGCACAGAGAATTGGAAAAAGAGCAGGAATGCTGCCTGTTCTGCTGCACCATTCTCCAAAGGCCTTTGCTCTAGCCAATCCCACTTACAACCACTCACGTGCATCTCTGTAAATCACAAGAGAGCTCTCCAGGGGCAGATGCTAATATAGAATAAATACCTTAAACTGTGACTTCCCATACTTTCAGATGTTTGGGTTTCTTTTAAATGTAGCGTCAGCTCTGAATTTCCTGGCTTAATGATTGCCTCTTGCTAACTACAACGCTTATCAGGATTTTTACCCTTAATTGATTAAAATAGCTTTTGAAAAATAAGTTTGTGGTTTACTGATTCCATATCAAATTTGCTCAGTTTACAAGTATTTATTATTCTACAACACTGCCTAATAGCATGCTAGGCACTCCACAGTACGGATTAGAACACACCAACTCTTTGCTCAAAAGACCTTACGATCTGATTTCAGTCAGTGGAATAAAGGGGGCAAACTAAACAACAATGTGGACTTGGGTGTGAAAGAACAAGATCAGTAAAAAGATTACCTGGTTACTCAGTGAAGTCAAATGCAGTATGGTGAAATAGGGTTTTTTAATTTATATATTTGCTGACATACTGGTTTCCCAAAAGAAATAAGAGGGATTTGAAAGAGAAGTAAAAATGTTTTTCTAAGGGTATGGCTACACTTGAGATTTGCAGCGTTGGTGGAGGCTTTCCAGCACTGCAATTAGTAACTGTCCACACCAGCAGGGCATATCCAGCGCTGCAACTCGCTGGCTGTACACCTGGGTCTGCTTGGGGTGTAAGGATTGCAGCGCTGGTGATGCAGCGCTGCTCGTTAGGTGTGGCCACACACCAGCGCTGTTATTGGCCTCCAGGGTATTAGGAGATATCCCAGAATGCTTTTAACTAAATTACTCCCTTTGTTTTGTTATGCTGCCTCTCTTTGTTTTGTTGTGAACTCGGGGCTCCGGGAGCTGCTTATCTAAAAAACAAACACAGCTCCTGTTTGCCGTGATCAATCTGTAACTGACTGAACAATCAAATGAGATAAACCCACTACCTTGCTGTGAATGAGGCAGGCAGGGGGATGAGTGTTTGCTTGACGAGAGAAACAGCGGAGGCAGGGGTGAGAAAGGGAGTCCGTTGGAGCAGCTGCTTATCTGGTCTGCAGGCTGTTTGCAGTTAAGAGTAAGGGGTCGGGAAAAATTTCTGATTTTGCAAGGCAGGGAGCTGATACACAGTGTCGGCTCCAAAAATCCACTCTCTCTCTCTCCCCCGGTCCCTGTCACACTGCACCCCACCCACCTCTTTTGAAAAGCACGTTGCTGCCACTTGAACGCTGGGATAGCTGCCCATAATGCATCACTCCCAACAGTGCTGCAAATGCTGCAAATGTGGCCACACTGCAGCGCTTTCCCTACACAGCTGTACAGTTGCAGCGCTGTAACTCCCAGCACTGCAACTCTCAAGCGTAGCCATACCCTAAGTATCACCTCTGCAAACCTATTCTGGGATCTAAATGTCTGGCTACATTTTTTCCATCTTGCACATCATACCAGTATCAAATTCTGCAAGCCAAATGATGCACTCAAATACACAAGCACAAATTTACTAACACTTTCTCTTTATCTGAGTACTGGAACACTTCAAAAAGTTATAAATATTCAAGATTAAAAGATTCCCTCTTCAACTATTCATTTCTAATATAAGGAGAACCATGTCATAGCAACCAAAGCTTGGTTTCTTCTTATAAGTAGATATTATGTGTTCATGCTCATTCTAGTTGGAAAGTTTCCTTCCAGAGGTTTTTTACTGGTTTTCCAGATCTTTAAATATCAAACTAATTTATCTTGAAATTGTTGCAATTCTGCAAAATTAAAAGCATATATTTTGAAGTTTTCTATTGTTATTAAACATTTAATAAAAGTCTTTTCTACCCAGCATGTATAATTAACTCATGGCCTCACTGCCTTAAAGTGTAACTGAGACCAAAAATACTGTAAAATTTAAAAAAAAGAGTAACATTTGCATACCTTTTACTGCATTATAAATCCAGAGTTACACTACATAGGAAAAAAATTAATGATATAAATCCTTATCAGTGCAAAAGCCATTCACTAACTGATGCAAATTAGGAAAATATGTCCTCTATGGGTTGGTTATTCCATAACTGTTCCGCTACGGGAAACACCTTCCCCTCCTACAGAGTACTGCCAGACAAAGATGGACTACTTATACAGCAGTTCCTCTGTTCATATATTTATTTATTTTATATATGGTCCACACTGCCTGACAGTACGCAAATATATAGTTTAGTTACAATACACTGATAAACTATCTGAAAAATCAAACGAAATACTTACAGTGAAAATACCCATTAGCTGAGTGTAAAAGAGTCCACTTATTCCACCTAACATTATTATGCCCATGAAGGTCGATATCCTTAGCAAGGCAAGTTCATGTCTAAATACAAAGAGATCCTATGAACAAAGGGAAAAAGAAAAGGCTGTTTAGTTTTCAAAAATTTCATGAAGAAAATGATCTCTGAACAAAGCAATAACATTAGATAAGAACTGATTCATGACATTTATGGCTAAAGCAATGCATTTATATCAGCTAGGTGGTATTTTTTCAATGCATAAATGCTAAAAACTCAAAACCTATAAAATACGTTTTCTATTTATACATTCAGACACATAAAAAGGTATGATAAAAGAACTCAGTCCACTATTTAAGGTTTGGTAGTATAGTAAACCCTGCCAGTTTATTCCTGGCTTTTCCTCAGCAAAACATGCCACATACTATTCTGTACATACTTGGCTTTACAAGGAAACATTTCACAAGGAAACAAAAACTTTCTCTGCTATAAGACTTCCATATTGTGGCTCTAGCCATAGTCTATTACATTATTTTAATGACACTTCTTTAAAAAAATAACACTTAGAACTTGACTCAAAGATGGCACTGTAATAAAATAAAAATATATAGTTAGGGCTGTCAAGTGATTAAAAAATTAATCATGATTAATTGCACTGTTAAACAATAACAGAATACCATTTATTTCAGGGTGGATAAAAATCAATTTTTTTTTAAATTTTTTAAAATTCTGATTTTAATTTAAATCGGATTTTGTTGACAAAATGCTTTTTGAGGAAAAAACCTATCTAAAAATAGTTTTAATTAATATATATTATAGCTCAAAAATATCTCATCATGGAATAGGGATTATAAATTCTAATTCTATAGTATAAGACAATATATTCATGTAATGTTTAAGAAAAAATTTGTAAATGAGTTTCAATAGTTCACAGATTAGGGACCCAATTTTATGGGGTTCCAGGGGTTTCTGTAGATTATTTAAATTAATCTATCTACCCAATGGGATTTAGTGGTCAGTCTAGAAGATACCATCAGAGATGCTTAGTTTTGCAGTTCTCAAACTGTGGATTTGTGTCTCCAGAGACAACATGTTTGTTAACAGCAAAAGTGTTTTTAAATATATTTTAAATAAAATATAGAAGTGAGAAATAACAGATCTCAACCCTATTATTGTCCCTCTGCAAATTTGTGTACACAGAGTCAATCCCTTACCTCTCTCTCTAAAAGTGAAAAGTTTCAAAAAGTTCAATGAATAGAAGATTGTTGGTGGTGGAATAGATCTGGACAAGGAGAAGAAGTCTGGAGATAAATGTGAGAAGGGAGAGACAGTAGAAACAAAAGTGAAACTGTTTGAGCATCATATTCTAGAAGTCTTGAGATCTTTCTGAGTGGAGACTTCATTGATTTGAGATCTATCATACCGTTCTCTCACTAGAAGGGAAAACCTATAATGGCAACAGGCTGTAAAAGAGATCCAGTTGAGGAATATTTTAATGAAGTTCCTCTACCTGTGGGTAAGACAAGCAGGCAAAATGCAAACAGAGTAACAAAGAAATGCAAGGCCTGGTTGCCCGAATGAAACAACATCGTGAGAAGTGTTCCTTCTCAGGAGGAAGCTGCATTGAAGATGATGAAAGTAACAGGTCTGAACATGCAGGACCTTCAGGTTGTTAAACTTTTTTATTTCATACTTCTTTCTTAAGGACTTCCTTCTGGACTATTCTTGAATTCTCATGTTTGAGCAAAAAAAAAAAAAAGACTCATTACTCTATGGTACTATCATTTTAGATGCAGTTGTGATAAAAAATAAATAGCTGAAATAGGCAGACCTTCCTTTTACAACTTCACCTTTAAAATACTACTGAATGTCCGTGAATGCAATGAGTAATACTAAATGAGCAGTATGGTAATAATAATTAAATAACTGCACTGACTTATTTTGCTTAGGAGAATCCATCCTTAACAGACAGGATTCTGAAGACTATCCACCTTCAAGATCACCATCATTTTCTATAGTTTCAGAGTTATCTGCCAATGATAGCGTTTCAGTCACATCATGTATGTCAAATAGCTACATTATATTGCCTGTAGCAAAAAGAAAAAAAAATCTCCATCATCCAGAAACAACCATAGATAAATTTGTGATAAAAACCAACAGATTACAAAAAGAGGTAATTGATGAAAAAATTGCCCGGCTTGTTTATGCAACAAACTCTCCGTTCCGTCTGACTGAGAACCCACACTTCATTAACATGGTTTAGTCATTAAGACTAGGAAACAGTCCACCCAACAGAGCAACTGTTGCAGGCAAATTGCTGGATAAAACTTATGAAAAAGAAATTGAGCAGTGTGCAAAAGGTCTAGAGGGTGAAATTGTTAACCTGAGTCTTGATGGGTGGAGCAATGTCCTGTTGTATGTGCTCGTGTGACAACAGAAGAAGGGAATGTCTTCCTTACAGAAACAATTGATACATCAGAAAGTGCACACACAGCAGAATACTTACAAGAAGTAGCAGTAAAAGCTATAACAAACTGTGAAAAAAATTCAAATGTCTAGTACGCAGCTTGGTCACAGACAATGCTGCAAATGTACCCAAGATGAGAAGAAATTATTTAGAAGAGTGTCCCAAGCTAATAACATATGGTTGCAGTGCTCATTTGATGCACCTCCTTGCCAAACTTTTCAGTGTTCCAGAAATAAAGGTTAACGCTGTTAAAATTGAAAAATACTTCCGTAACAACCACTTTGTGCGCATGCATCTGATGAAGTGGTATTCACCCATGAAAACTTATGCTCCAATACGTCTATTAGCCTATAAGGTGCCCCGGGACTCTTTGTCGCTTTAAACTGGCTATGTGCCTGGAACCAAAGTTTATTGAAGTGTTAAACCAGCTTTTGACAGCAGTAGCTGAAGGTACAGAAAGAACATTTTCTCTCAGTTTATTCAACTAGTGCAGTTCAATGACTAAGGCCTGGTCTACATTAAAAAGTTAGGTTGACCCAGCTGCATAGCTCAAGAGTGTGAAAAATCCACCCACCAACCACCAAGTGGTATAGTTAAACCTACTAACCCCAGTGTAGACAGTGCTATGTCAATGGAAGAATTCTTCCATCAACCTAGCTTCTCCATCACAGGGAAGTGGATTACTTATGCTGATGGCAGAACTCCTCTGTATCAGCATAGGCAGTGTCTACACAGATGCGCTACAGCAGTGAAGCTGTGCCTCTATAACATTCCAAGTGTAGACAACCACTAATTCATTCAAAGCTGAGAAACTGTCTGGGAGTTCAAAAAGCAGAAAGGCTTGTTTTCCTCTTCCAATCTATGAGTAAAATCAAAAGTATGAGTTCTATTAATTCTATAATCTTGAAGGACATGGTGACCAGAAACAATGATAAACTCACTTTTTGCCTTGTGTATCTAGAACATTGAAGGTAGTTTTGTTTAACTAACGATTTTAAAATGCTGTTTTTGTACATTTTTCATTGAATTCCAATTTCCATCCAAATGCACCTTGACACAAATCAATAGTAAAAAATTAATCTAGTAAATTAGAAATGTCATTCACTATTTTCTAACATAATAAAAAAGTAAATATTAGCAATCTGAATAAAAGTACACCTCTACCTCGTTATAATGCGCCCCGATATAACACGAATTCGGATATAATGTGGTAAAGCAGCGCTCCGGAGGGGGCGGGGGGGAGCCTGTGCACTCCAGTGGATCAAAGCAAGTTTGATATAACCTATAACAAGTTCGATATAACCTATAACGCGGTAAGATTTTTTTGGCTCCTGAGGACAGCGTTATAGCAAGGTAGAGGGGTATAAGCTATACAATCGCTTAAATAAATCCATATAGATACAGTGTATTCTCCTGTTTAGAAAAAAATAGTACCAAATTTAGTATAAAGTTCATCTTTAATAGCAAACTACATGTTTTAATGGTTATACCACCATTGAGAATCAGTCTTCTTTAGGAAAATAACTAAAAAGTACAAATACAAAAACTTAATTATTTAAATCAAGGTTTCCTGACTACTAATTTAAATCATGATTAAAATTGGTGATTTAAATCAAGTTAAACATAATGTCAAGTTTATTTCCTAATGCTGACACTTAAGACAGACATATTCTTCTAGGGTTTATAACTCAAGAATTCCAGTACTGTTTGTGAGAGTAAGACCTAGAAAGAACTTTTTATTATTTGTGTTGCATTAGTACCCAACAGTGGTGACAAGAGCACAAACTAAATGGTGGGACTGAGGCTGAAAGTTACATGCCCCCGAAAAATATTTCTGATCCCACATACACAAAATCATTTCTCATCCCAAATAAGATTAATCAACTAAACAAACTGGGAATTCCCTCCCCCAAGATCACCTCTCTGCTGTAACGCCAACCATTCCTCCATTACTACTGAAAATAAACAGGCAACCTCTTTCACTCTGTTCCTTATCCTCCCATTTCTTTGGTTTAGTGACAAGCCCACCACTTCACATACTGCTTATCGCAAAAACCCCATATGTCCCCCACTCTCCCTTTTACACCCCACCGCCCACCCCTAACCCTCTTGCCAGGTGAGAGGCTTCTTACTCCCTCTTTTTTGTTATTCACAGGCCTCTACCCACTGCCTCCAAATCACAGGCTGGCCAGTTCCTCACTCTCTGTGCCGCGGGGTATGTCTACACTGCAAAGAAAAACCCGCAGCTGGCTCATGCCAGGCAGCTCAGGCTTTTGGGGCTTGGGCGATAGGGCTGTTTCATTGCTGTGTAGACTTCCAGGCTCGGGTTGGAACCCAAGCTCTGGGACTCTCCCACCCCTCCAGGGCCCCTGTGTAGACATATCCTTAGGCTTTGTGATCAGTAGGAAAAACACATGTTCTTGTTATGTGGTTAGCTAACGTGATTAAAATCCTAGTGAAGTCAAGGCAGTCTGCAGTTTACATATGTTAGCGCCTTGAATGGCTGAAGTGTTAAAACTACAAAATGCCTGGTTCTTAACTCATGTTAATTACCCTGTGTTAGTTAAAATATGGTAAGAACACACTTTTTTCTCAATTTAAGACAAGACCTATGATACGCCACTGAAAAGGCTAGAATCTTCCCAGTTTTCCTCCCCTTGCTACTCTTTCTATTGAAGAGACAGAAGGATGGTATCTGCCACAAAGTAGAGGAGATTAGCACCACTAGCTTCTTTTTACTAGTCATCACTGTTCTTAAGAGATCCAACCAAGATCCATCGTTCTAGGTACTGTACAACTGATAGAAACTGATTTAGGGCCTTGAATTTGCAAAGGGACCCACCTGGGCAGACCCATATTCCTGCAAAGAACCCCACTTGTATCTGCCAACATGGAACCCTTTGCAAATCTGGCTTTAACAGTACAAACAACAGTTTATTTTCTCTGCCCTACCCGAAACAGAAAATTAATAACATAAAGGGAAAAAAGAAAGTTACACTTTAAAATTCAGTTTAAATAACCTAAAGTAGTAATAATGTAGTTAGGATTTTAGATACACAGGTTCCTCCAATTTATTTTATTATTCCTTTGCAGTAAGCATGAATTAGCAATTTTTCCAAACAAAACTAGCCAAGATTACAAAGTCACCAGTTAAAAGCTACTCAAACATTAAATCAATCAATACCGGTTACAATAAAATCCATTTTGGACAGATCTTCACCTCATTCAAGCAGTGGTTAGGACTCTCCCTGCCTCTATGCAACATGAGTGCCATGCAACAACAATTTGGCCCCAAAGGCTCACTTATCCCATCACATTCCATAACATGCTCAAGGACAATGCTTCACAAATAGATCATGGAGTTGCATAACTTGTAAGTCATGATCACATCATTAACACAGTGGCTCCTCAAAAGCCTGTTACTGCCCATCACCCACACAGACTCCTATGGTTGTTGGATTCCTTGTGCAAAAATATGGACAAACTTGGGAAGCAGTGGCAAGAAACTTGGGCTGAAAGACTGACAGATCAAATTTCTGCAAGCTTATGCTGAAGTGTATTACATGCCCAGAGATCTTCCTTCTCCATCTTAATAACAGTTGCCAAAGACATTCTGAAAAGAACCATTCAGGGTAGTGAACAGCTTCAAACAAGGATCCACAGCAGAATCCAGCCTCATTCACTGCAAAACAGTTTTCATCCTTCTTTTCCAAGATCATCCACATCTGGAAAGGCTCCTTGAGCCTGGGAAAGGAGACTAGCCAGACACGACAATTTCAAGGATATGGCCAGTTCCTGTAGTGATCCTGGGCTGAATTGGGGAAAGGAAGTCCCAGATATACTGAGAGAGACCTGCAAATTAGACCCTTGTCTTGCTCCTCTTAAATGGGGAGTCATGAGCAACAGAACCCTTTTTGACCGAGACTGCCAGGAACAACAACAACAAATCAAACATACTCTAGTCTTTCAATCTCTAAAAAGAAATGTTCCCGGATCTTGCCAACCACCACCTAGTATCAAATAGCTCTTCCCAGAGTAAAAGTTTGTGTCAAAACTAGCTACAGCAGTGTTTCCCAAACTGTGTTCCGCACAATGTGTATAGGTGTCCCGTGAAAGAATCATAAATAGAAAAAAGGGTCTTTAATTTTTTTTTAATTTTAAATTTGGCATATTTGAAGTGTAGTTTACAACTCTTTTTTATTGACTGTAATTTAACATAAAACTCTTTATCTGGTTATTGATAGATCTCATATTGAATATCATGGCGTAAAGAGAACGTGGCACGCAAGCATGTTGACATCTACCCTTTCGGGCATGTTTCAGATAGTGACGTCGTACCCCTTCCGCTCGAGGCTGCGCGAACTGCAGTGGTATGCACAAACCATTCTCTTTACGCCATGTTGAATATACCATATTCACTCAATATGTTCAAACCTGCGGGTCTTTATCGTGTGTGTGATAAGCACAACTAAACTAGCTTCACTCGAAACAATATAAATATTTGTGACAAACGAAATTTGATAAAAATCAGTATTTCTAAATATTGTTACTAAACCTAATCACCATGGATTTGTGGCTAAAAGAAGGAACTTTGAAATGAAAAGCAAGTTCTTCCGGTACTCCAACTGTGGCCGAAATAAACGAGCAAAATATTGTGGCACTTCAAAGTGAGGATGAATAATAGCAGTCTTTTGTTGCCGAAAAATCTGTTAGTACTAGTGAGTTATCCAAGGTGAAAGAATTTCCACCGAAGTATATCAAAAAACAAGAAGAAGCAGGTGTTAAAAGACTGAAACGAAAGTATGATGAAAGTTATTTGTCTTTCAGTTTTACATGTGTTGGAAATAAAGATGCTTCTCATGCGCAGTGCGTCTTATGCAACAAAATACTAGCAAACAGTTCGTTGGCTCCTGCTAAACTTCGTAGGCATTTGGAAACCAAGCATGCTAAATACAAAGACAAAGATATAATTTTTTTCAAGAGGAAGCGTGACTCACTTGGAAATTGTAAACTTTTGATTATTAAAATTGCTAAAACAGACAACAAAAGTGCAACAGACGCATCTTATCGAGTAAGTTATCGTATAGCGCTTGCCGGAGAAGCTCACACTATTGGAGAAATGCTCATCAAGCCTTGTGCGAAAGATATTGTAACATGCATGTTGAGTGAGCAGTCTGGTAAAAAAATTGATGCTGTAGAGTTGTCAAACGGCATGCAACAATGTTATATTAAAGATCTTGCCGATTATATGGAAAAAGAGCTAGTTTGCCGACTGAAAATTTGCCATGAGTATTCACTGCAGCTAGATGAGTCCACTGACATTTCAGGACTTGCTGTGCTACTAGTATTTGTCCGATACAGATTTAATAATATTAATGAAGAGGACCTGCTCTTATGTGAATCTCTACAAAGCAACACAACTGGAGAAGAAATATTCAACTGCATCAACAATTTTATCAGAAAGCATTAAATTAGTTGGGGAAAATGTATTGATGTATGTAATGATGGTGCTCGGGCAATGATCAGGAAGATGAAGGGAGCTGTAACACGGATCATAAATGTGGCACCAGAAAGCACTAAGAGCCATTGTGTTCTACACAGACAAGCACTTGCAGTTATACCATCATATCTGAAAATTGTGCTCGATGAAGCAGTACAAATTATCAATGTTGTCAAATCTCGACCACTTCAATCCAGGTTATTTAGAATTTTATGTGAGGAAATGGGTAGTCAGCACAAAGCGCTTCTTTTACATATGGAAGTGAGATGGCTCTTCAGAGGAAAAGTGCTTGTGAGGCTTTTTGAGCTTCGCAGTGAACTACTGGTATTCTTCACTTCGGATAATTCAGGACGATAATTTAATGACTGTCTGACAAATTCCTCATGGCTAATGAGACTTGCGTATCTTGCAGATAATTTTGCAAAATTAAATGAAATTAATCTGTCGCTGCAAGCAAAGAATGTGATCATTTTTACTACAATGGATAAAATTTTGTCGTTAAAAAAGAAACGGGAATTCTGGGCATCTTCTGTAGAACAGAATAACTTTGACTGCTTCCCTACAGTACATCAATTTCTGACTGAAATAAATTCTACAGTCCATGAAGAAGTTTCCAGCACCTTTTTACAGCACTTATGTGACTTGCAGGCCTCTTTATTAAAATATTTTCCTACAACTACTGATGATAATGCTTGGGTTCAAAATCCGTTTGTAATTACAGCCAAACCAATTGGCTTTACTGCACATGATTATAAAAGCCTAAGAGACTTAATTTCTGACTCTGATTTGAAATAAAAGTTTAAGGATTTGGAATAATTTTTGGAGCAGCCTAATAGTAGAGTACCCTAATGTGGCTAAACGTGCAGGTGGAGTGCTCCTTCCTTTTGCTACAACTTATTCGTGTGAGACGGGATTTTTGTATTATACTGCAACAAAAACCAAATATAGGAATAGACTTGATGCTGTGCCTGACATGAGGATTCAACTTTCCAGCATTATTCCTAATATTAAGCGAATTTGTGATAGAAAAACGCAGAAACACCAATCCCAATACAAATTTGTATTTGTTTATAAAAACAGATTTTCCTAGTAAAAATCTAATTTGTTTGGTGTTTGTGTTTATATAAAAACAGTTTTTTTTCAGTAGAACACTGTTTTTAATTTTGACTCTTGCACTTGATTTTTGTACTACTTTATATGTGCTTTCCAGTTAGAAATTGTTAGTTTGAGTTATTTTAAATTTGTATTTTTGCTTTGTTTTATAAAATAAAATATATTTGAGCATAAATAACACAATTTTTTATTTGAACACCAAACGACTACAAAATAATATTATGTGTTCTGTAATAGGCTAAAAAGTGTTCCGTGGCCAAAAAAGTTTGGGAAACGCTGGTCTACAGGCAATAACTAGATCCTTCTCATTCAGATTTCAAACTGGGATTAGGAACAGAAACAAAACCAGAAACTATGCTTCTGCTTTACCCGTGGAAATCACTCATACTCTTGGACCTCTATGTGGCACTAAGTACAATCTACCATAGAACACTTTTATCCCACCTTAAAGTGGCAGCAGGGGTCCAGGAAAACGCACACACAGAATCCTTCCTCAAGGGCTGAACTCAGAGTTAATGATTGGCAACTGTGCTTCTGCTATCAAACCCTTGCCTTGAAGAAGCACAGAGTTATAATCTCTCATTTAATCGAATCGATATTTACATGCAGGTGTTTGGAGATTGTAAGATTACAACTGGCAACAATATACACTGAACACCTGTCATTCACAACCTACCATATCTTCATTGTCTCCCAATTATCCCAGCATCTGGGAAAGATCGGCACATGGATGAGGAAAAACTGGATGAAGTTAAACAGTAGCAAGACGGAGATTATGCTGGCAGACACACACACACACACACACACACACACACACACAGAAGGCTGGCTACCACAATGTCGTCTACACTAGTCAAATACGGACATCTGTATATTGTGAAAACATTCTGCAGTTTCGCGGTGCTGTTTTGATTCTATGGTTTAGAATTGGAGTCTCACCTAGCTGCATCTGCAGCAAATGAATTCTAACATCTTTGATTGGCTAGGAGACAGTGTCCCATCCTTGTAGATGCTGACTTGGCGTCAATCATACACACATTCATTATCTCGCAACCAGATTATTGCAGTGCAATTGATTCCAACTTCAAAATATCAACTCTGAAAATAACTCAAGAGGTGCAGAATGCCGGAACATGCCTCCACAACAACACTGGTTATATCAAGGCTGTTTACTTCATTAGCTTCCTACAGATCACCACACTAAGATTACAAACAGGATGGCCTCTTAATGTCCAGACAAGCTTACAGGGTCAGGGCAGTTTGGGCACTGGAATTAAATGGCAAGCAGCCAAAGGTCACCCATGAAAGGTCAGCATGGGTGAGAAGCAGGCCTCTTTTTATTCTGCCTTTTGCCCATCCCTACCCTCTATTTCTATGAGAATTATTGTTTCCATGAGGTATCTATTTCTCATTACTCCATCTGTATTGTTAACTGTGATAAGGCAGGGTGCTACAGTCACAGCTCCTGGGGATGCAGTACCTCGCAAACTGAAAGCAATTGTATGAGAACCTGCTATTGGCAAATCCTTGCAGTTGCACAGTACACTTGTAAGTTGGCCCTATCAGCATGGATCAGATTTCCCTTTATAAAGATAAAAATGAATGGGGATTGGATCAGGTAGATAGTGTTCTTAACCCTACAGAGATCAAGGGATGCTTTTTTTGTGCAAATTCTGCATCAGCCTTGGATTTGTAATAAGGCCTGTGCACCGACACAAGGCCTGGTGGTTGCTACATGCAGTGGGATGACTGTATAGCCATAGATTGGGTCTTAGAAAAATGCAGGTTTGATAGATGTAGGCAAGGCCTGGTGGTTGCTACATGCAGTGGGATGACTGCATAGCCATAGATTGGGTCTTAGAAAAATGCAGGT
This sequence comes from Mauremys mutica, assembly GCF_020497125.1. Classification (NCBI taxonomy): domain Eukaryota; kingdom Metazoa; phylum Chordata; order Testudines; family Geoemydidae; genus Mauremys; species Mauremys mutica. The sequence continues at coordinate 102,549,549 of NC_059077.1, read as the reverse complement.
TTGATAGATGTAGGCAAGGCTATGATGCTCATGGCTTTGAGCAATGGAGGGAAAGCTGGTGATAGTTCAAAGCAGCTGTTGCCAAGAGAACCTGCCTGTAGCAGATATCTTTTCAAAGCTAAAGGTTCAATAAAGTTGCAGCCACTTAGCCAAAAGATTTTTAATTCTCGTCTTGTCCGCACACTTATTTGGCCACTGCCCTTCACAAGTTTAGGTCCTTATCTTTAAGGCTTTACATGCTCTGGGTTGAGGATTCTTAAAAAGACAACTTTGTCCTTTGGGGATCATGACTACCCTCAACTACTCCACTCGTACTTTCAGTATCATGTGTGGGAGACAGAGCTTTCAGAAGAGCTGGCCCCAGGCTCTGAGATTTACTCAGACAGGTACTTAGAATGAGAACAAGCCTGACAAATTTACAATCAAACTGGAATCACACTTCTTTGAGCTCACTTTCCTGTTAACACATAATATATATAAAAATTAATATGCCAACAAAAGAAAGTAAAACACATACACATGACTTTTCTCTCTGGGGGAGGGATGAAGAGGAAACCTCACATGACACTGCTAGTCTGCTTGTTTATTTTCAATTCTGGAAGTCTTTCAGATATCATGGTGATGAGCTCAATATAACAACCTGGATAGAAGAAGATAGGATAGAATAGAGAACAAAACCACAGACAGTCAGATAAAGAAACCAGATATCTCCAATTAAAAAAAAAAGTTTACCAAAGAGTAATATAATTTGTCACTTAGCATAAAAATGAAAACATAAATGATATACTGGTAAATATACCTGTTTTACTTTTAACCAGACAGCAGCCTTTCAATGTATCCTTTCCCCAAAACACTATTTTCTGTTATAGCACATTTTATCTTCTTTCCTAGGTTATTCAGGATTCCTATACAGTGCTTACAATTATACTGGGGGGAGGGTTCAGAACTCTTACATCCTATAAATTCTTATTATGACCCTAAAACAACCACTTTCCTAGAACACTCAGGGCAGAATTTCACATCTCATTTTCCAAAATAGTGTGGCAGAGTCTTAGAATAAACAATTAACGGAAGTAGATACATTCGTTATCCGATTAAAGGGATTTTTATTGAAACAGTTATTTGATATCCCATCTGTTTGGAAGCTTAAAGCATGATTTAAACTTACTGGCTTCAGTTTTAATGTATTTTTATACTTTGCTCTTACAAACATTAATGAACTGCCTCACAACCCTTTCCTTTTCAAATCCCCTGTGAAGTAATGTCATGCCCTTTTTATGGATGGGGAAAACTGAGGCCTAGGTAGGTCAGATAATAAATACCTTGCTCTTATGTTGGCGGATCCCAAGGCACTTTACAAAAGATGTCAGTATCATTATCCACATTTTACAGATGGAGAAACTGAGGCACAAAGAGGTGCAGTGACTTGCCCAAGTCACCCAGCAGGCCAGTGGCAGTCAGGAATAGAACTCAAGTCTCCTGAGTCCCAGTCTACTGCTCTATTTACTAAGTCACACTGAGGGTTTGTCTGATGGAGAGTTAGTGCACAGCAAGCTGGGGTGTAATCTACAGCTCACTAATGTATCACACACTAACTGGCCATATAGACCCTGCTTACCATGCACTAAAAATTCCATAGTGCATACTAACCCTACTTTAATTTCAAAGTGGAGTAGATAAAAGTGCACTAGGGAACTTTCAGTGCATGGTAGCAGGATCCACATGGTCTCTTAGTGTGTGGCATCATAGCATACTGTAGATTTACACTGCAGCTTGCCACATAATAATTCTCCACAGAGTTGCTTAAGATCACACAGGAAGTCAGTAGTAGACCTGGGAATAGAATCCAGGTCTCCAAATGCCCACTACTACTTTCTAACCACAAAACTATGCTCCCTCTCATACACGTGACTCATGAATCTTGTCTTTTACTTCTAAAAAAAAATTTGTATTTTATATAAACAATGTCTTACATTTTTCCCCTTTGGAGGCTAGCTGAAACGTCAGGCAAATTCTACTACACCACTACTATACTCTGCTCTAGAACCACTAACACTGCAGGAGGTGGAGTGGAGGAGAGACAAGGAGAAGTAACAGCAGGAGAGGCCTGGAAAGCGTATACTAAGAAGGATGGTTTTCATTCCTCTCTTCTTGCTACTTTGGGGGTTGAAATCTTTCCCAGAGATCATGGATTTATTAAATTGGATAATTTAAAGAAAATACAAAACTAGGAAGATCAGAGCCTTGTATCTTTTGCAAATCAGAGCTAGCTGAGGAATTTGATCGCCGTCTTATTTGAATTACATGATGCTTCCTGCAAGGGTCTTGCATACAAGTCAACACTGTTTTCATTTCTTTTCTACATTCAGTTCTTCAGTTTCAGCAGTAATAGTACTCCTCCTACTGGACAAACAGAAGCAATAATTGCAATCTATCATTGAGACACCACTCAGGCTACAAAGAGCCAACACGCTATGTAATAAACTGACTGTGTACTTAAAGGAGGTGACTTTGGTGGTGTCATACTGCAATTTCATATTTCTATTCAAGTAGGTGGCTTCTTGAACTTCTCCAACTATTGCCCAGCTTAATAAACTGACATGAAATCTGTTTTTGGTTTGGTTTCTAAAATCATAAAAATAAAAACTAAAGTTATGCATTGGACACAAAATTTAAAAATATAGTGAGGCTGGTATAATATATACAGACAAAGTGCTGAGGTACACACTGAGCATATTTTCATATTATACTAACAAAATACTACATAGTATTGTGTTCTTCCATACTATTAAAACAGCTTTATTTTCATCCCAATCTTATGTTTTTGTACCATGTATACCAAAGAATAAAAATAAAACAAAGTGAAGGCATGCAGCCAAAAATTTCGCAAGTATTCTTAATGAGCCAGGAGAAAATTCTAATTCCAGATGGCCAATTTTTTAAAATGTATCCAGTGTTTGGATTTCATGGTAAATACATGCCCTTACAGATTAAGGAAATGAAACCTCCTGATTAAAGCCAGAATTTCCACAAAGAATGGCACTCATGAGAAAGGCAGAATGCACTCAGGTCTCTGGATTGCTGTGGCATTTCAAGGTTAATTTGTTTGGGAAGATTAAAAGAATTTTACAAGTGGTTTGCTTAAATTCCTAACTAATTGTGATCAAGTCCTCTTAATGTTCCTGTTCTTCTGGTGCCCAAAGGAATGGATGTATGATTATGTGGCAGACTGTTATGTGACCTGAAATCCTCAGCAGCACTATCAGTAGGGCCCTACCAAATTCACAGCCATGAAAAATGCGTCACGGACTGTGAAATCTGGTCTCCCCCATGAAATCTGGTCTTTTGTGTACTTTTAACCAGGCTATTCCATACAGATTTCATGGGGAGACCAGCGTTTCTAAAAATGGGGCTCCCTACGAAAAATAAGGTTGGGGAGGGGTCTAAAGGTTATTGGGGGGGTGGTCTCAGTATTGTCACCCTTACTTCAGTGCTGCCTTCATTGCTGGGTAGCCAGAGAGCGGTGGCTGCAGGCTAGGCGCCCAGCTCTGAAGGCAGCGCCCCACCTGCAGCAGCGCAGAAGTAAGGGTCACCACCCTTTTTTCTGCGCTGCTGCCTTCAGAGTTGGGTCAGGACCACTACAGTTACAACACTGTGAAATTTTAGATTTTAATATCTGAAATCATGAAATTTACAAATTTTAAAATCTATTCACCATGAAATTGACCAAAATGAACCATGAATTTGGTAGGGCCCTAACAATCAGAAATCAACCAAATGAGACGCTGATGTAATCTTCCAAGCTGAAATATTGGCTGGATTCCCAAACAAATTATATTTATTTTTCCTTTCTTTAATTTCAGCCACCAATCCTGCAGATGAAAAACAAAAGAGCTAAAGACTATCAGCTCAATGCTAGCCTTCTGAAAGCAAATCTGAAACAATTAGTAACAGGCGACACCTGCAGTCTCTATTAAACAAATGTATACAAAATGTCAATTTGTTTACTTCTTTGTACCTTATGACACAACATGGGGTACCAGAGACTCATTTTTAATAAGTACATGCTGATAAATATCCTGATTCCACATCAGGGCACTTTATTCAGCACACAGGTGAGTAAAAACATGCTTTTTTGAGGCTCTGTGATGATTTAAGACCCTAAACGTGGGATCTGGATGTGTTACTTAGGCAATCACATGAAACTAGACTATGATTATTGTATAGTCTGTCTATATACATCTGCCTTCTAGTCTGCCACATTGACTATATATAGATGCATAAATATGAAGGATAAACACCTTTCCATTCATGTGCAGAAAAAACAGATTGGAATTTATTAATACATTTAATATACTGAAGTACACATGCATTTGATAATATAATTCTTAGAAAACTAAAATAAAGCGAGAGATCTGCTCATTTTAAGACAGATAATTCTTAAAATTTATACTGTCATTGTTGGGAGGCCTGAACATGGCAAAATTTACATAATTTCCCATTACCCTGCCTCACCCCAAATAACAAATAGTTTTCCTTAAAAAAGCAAATCCAAGATCTGAGTACATCAACTAAGTAGAATGCAATTACTTAACGGAAATTAAATAATTAAATTAAAATATTTTGTTGACAGCATTTAAAGGGCTCCTATATATATATGGAGGATATACTCAAAACAATTAAAATACATTGTCAAATACATGTCAAGAGTAAACTGTCTGCACCATTCAAAGATTTCACCCTAGGAAAAGAACTTCACTTTTCCACATTTTAAGGGCCAATTCTGCAGTTCATATGATTATACAGCACTCTCTCTGAAGTCAATGGGAATTCTGTATGTATGAGGCCTTAAGTGAGTATGCATTTAAGTGGTATAGCAGACTGGTGTACTGATTATGACTGCATTTGCTTTTGTAATATAAAATAAGTGTTATGTTAAAGTACTCTTCAATAATTTATTAAAATCATTCTTAAATATAGGGGCAGATCCACAGCTGGTGTAAGTTGTCAGAGCTCTTTCGACTTAAGTGAAACTACAGCAATTAACTCCAGCTGAGGCCAACACAACACCTGTGTCAGATAGCTAAGCATTAAACCCATTTTACAGATAACGAAGTATTCTCTAAGCATTCTACATTTTAGGGAATGTGTTTTATTCATTTAGAAAAGCACCTACTATCCAGAAGCAAGGCTATGTGAGTAGAGGAGACAAGTAACTAGCTCCATATAAGCACTGAAACCTTAAGAATTTTAAAGCATTTGAACTTAAACAAGTGTATTCATGTCCGTGACAGAAAATCCAATTTGATTAATTTAGTTTAAGACTGAAAATCTATTTTGAGAGAACACCCATAATTATATTATAAATAAGGCAAAATATCAAAGTGATCTGCAAAAAAACAACACATTTCAGTAGAAAGTACTGAATGTCCCCAGCAGTAAGAGGGGCATTTCAACACGTTAATAACTTACACGCAGTACATTTTACCCCTGCTTGCATGTCCAAAGAGTACAGCTCCCCAAATTTGCCAGCTGCTATCTGATGCTTCACCTCTGCATGTACTTCACTAAGGACATCACATAACCATAGATCAACATGGAAGTATACAAGATGCTTATAAAGGTAAGTCCCATTCTTTTCTGGTACTGTGCCTCTTTCAGAAAGTTTAATATTCTTATGTTTTACCATTTAGGATATAAAATAAGATGATAAAATTTTAAGTTTTCATGACAGGTACTTTGGATGGAAAAGGTACATATTAAGTAAATTATCTTATGCATGGACTCCCCCACATAGCAAGTGTAGGAGAGGCATTTCAACAAACTCAGAAGTTACTTAGGGAAAGAAAAAATCTAACATTTGCAGATCACTTTTAAAGAAGTCTAATTGTTTTTGTCCCTATTTTACAAGGCTTCCATAACAACTAAAATCTCGTTTGCATCTAGGAGACAATCTGCTCCTCTTCACAATGGTTATTCCTTTACTTACCAGGAGAGTATTTGCTCATTTGTAAATATCAGCCTTGATTCTCCCTACTCTAGTATTTATTATCATGTGTATATAAAACAGTAGACATTTTGGGGCTTTTAGATTTCAGAATAAATTGCATTACAATTGCAATAGTAAATATTAACCCTATTTTATGTAAGGATAAGATTCTTACCCAGTTAACTTTTTTCAGAGGTAGAAAATAATAGTAGTGGCAGAAATCAAGTATCAATGTATAGGAACTAAGAAGCTGAGTGTAGAAACATAGCTGCAGAAACAGCCAATGATTGTCTTCACCAACACAATTGTTAATCCTGCAGCAAAACAAAGCAAATATACAAGGCTTTTTAAATGTTATAGTTAGGCATGATGAGTACCAAAGACAAAACAACTTATTTATAAATGCACTGCTAAATACGGTAATGTATAGGCCATATGCAACTAACTACAAGTGAATACCCACAGCATCCATTCTACAGAATGATGTGGCTTCTCTATTAAAGCAATGGCAACCCTGCTTATAGTTTAAAACTTGCCTGTATTTTCATTTGGTGCATAGGGTGCAAGACTGGAATTTCTCTTTGTTAAAATATAAATTTAATGGTAAGCTCTTCAGGGCAGGAAACATGTTTATCTTTCTGTTTGTACAGCACCTAGCACAAGGGGGCCCTGATCCTGATCTGAGAGCATTAAAACAATATTTAAAAAAAAAACAACAACAAAAAACAAGTCTTGATCGTTTCTCAAAGTACAGAATTGTATTAGTTGATTATGTTCATATTTCAGGTTACTACATATACTGATCATGTAGAATGGTATATGCTTCTTCTGAAGAGACCCAGAATGAAAAAAAACTCTTTTTGCCTTAAACCCCAAAGGTAATCCTATGCGATTTTAAAACATTTCAAAATTATAAAACAGCCTGCAAAAATGTCACAGCAATCATATTTTTCTACCACTTACTAACACAGATTACAATTTGAAGTGATACAAAATTGACTTTTGTTCTATATAAATTTACATAAATTCAATTCAGAAAGTGGAAAATTGGGAATGTAAATACTATACATATTGATAAATGCTGGATCAGGGAGCAGTCCACTGACAGGCAAAAAAAAAAATCTCAAATATGCAAGAGAAAGGTTGGAGGAAGGAGAAGGTGTGACACCCAACAAAACAAGAATATCTCCCAATTTCCTTATCAAAATGGTTTCAAATAATCCTGACAGTTCAGATATTTCAACTTTCCTAATTAACCCTTTCAGCAATCTAGGTCTAGTCTACGCTACAAAAGTTTTACTTGTATAATACATCAGTTAGGAGTGTGATTTGCTTTTTAATTATACTGGTATACAGCCTAGTATAGATACAGTTATACTGGTATAAAAGGTGCCATATACCAATATAGCTTATTTTACTTCCCAAACCAGACAGAAGTTATAGTGGTAGAAGCAGTGGTGTAAGCTAGGCTAGGAAAATTGGATGGGCCCCGCTTTTGGGTGGGCGAGCAATGACGGGAAGCCACCTCCCCGTAGGGGGATTATGGTTTTGTGGGGCCTGGACGAGTACAAGTGGGGGTCCTTCCCACCCCTTCTGCCTGCAGTCCGTGTGCGCTCCTGCCAGGGAAATGGGGTCAAGGCACGGGGGCTTGCCCGGCTCTGCCCGCCAGCGGGGTCCGGGCGCCATTTGGGTGGGCATGGATGGTAAGTGGACGGACCATGGCTACATCCCTGGGTAGAAGTACTTTTCTATTGGTATAACTGCAACAACAATAGAGGGTGGGAGGAGGGGTTGCTGCTTTAACTATATCGATACAGTTAGAGAGAGAAACTTTCTAGTGTAGACAAGCTTCTCAGGCCAGGTCTACACCAAAAAGTTAGGTTGACCCAGCTATGTTGCAAAGGGGTGTGAAAAATCCACACATTAAGCAATATAGTCAAGCTCACCTAACTCCCAGCGCAGACAGCATCAAGTTGACAGAAGAATACTGCCTCTCAGGCAGGTGGATTAACTACAGTGACAGAAGACTCATTATCGTTAATATATGGATAAGGAATGTCCACATTGATGTGCTGCAGTGTTTCTAGTGAAGACACAGCCTAATCCATACATTGACTCTAATGAGAATTGGAGCAAGCCCATAGAGAGCTAACAAATTAACTACCACCACAAAATATTCAAACTGTTTTGGTTATTTATTTTTTTTAAAGTCATTCCCTGACACTTTAAACTTTTAATTTGTAGCACAAACATGAGAAAATGCAAAACAAGCTTTTATATTTCAGTTTCAGCTGAAAGCAAATTATCTCACCATCTCACAAAACTAAATTGTGAATATCTGATTTTTATATCAAGAAGCTGCTCAGCTCTAGCAATTTTGTTTTTTAAAGTTGCATTTCCCAACATTAAACATTTCTTTCACCAAAATTTGTGAAAGTTCCAGGAGCATCTCACATTGGCAAATAGCAGCATGACAAAACAATAATGATTACATGTTATATAGCAAACAATTCTCACGATCAGTGTTTAATTGCATAGGCACAGGCACATCTCAATGAACATCCTATCTACCCTCCTGCACTAGATACCTTTAATGATGAAGTATTACCGTCAGAAGGAGAATGCTTCAATAAAAATTGTACTGTAGTAAAAGTACCCTGAACAATCAAAAAACTGCAATTTAAACAAACAGTAAATAAGGAAAGTTTCTGTGCAGCAAGAACTTTTTGAATCAATGGATCCAATCTTACCACGGACAGTGATGATCCATCCTTCTAACACAGTGTCCACAGCGACTGCAGTGATGGGATCGCTTTGGTCTCATCATATTACATTTATTACATAGTTCCCAAAATTCTCGTTCTAGAGAGAAAATTGAAACCAGGTTAAATAAAAATGAATGTCCGCTGAAGTGCCACTAGTTTTCAGATCTCACCAGTTACACATATTGAGCTTCTGGAAAAAATACATTCTTCCTACAGAAACCAGCATGCAAGAACCTCTCCCCCACTCCTCTCTCAACTGCTCTAGGATGGTTGGCATACCTCTACCATTGTGGGCTGATTTTTACTCCTAATCCCCATCTCTCCCTACTATTTTTAAAGAGTCGCCAATACAACATGAAACTCTTGGCTAGGAACAAGGCAGGAACTGGGAAATAAAGAATTTTTATGTTTCTAAAACTATTCTCGCTTCCACTTGGACTGCTTTTTTTCTAGAACACATCACCAACAGTGTTAACTCTAAAGCTCAGACAGAGTATCAAATCCCACTGCCATCCCCAGCTCAATACAAAAGAATTGACCAGTAAAATAATAGAATACAAAATAGATTTCTGAAAGGTCTTCCTCCTCAGGATCTCAAAGTGCTTTAAACATTAAGCAAACATCATAACATCCAACAAGTAGGAATTTTATAGATGAGGAACCTGGAGGAGAGAGACAGTGTCCACTAAGTTTGGGAGCTAAACTTGAGATACCTAGGGATTGATTTTCAGAGGTACTGAGCTCCCACAACTCCAGCTGAAGTTAACATGAGCTATCATTGCTAGGCATTTCTGAAAATACAGATATTATTTGCCTCAAGTTGGGTATCTAAAACCAGTGGACACTTCTGAAAATTTAGGCCTCAAAGAGCTGGCGAAGATCACATTGTTTCTAGGATGAAAACACACTGAGACCTTAGTGCTGTCAATCATTTAAAATGTACTTTACTTAATTTTTTTTTTAAAGGAGTGCAGTAAAGGTGCTATGGAGTAAGTCCAAAATCATTGGTCTATGATTCCTATTTGTAACAAGTGCCATCATCTTTTTTATTTTTAATCTGATAAAAATCAAAACTTATAAAAGGAAAGCTACACCAGTTTTCATTGCAATGCATTCTGAAAGTTTACATGAGGAAATGCTTTTCACTATAATAAATGATGTATGGAACAAGTTTTAAAATTCAATTTGACACTTTTTGAGCCTCCTGCTGGCAGCTCCCATCTTTCCCATTTTGCAGAAAAATGACATTTGCACACTGGTAGTACAGAAGCCCAATACCCAAGATCACTAAACTAGTAATAATACCAGATGGAAACTGATTTACAATCTGTTCCCATAAAGCCAGTGTCACAAAGGTGTCACTCTTTAATAAGACAGCTACTGTTAACAGGAGGCTCAGAAACACCCAAAGCTAGTTTTCAAATATAAGTTACACTGAGCAAAAAATGTATCTCACCATATCAACCTGCATAAAACCAGAGTGCTGAAGTGAAGCTTAAATGTGATTTTTTGGTCTCAGTCCTATCACTAATGGGACTAGATGCAAAAACATAATCACAATTGTCCCTAATTGCCCAGTTGTCAGCAGTATCCACAGAGCTCACTAAATGAATGAGGCATGGAGAATGAACCAGCCTCTCAGTTGATGGAAATGACTGCAACGTCTCAGCATGCTGCCTGGGCTAAGAACTAAGAACTATGCCGTCCTCTCACTAAGGAAAGGAGTGGTGATGGTGGTACAGGCTCAATTGGGAAGCATGGCATTTAGAGGTTAGAAGCCCAATGCCAGCAGAAATGCTAAGACTTAAAGCAAACATACCAGGAAACCAAAGACAGGAACCTGCGAGTCCAGTGCCAGATAGACTACTTATCCATTCCATGAGGAACTGAATGTGATATTTAGCAAAGATCCCACCAACAAGCTAAACATGGAACTAGACAGCAGCAGAGCTCTTGGAGACAAGACAATGACAAGATCTCTGACAAGCTGGAGAACCCAAACCTGGAGAAGAAGTGGCAGCCCCTACCAGTCAGGAACAGCAGATCCAGGAGCATGAGCAACAGCACCCTGAGGCAGAGAAAGGGAACGAGCAAACTTCACCATCATTGCCTGCCATCTCCATCATCTTGTGGGACCCCAGAAATTTCTACCTATTTCTTCCTGAGATATGTCCTAACCTGACCAGGCCCTTAGAGAGAGAGCCAGATGACATCACCACCTCCAGTTAAATCTAGAATACCACCTGGGATGTGAGACTTTGCCATTCCGCCTCCCCCAATGCATCCTTTTCCTTCCCCATTTTGTTTCTTCTCTTTCCTATCTCTCTTATTTTAATTTCTATCTAATAAGAGTCTGGCTTAGCCAGCTAAGACTGTATATTTTGCAAGCCAGTGACCAGAAAGAGGGAGCCCTGAAAGCAATGCCCTAAACAGACCAATGGTAGAACAAGTTTGCTAGATCTCAGAGTTTCTGATAAAACCATGTGCCATGCCTGTGTTTCTTCAGCAGTGAGGTTGCAAGTGAGAGTCAACACCAGAGACTGAAGCTCCATCTTTGCTCTTTTTATCTCTCCCTTTTTGTGTGTGTTTGTCTTGTTTTGTTTTCTAGGAAACGGGATCAGACTTCAGCAACAGCAGCTCTAGCCCATCTCAACTAACTTCTTTTCTTTTCCCCAAAAGGATCTTATTAACATCTTTAGTACCATTTAAGAGATTGACAAAAAAGGGGTTTTTTCCTTCTAAAAACTCTCCACAGCCAAAGTAAAATGGAATAAGAAATGTTGTTAAAATGACAGCCTTATTTAATACTTCACATTTCAAATGCTTTAACTGTTTGTCCTCCTTTTTCTTTAATAAAAAGTTTGAAAGGATTGTTAATGGTGAGTTTGCCACAGTACTCAGCAGACAAAGGTCTCTGTATACCAAACTGTGTTTAAAACTGCTTAATGTTAGACAGTTTCAGGGTCAAGTTAACACCTTGGCTCTTTGGGGCCATATATTCCAACAACATTAATGCCACAACACCATTAGTGTCATATTACTAGAGAGAAGAGCTCCACTTTGGCCTCTGGGGGGGAAAAAGAGTTAAGTTTTGTTTTAAATCCTCACATGCATTTTTCCAAACCAGTTGATGTTGAAGTCCAAAAATCTCCCATAGTGATCCACTAAGGCCTACATCACCAGGTGGTAGTATCCCTTCCTGCAAATGGGCTATGCAGATTGATGGAGTAGCACAGACAGGTACTTGGGTACTGTTCCGGAACCTTAACTATTCAGAACAGTCAGTGATATCAGCACACTGGCCATCTCGATCACATGCCCTTGCAACACAGCATATGACCTTGCTCACCTCTATCACAATAGCACCAACACTAGATTTACCAAACCTTGTTTGGTTTTCAAGGGAGTGGTTGCAAACAAGGGTAATAAGCTTCCAACAGCTATTAAAATTAATATTAGAGATTATGCTAAGCAACCAACATTGTATTATTTAGAAACATATTGCAATATAGTACCTGTGAGTGGTATCTTTGGCCTTTCAGGTAGTTTTCCTGGATCAGCTATGGAGGCTCTCAATAACGAAACTATACAAAACAATGAAACTAAGTAGTAGCCTGAAAAATAAATACGTAAGTATTCAGAATATTACATCAAGTGTATCTTTGGCCAAAGATTGCATGCCTTAATGTGTCACATTTTAATCATTTCCAGCACAGCAAAAGATTACTTTATAGGAATGAGGCAAGACAACAGAAAATTGCAGAAAAAAAGAAGCTGCAATAAATTGGAATATTTGAAAAGTAAATCTGATTTAAACTAACATACCTTAATTAACACATGTAAACCAGCATTCCATTTATGCATATAAATATTTCATACATATATTACATATAAAAAACAACCTTAAAAGAACATATTAAGATTGCAAAGTCAAACACACAAAAGTTAGGAAATACCACAATTAAGGTTGCACATCTAATTGGGTGATTTGTACATATAAATTATGATAGTCTTTAATTACATGATTGCATACAATTTTTTCCACAGGACTGCTGCCTCATTTGGCACACAAAATGAACAATGCTTACTGAACGAGCAGCAATATTTTGTTTTCTCCTTGTTGTTCAGTATGTGGGCGCATGCCTCATTTACTGCATGCTATTCAAACACTGCTCCAAAGACAGAATTATTAGCTTCATCAGTTTTTCTAATGGTGCTCATCATTATGGCATAGAAGTGCATCACAACAATTTATTTTCACGACACCGCTAAGATAAAGGGGTATTATACCCATTTTACAGATGGGGGACTGAGATAGAGATAAATTAAGGTCAAAGGTATTCACTAATTTTGGGTGTCCAAACTGAGACACCTAGGACCTGATTTTTCAGAGTACAGTACTTAGCATTATATAGCACTTTGTGTGTTCAAAGCACAACTTCCATTTACTTCAGTTGCAGTTGTGAGTGTTCAGCACTTCTGCAAATCAGATTCCAGGGCCTCAAGTCAGGCACCAAAAAAAAGGAACTCACATTTAGTGACTCACCTGGCATCACACAGAAAATCTGTGACAGAAACAGGGATACAATCCAGTTATCCAGGGCAGCATTCTACTGCCTTAATCTATGAGACCATCTTTTCACTTCCTGAAGTCCCCTGCTTCATTCACTACACACCTTCCAATTTCTGCAACAAATGAAGCTAGGTTCCTACATTCCACAGCCTCCTTACACAATCCATCATGGGCACTGAATGAGGCAGGAGTGGAAACAATCATATATGATCATATACTTAAAAAGTTATACACCTCTACCCCGATATAACGCTGTTCTCGGGAGCCAAAAAATCTTACCATGTAATAGGTGAAACCGCGCTATATCGAACTTGCTTTGATCCGCCGGAGCGCGCAGCCCCGCCCTCCCAGAGCACTGCTTTACCATGTTATATCTGAATTCATGTTGTATCGGGTCACGTTATATTGAGGTACAGGTGTATTATAATTCATACACACATGGGACTGAATCAAGGTTGCATAGACAACCTTAATTCTGAGTTGCTTTTGAGTACTTCACTTTGCAACCTTAATGCTTTTAAAATAGTTGTGTGTGTGTGATTTTCTAGGTTTTTAAAACAATTAATTGGAAAAAAATCTCCTCATGTGCCATCATATTGACACCCACATGGCTCATCGGCAGGGTTGGAGCCTTTATCTCCACCTTGCAGACATCTGGCACTGGAGCAACTGAGAGCAGGAGTAGGTTGTCATTCTCTCCATGGACCTGCATTAGAGGGGGATGAATCACTTTGCCAGTGGGTTTCCACATATATTTGTTGATTTCAGAGGAACAGTGAAATTCAGGAATCCTGGGTTTCATTCCAGTTTCTAGAGGGGAGTGTGCTTTAGTCGGTGGACACAGACTCTTGTTCCTATAGCACTCTCCCCTCAAAGCTTGGCCTCTTCTGCCCCATCCCCTCCAACCTGTCACTGTTCAAGTCCTATCTCTTCCCCATCCCTGGTGCCTCGTCCCAGTGCCATTCTCCTCAAATAGCCAGCCTGAGTTAGCACAACTCATTAACTGCTAACATGACCACTCTGCAGCGTTGACACAGGCTATCTCCACCTGATTGCTGCTAGTCCTCCAATATCTTCTCACAATACCACCATGTCCCCAGATGGGACAGGGAAATTCTCCTACAATTCACTGGGAAGTAATTCATAGAATAGCTCAGCTTACTGTACTGCAAAGAACTATGGGATGTGCCCTGGGTTGCCAACTCTGACTGAAGCTATTCCAGGAGATTCTCTCCCTTCCTCCCACAGCAACCCTAGCTGTGCCCCTGAAGTCTTAAGTGCCACACATGAGTGAGTGCTGTGCCACTGTGTACAGGCGAGTCTCATCTTACGCGGGGGTTCCATTCTGCGGTTAGCGCATCAAGCGAAAACCACGTATAGTCAAAATTACATTGAGTTGAATGGCGGGCAGAATCGCCCGCACTACAGGTACAGTATTAAAATTGTTATTTTTCTCTTTTTTGTTGTTTTTTTTGTTTTTGCCGACCGCGTAAAGCTGAAATTGCATGTGTTAAATGTGCGTAAGATGCGACAGACCTGCATGCAGCAGCTTGAATGTTATTTCAAAGTGTAGTTGCTCTCACTAACTTGAGAGGAGTAGCTCAAGTGTAGAAAACTTAACTGAAGTGAAAATATACCCAAATACACCCACAATCCCCTCTCCCAGCATCAGCTGCTGATGCGAATATGGGATATACACCTCTACTGCGATATAACGCTGTCCTCGGGAGCCAAAAAATCTTACTGCGTTATAGGTGAAACCGCGTTATGTCGAACTTGCTTTGATCTGCCAAACTGCGCAGCTCCGCTCCCCCGGAGCACTGCTTTACCGCATTATATCCGAATTCATGTTATATCGGGTCCCGTTATATTAGGGTAGAGGTGTATTGTATACCTGCTCAGCTTTTCCTGATACTGATGTACATTCATGCAGATTAGTAGGTACAGGCTGGCCACGGGATTCACACATGCTGTGTTGGGAAAAAATGCAGATATATGGACATACTGAACTGTGTCAAATGTATGTGTCAAAGCCCAAATACAGTTAGCATGTCCCTGTCTGTAGTTAGGGCTTTAATCTAAAGTAATAACAAAATAAACTATTTCAGATTTATTGTATTTCAAAAATAAGGAGGAAGTTGGATTTTTAAGAATCAGCATTAAGATAAATTTTTGTTGGCTTGCTCTCCTTCTTCCCTGAAATTCTGGAACTTGATACTACATAGGTCAGAGTAGTTGCTATTGCCCACAGGTACCCATTTATTTATTTATTTACACTAGCTAGGAGAGAGAGATTGGGCTCAATGCAACTTACACAGTATCGCTGCAGCTGAAGTATGTCCCTCTTCATAGTGAGGAAAGAGGATAATTTGGGGAATAAAGAGTGTGTTGTAAAGCCAGACGAAGATAATCATGCCCATGCAGCACCACCCCTGCGGGTCAACCACAAAATGAATTTGTAGTCCCATTGTACATTATCCGAAGGCAGCTTGCCACGCAGGGAAAAAACAATGATCCTAAAAAAAAAAGAAAAAGAAAAACAAGCCCCCCACCCAGTAAGTTGAAGTAGTAACATGAAAGCTTCATCGCTGGTTATTAGAAAGTTAATAAATATTGGTAAACTGTTCCCTGTACTTCCAGTAGCATAACTGTTATTTGGTTCATGTGCACAGATTTGGAAACCAGGTGCAAGTTTCTCAATGTTTCGAAGCCTCATGCACAGAGTTCATGCACTACCATGGGATATACACTTATGGTTTCTTTTTCACTATAAACATCTCATTGTCTATTGCTTAACTTTTACCATGAAGATGAGTGAAGAGACAAAGGATATAAAACCTGAAGAGGACTTCAAATGCAAGTGAAAATAGGTGCACTTACAAAGATAATCAGCCAACCAATGAGTTTAGGAAAACTCAGCAGAGACAGCATAGGGGTTGGTTAACATAAAAAATAATGCTGATTTTCTCTCTCTTTCTCTTTTAAAACTAAGCCAACTACCACAAATAGCACACAAGGTTCTCTTTACCTACTTATGTCTCATTCCATCCTACTGTACCACCCAAATTTTGAAAGATTATTTATATTCAATCTATTTGAAAATTAAATCCTCACATACTTCTGTAGCAATCTGCTGTTGAAGCTCTTCACTGATCATGTATCCTCTTTTTTAAATGCTGAAAGTGGAAGGAATTGCACTTCCATAAACATTTTTCCCGTTAAAAGGGGTCACAACAGCATGCCAAAAATTATTTATATGGCAAATAGGTCAGTCACAATGTCATCTCCTAGCCCCTTTGCTCACCCCTAATTCCCATCATATTAATGATTTACAGCACAATCACAACCCTTGTGAAATCATTCCACAGGCCACTTGCCAGAACAGTGATTGCAGGTTTTTATTTTTTTTGGAGATGAAGGAGCTATTGTGAGGAGGACAAGAATTCCTTCCCTTCCTCTCACTTCCTTCCTCCCTCTACTGCAAAGCTCCTGAAATTTAAGGGCTTGTCTACACTACCAGTCAGATCGATGGGCAGCAATCAATCTAGCGGGGATCAATTTATCGTGTCTAGCATAGACGAATAAATCGACCACCGATCGCTCTAGTGTCAACTCTGACTCCACCTCAATGAGAAGTGCCAGGGTCGCCCGTCAACACACTGCAGTGAAGACACCGCGGTAAGTATATCTAAGTACGTAGCTGAAGTTGCGTAACTAAGCTCGATTTCCCCCCCCCCCCCGTAGTGTAGACCAGACCCAAGAGAGAGAGAGAGACTCCCTCATCCTAGAACTCACTCCCCATGTCAGTTGGGCAAAATCCCAATCTTCTGATTTACATAATGCCCTAAAAGCCATCCTTCTATTCAAGCTTCTCTTTTTGGCAGATAGCAGGGTGAAGAGATGAGGCTATATTGTAGTTTATTGGGAGATAAGAGTTTGAATGACATTTGTAAGCCAGTTATATTATACATATCAGAACTGTAGAAATCCAAAGTGGATTGGATGATCTCTTTTTCCATCTCATTACTAAAGCAGGAATGTTTACCTAACACCTGTTTTTGAGTGTTTTTCTGTAATCTAATTTTAATGTCCCAAGTGATGGGGCTTCAAGCACTCCAGAGCCAATTCATTTCACTGTCATGTTTTTCACAGATTTCCTCAATTTCTATCCCCCCTCAGTGTCTAGCAAGATATTTCAGTATTTTTACCCTTTTATGTCTCTCAGACAAGCTATACGTATTTAAAATGTTAATCTTTCATAAACTTATGTTCATTCTTTTTTCTTTTCCTTGAATATGCTCCAGTACTGAAAACAAAATTTTATATGTGGTTGCATCTCTATATTCACTGAGAGGATGCCATTGCATAAACAGCTTAATATTGCAACAGACTTCATTGCGTCAGATTACACTACACTTATATCCAATTTGCTGTCCATCGTCATTAGTTCTTCAGCTTTACTGTTTCCTAGGTTTTCCAGCTCCAAGCAAGTGTGTTTCAGATTACACTCCATATCTATTGATTTGCATTTTTTCCATCTTCAGTCATTGCGGAGGAACTAACAGAATTCTTTGCTTCAGGGGTCACGGCTGAGGATGTTAGGGACCTTGTCAAAGGCTTTGTAGAAATCTAAGTACGCCATGTTCACTGGGTCCCCCTTTTCCACTTTTTTTTACCCCATTCAAAGAACTCTAACAGATTATTAAGATATGATTTCCCTTTACAGAAACCATGTTGACTTTTGCCCAACAATTTATGTTCTTCTACGTGTCTGACAATTTTATTCTTTACTATTGTTTCAACTAATTTGCCCAGTACTGACGTTAGACTTACTGGTCTGTAATTGCCAGGATCACCTCTAGAGT
Source organism: Mauremys mutica (assembly GCF_020497125.1). Lineage (NCBI taxonomy): Eukaryota > Metazoa > Chordata > Testudines > Geoemydidae > Mauremys > Mauremys mutica. Next base: position 102,531,357 of record NC_059077.1, on the reverse strand, counting down.
CCTTTTTAAATATTGGCGTTACATTAGATATCTTCCAGAAGCTGATTTAAAGGACAAGTTACAAACCATAGTTAACAGTTCCGCAATTTCACATTTGAGTTCTTTCAAAACTCTTGGGTGAATGCCATCTGGTCCCTGTGACTTGTTACTGTTAAATTTATCAATTAATTCCAAAACCTCCTCTAGTGACACTTCAATCTGTGACAATTCCTCAGATTTGTCACCTACAAAGGACAGCTCAGCTTTGAGAATCTCCCTAACATCCTCAGCTGTGACCCCTGAAGCAAACAATTCTGTTAGTTTCTCCGCAATGACTTTATGGTCTTTAAGTGCTCCTTTTGTATCTTGATCGTCCAGGGGCCCCACTGATTGTTTAGCAGGCTTCCTGTTTCTGATGTACTTAAAAAACATTTTGTTATTACAGTACCTTTTGAGTTTTGGGCTAGCTTTTTTCAAACTCATTTTTGGCTTTTCTTATTACATTTTTACACTTAATTTGGCAGTGTTTATGCGCCTTTCTATTTACCTCACTAGGATCTGACTTCCACGTTTTAAAAGATGCTTTTTTATTGAATGCATTATTTGCAATTTTATTTTAAATAAAGCAATCAAGAGTGTCTGGCAATGTTTCTGTTTTAGAAAGCCATGTTTCTTATTGCCCATGATTCCAATAACCTTTAAATGTTTAGTAATTTGACGGTAATCTTGTTTTTTGGGGAAAAAATCCATTTTACTTCTCCCCACTCGCACGCTTCCTCCCCCCCAGCCTGCCCCTCACTCGCACGCTTCCCCCCGCAGCCTGCCCCCTACTCGCACGCTTCCCCCCCCCAGCCGGCCCCCCACTCGCACGCTTCCCCCCCCCAGCCGGCCCCCCACTCGCACGCTCCCCCCCCCATCCAGCTCCCCACTCGCCCGCTTCCCCCCCCAGCCGGCCCCCCCCCCCCCCGCGCCCCCCCCCAGCGGGCCCCCCACCCGCCCGCTCCCCCCCCCCGCCGGTGCCCCCCCCCGCCGGCCCCCCTCTCGCCCGCTTCCCCCCCCCCAGCCGGCCCCCCACTCGCCCGCTTCCCCCCCCCCCGCCGGCCCCCCACCCGCCCCCTGCCCCCCCCCCAGCCGGCCCCCCACTCGCCCGCTTCCCCCCCCCACCCGGCCCCCCACTCTCCCGCTTCCCCCCCCAGCCGGCCCCCCACTCGCCCGCTTCCCCCCCCAGCCGGCCCCCCACTCGCCCGCTTCCCCCCCCAGCCGGCCCCCCACTCGCCCGCTTCCCCCCCCAGCCGGCCCCCCACTCGCCCGCTTCCCCCCCGCAGCCTGCCCCCACTCGCCCGCTTCCCCCCCAGCCGGCCCCCCACTCGCCCGCTTCCCCCCCCCGCCTGGGCCCCACTCGCACGGTTGCCCCCCGCAGCCGACCCCCCACTCGCACGGTTCCCCCCCCGCCTGCCCCCCACTCGCACGCTTCCCCCCCCGCCTGCCCCCCACTCGCACGCTTCCCCCCCCCAGCCGGCCCCCCACTCGCCCGCTTCCCCCCCCAGCCGGCCCCCCACTCGCCCGCTTCCCCCACGCAGCCGGCCCCCACCCGCACGCTTGCCCCCCCCCCCGCCTGCCCCCCACTCGCACGCTTCCCCCCCCCCGCCTGCCCCCCACTCGCACGCTTCCCCCCCAGCCTGCCCCGCACTCGCACGCTCCCCCCACTAGCCCCGCTTTGCCTCAGCCCCCGGACTCCTGACACCCCCACCCACGCAGAATCCCCCGGGGATCCCCACAGCGCCCCCTCCTCGCCCGAGGCAGAACTGACCGGTACGAGGGGGCTGATCCGCCCCAGCGGGAGACACTCCGACCGCTCTCGCGCTCACCTAACCGCCGGCCGCAGACTACCTCCGCCGGCTTCCACCACCTTCCGCTTCCGCAGGGTTCTACGCATGCGCGCGCGGATGGCGGTTGGCGGAGTAGGGACACGCTGAGCGCAGCGGCCAACCGCACTGAGGGCGGGAGCGGGACCGTGCTCGTTGCTGGGTGCGTTCTACTCCGCCCCGCGCGCGCTCCCTTCGGCTGCCCGCCCGTCCCTGTCCTCAGCTGCAGCAGACCCGGGCTGGCGGCTGGAGCGGGGCACAAGAGTGCCCTGATTGTTGGGGCAAACCCCTGTCAGAGTCAGACTTTTGCCAACTCCGAGCATTCCAAAGGCGTTTGGCCTCAGGCCTCCCCAAAATAATGAGACTGGCTTAAAAAAAATCACAAGATTAAGACAAATAATAAAGTTGGGTTTCTTTTTTATTTGCTTTCTGTCTTTTGAGCCATTTGGGTACATTCAGGTGGCAGTTTCAATATTTTCTCTGTAATGGTGAGGACTATAAACTAACCAATTTAAAATGAAAGCTGAGGTTTTCATGTAATCACTTGACTCCAGGAGCTGGGGCTTTAAGAATGTGAGACCTTTAAAATCATGAGGAGCAGGAACAGCCCTACTTCAGGCTTGCGATACATGCACGCCCACATGAAAGCTATGCATGCAGAAATGTTCTCTTTCTCTCTTGAATACCTCTGCTTGTATTCATAGCATTCCTCTTGTGGGAGGAGTGGAGAAATATGTTTATTCATGGACAACAAGGAATAATTTTTTTTAATTGTCATGGTGGACTCTGACAGACACATTACAGATATGATTGATAAATAAGATCTGCTACTTAAGGTGGAACAAAAAAGTTTTAACCCACATTTGAATTAATATACGTATATCAATTCACACTGGTGATTCTATATTTATCTTCTCTCTGGCTTCCATATTAAGTTTGCTAAGGTTACAGGTCTAAAGATTAATATTCCAACTACCAGCATTCTTAATGTGGAAAATAAGCTTATTGTTGTTATTGTTTATGTAATACAATAAGAATACATTCATGTTACAAACAAGTAGCGAGACATGGTTCCTTCCCCAAAAACATACAGTTTAAGACCCTGAACTTACAGTTGACTTCAGTGCAGACCCTAGTTAAAGACAGCAGGGCTCTGGTCTGAGCTGGCACAAGGGTCCACAGGGCAATCAGTGGAGGAACAGGATCTAACTCATTCAAATGCAGCGTGCAAGATATGTGCTGTGTTGTATTGGCATCTTACATCAGCAGCAGTAATAATGATTCTGTGATTCCAATAGCTGACAATTTCCTTTATGGTGCATAAGAAAGACTAGAACATTACTTGCTCTTCAACAGTTATCTTGGTTCTGGAGTGCAAACAGGCACATAAATATGTTTTTCTTAATAAGACAAGCAAATATGACTTAAACACACACACACACACAACATACGAGTAAGACATTTTTATATTGTCACTTTTCTGATCACTTTAGAATGGGCTTTACTCACAAAAAATGGAGAAAAGAGGGAAGTAGAAAAACCTGAAGACACCTCTTTTGTCCAGATCTTCCTGAAATGCTATTTCCCTAATACTGATTTAAATCTTAAATTGATCCTCCCCCACATTAACCGTCAGTAGTACCTTGAAATGTGTATACATTCCCAAATGAAAAAAATAAGTTAAGTCTGTATATCTCTCCCTTTGCCTCCACAAACTCACACACTGTGATTTTACAGTGAGATGGTGCCACCATGCATAAACTCAGTGCCTCAATCTATATCTCTGGCCGACATATTGGCCTTGATGAATTGAACAAAGGATTCCCTTATGAGACTGTGGGAGGAAAATTTTATTTTTAAAAGTTAATTCTGTCCAAAGATGGATTAGTGATGGCTAATTGCCACAGGCAGCTCGTAATGGACAGCAGTTTCAGCATTCCCATCTGGGAATCATGCCTTGAACACCCATAGCTGATGCACATGCATGATCTTTTGGCTATCTAGAGTCATCCCCATCTGTTTGAGTGGCAGGATTCCCAATCTAAATTGGTCTTATTCTTGCCCTAAAGCACAGATCCCACATAAAAATGGATGAATGGGCAGCCTGAAGAATAATATAATGACCATCTCTTTTACAGGAAGCTCTTCTTTAACAACACTAAACATAGAGGACACATACCTCTTTAAACTTGATCATAGTTGTTGACATGTATATGCCAAAAAGAGAATATCTGAGAAGTAAAGATGAATTAGAATTCAGAAGGATTTCAAGCTTTCATCAAGACTTTATTGCAGGATAAGGTGATCACTCATCCTAATTTGCTCAAGATTGTCAGTCATATTGTTCAGGATATTTTCTAATGTACAGGTCAATGTTACTCTGATGTAAGCATGTATGGTCTTAGCTGGGATTAGGGGTTGTATGGTGACCGAATGCAGCCTATTTCAATGACAGTGGAAACATTAACAAGCAGCCTGTACATTTCCGTAAGACCAGGCAATACTGAAAAGGCGAATAGAGGATGGGCACATGTGTGAAAGAGACTACAAAGCTGGCTATGAAAAATAGCCCCATGGCAAAAGGCCAATATGTAAGTCACTTCCATGTATAACAGGCATGGCGGAGAGTTCATGACAGCTGCATAACGACCCAAGGACAGAAAAGGAGAAAGAGGATTTGAGGAATAAAAATGCAAGACAAATGGAGACGTTCTCTCTGCGGGGAAAAAAAGGCTGGCTGAAGTTAGTGAAAATACATACGAGATAATGGCAAAAAGATTTTCCCTTTTCCTGAGCAAACACTGGAGTATTGTTCTAGTCTGAAAATGACGATGTAAAATGCCCCCTTCATACTCAATAGTTCTGCTTTCTCTTCCATCAGCTCTGCTAATTTTATTTACTAAAATAAGTTTTTACTATGATTTGCCCATTTTAGCCCTGCAGAACAAACACAGCTCTTTGGGAGAGTGAGCTTGCTCATCAGCAGAACTATAACTAAGTTCTAGTTGCAGAATCTTTGGCTGGTGATGCATGAACCAGAAAGAACCCGGCCTAATTTTCCATTTCCGAATTGAATTTTCAGGGATCAGAGTTAGAAACACCCCCTCTATCCCACTCCCGATGTTTTAACCTGAAAACCAAACAGATATGCTGTGTATGTCATTGAGAAACAATAAATAGATATGGAACCCCCTTTTTACATAGTCTCTAAAGTAGAGCTGTACCTTAAAGTAATATTGGCTTTGTTGCACACATCTTTCCCTGCCTGTTTGGAACTGTGCAGCAGACCAGCATGGATTAGTTCATCAGTAATGTATTTTGCAATGATTATGGAAAAACGTGCACAGCAGAAACAGCTCATTTCTGTGGTTTCAGAATATTGCACAGTAGTGCAGAACCCTTCTTGGAGTTCCCTAATGTCTGTGTTGTGGTGTTGCTGTTGTTATTTATAAATTACCACAGGATCCACCATCTGTCATCATAAAATTTTTATTGGCACTCTGTAAATATTAAATCAGCATGCTAAAATCATGCCATGTGCAGTGGCAGCTGATGCTCTCTTATGGAGGTCACATGCAAGAGAAAGGATTGCATTATGACTCCCATGATTCTTACTACCTACAAGCACTCTGCTTCATGAGGATAGATTCCAATATTTAATCTAGGCCCAGTCATACCCCAATGATCCCTGCACAGAATGGACTCTGTGCACAGAAATCACTCCCTTCGCATGTATAGGGAAATCTGCTGCATATAAGCACCATCCTCCTCTTCCTGAATCCTGCTAAATTCTGAGTGAAATTCTGTTACTTCTCCTTTTTGCAGTACCATAGCACTAATCCAGGGGTAGGCAACCTATGGCACGTGTGCCGAAGGCGGCATGCAAGCTGATTTTCAGTGGCACTCGCACTGCCTGGGTTCTGGTCACCAGTCCGGGCGGCTCTGCATTTTAAATGATGCTTCTTAAACACTTTAAAAACCTTATTTACTTTATATACAACAATAGTTTAATTATATATTATAGACTTATAGAGACTTTCTAAAAACATTAAAATGTATTACTGGCACACAAAACCTTAAATTAGAGTGAATAAATGAAGACTCGGCACACCACTTCTGAAAGGTTGCACTAACCCCTTTCCTGGTTGCTTTGCAAACCTCGTTAACATATATAATAGACACTCTAATATCCGACGAAGTGGGTATTCACCCACAAAAGCTCATGCTCCAATACGTCTGTTAGTCTATAAGGTGCCACAGGCAGGGGCGGCTCTAGGAATTCCGCCGCCCCAAGCAGGGTGGCACGCCGCGGGGCGCGCTCTGGCGGTCGCCGGTCCCGCGGCTCCGGGGGACCTCTTGCAGAAGTGCCTGCGGAGGGTCCGCTGGTCCCGCGGCTCTGGTGGACCTCCTGCAGGCATGCCTGCGGATGCTCCACCAGAGCCGCGGGATCAGCGGACCCTCCGCAGGCATTTCTGCGGGAGGTCCGCCGGAGCCGCCTGCCGCCCTCCCGGCAAAATGCCGCCCCAAGCGCGCGCTTGGCGCACTGGGGTCTGGAGCCGGCCCTGGCCACAGGACTCTTTGCTGCTAATATTAGACTGGTAGCCAAATTCCTCATGACACAAAGTGCCATGTTCTTGATTCACATTCTTGATGCACCAAGGAGCTTTTCATTTGTGACATCAGATGCTAGAAATGGGATGCTAGAAAAGGGGCTTGACATTTTCATGGGCACCATGTTGGTCACCATGGCATGTGATGTCATGACGTCACACATTGAGATGTGGATTTTATTTTAACAGTGGAGATGAAGAAAAGAAAGGAGCCTGTATAATTCTCCCTCTCTCTGACCCAGGAGCTAGGGGTTAAGGAGAAGACAAGAGGAAATACCCCGGGGATGGAATGTACAGAAATTTGGCTGCCTGCTGGAGAAAATATGAAAGCCTGCTGCCCTGTGAAGTCTGGAGAGGAAGGGCTATGCCAGGCCAATGGAAAGCCTGGAGTTTGGGGGGTTAATTTCCAGCAGGGGTCAAGGCAATTCAGGGAGGTACGCCTCTACCTCGATATAACGCTGTCCTTGAGAGCCAAAAAATCTTACGTTATAGGTGAAACCATGTTATATTGAACTTGCTTTGATCCACTGGAGTGCACTGCCCCCCCTCCCCCCGGAGCACCGCTTTACCGCATTATATCCAAATTCGTGTTATATCGGGTGGCGTGATTGCGAGGTAGCGGTGTATTGCTAGTTGGGCTCTAATTAAGTACAGATGAGCCTATTAAACCCAAACACTTTCACCTAGGAAAATGGGGTGAGTTTGAACAGTGTGCTAGTTCACAGTTTGTCTTTACCTGTTACATTTTGTCATTAGCTTGGATTGTAAGATCTTTGCAGCAGGGTTTCTCTATATGTATGTATAGCACCTAGCACAATTGGGCTTCAATCTCAGGTGGTGCCCTGAGCTGTTATTGCAAGGAATGCTGCTGGAGACTTTTGTTAAATTGAAGTCAATTTTGGTCCAACCAGAACACATACAGTAACCACCACCCTGGAGAAAATTATCTTGTGTTCAAATATGACCGTCTGCTATCCTTTCTCTTTCATTATGCTGCCTCTCATCCTGCAGCTGCCTCTCTTCCTCCGAGCAGCCAGGTTGGAAAGGTATTGGTGTTAGCTGATGTTACAGTGGTTCTGCATCAGTAGATGGTTTGTTATCATGACAATGCATTGTTAAAAGAACCTAAATAAGAGTAAATACAAAGCCAGCACAAAATACTGCATGCGACATCAGATTTCATTAGCTTTGTAGTAGGCGAGGCAGAATTTAGGTATCAATATAATGTTGTGAGAAAAGAGGATTATAGGCTAGTGTTTGAAATAAGACTGTTGTTAATGCATTTGATTATTAAATTCTAAGAAAATAGTCTGTATATAAGATAGTGTTTTCCTAAAGGCAATTAAAATAACCAGAACCTCCACTCATTAATTTATTTTTAGGTATGTTGTCCACAGTTCAAATGGTCACAAATTAAAATAGAATGGAGAACTTCTAAAATATTTCCAAATTTCAAATATGATTCAGTGGAAGTTGCTAAGGGGTCTTTATGACCATGTACACTTGTCCTCTTTCATAGAGCAAAGTCCTGTTAGCATCTGGGCATAACTTGCTCCTAATATAGAATTTTTAAAGACTGAAATCTGATCCAATTAACACATTCTTGATATTGCAGAATATAGTGCTAATTACATGCAACTGACCTCTGCTGGGTTAATTAAACATTCACCCAAAAAACTATAGCACTAATCTAATTAGCAGTTACTACAGCTGTCATTATCTCTTTGCACCTACTTTTAAGTGGTGCAAATTCACAGCAAGGACCCAATCCTGAAAACCCTCCACATGCCCAACACCCTTTGACTTCAATGGTACTTTTGCACACAGAGGACTTGCAAGATTGGGATGTAGGCACTTCACTCTATGGCCCAACAAGTACAGTGCACATCCTCAATATTGCCAACCCAAAGGTTACATTAAAATATCATGAGTCGGGCCCCACAAAATCATGAGTTAGAAAGAAAAAAATTGGCGTTCTTTTTATTTGCCTTCTTGTTTTTGAGCCTTTAAGGTGCACTGGAGTCACATCTTGATTTTTCTTCAGCCAGGAGGGCTAGACACTTTTTTAAAAAATGAAATCTGAGATTCTCATATATCCACAAGACTCCAGGAGCTGGGGCTTTAAGAGAAAATACCAATTACTGTCAGATTCACAATAACATTGTGAGAGTTAGCGACACTGACAATGGCTTGATGACACACTCTGTTTTCTCAGAATTTTGCCTTACAATGGGGGATAAAGTTGGGAACACTGATGTTTTGTTTATTTTGAGGAAATAACGTTTTTCCCCTGAACTTGTGTTAAAATGAACACTAATGAGAGTTGCACAGCTACAATGTTGCAAGGTGAGTTAAAGGGGTGCAGAGGTGTTCCCTGATCACCAAAAAACTGGGAATTTACTCTTTGCTTAGGTCTCCCACATGTGGAGTAATGAAAAACAGGGCTGGGGATAGAAGGCATAGTCAGGCACTCAGAGAGAACATGGGAAACCATAAAATACAGCTACCTGGGAAGCAGAGGGGAGTCCTCTGAGGAGACAAAGCCCATATACCCAGTACTATTTGATGTTATGGAAAAAGCATTTCTTCCTTTTGTTATAACCTGTGCCTACTAATGCTCACAAATGAAGCACTGGAGAAAACACTTGTGGTGGGAGACTTAATAGCAGATTGCTGGCTCACTCTCCCAGCTTACTCCTTGACAAAGTTGATTACCATTATAAAACTCAGATGTAAAGTGTAAAATAAAATGTTATTAGGAACAATGCTTTTTAAATAGAGATCATGAACCTTTATCACTCTATATATTGCTAGTTAGAACTATACCATATAATCAGTCCATTCATGGTTGGCCTGACACCATTTATACATTACAGTCACTGGTGCAAAAGGAGAGGGAGGAAAGATTTGCATCTGTTTTTTTAATTTTTTAAAAAGATTTTTAATTATGGTCTAGGTAAGCTGCCTCTTTAAAAGCGGATTCATATATACAGGAGGATAATGGCATACTAATTATATGGCTGAATGTATTATACACAAACTATTGCTACAATTCAGATCCAGGATCAGCAACTGAGAGGTCATTCAAACACAATTTTTAGTAAATATGTATTCAGAAGAGCTGTAGTCCAAGGATATGTTTTTTTTTAAAGATAAGATTTACAATGGCACTGCAGTATGTGTGCAAATGAACTCACTAGTACAGAGTGGTGATTGGCTGAATTACTTCTGATTTCCAGCTCCCATCATCCAAAAGTGAGCTGTTGGCAAGGCAGCAGCAGGGGGGGTCTGATCAGAAGGTCTAGGAATAATACAGGAACAGACTGCCTGGTGCTCCCAAGGGAGTCGGAAGGGTTGGAAATTGGATGAAGTCTAGGGTTCTGGAAAGCAGCTAGAGGAACGGCTGGCTGGCTGGCTGGCGAGCCAGGGCTGCAAGAAGCAGCAGGAAGGAGAAAAGAAGCCAGAAGTTGGGCTAAGAGCCATGGGTGCTGAGTGAGCCAGGACTAGAATCAGGTCTGGTCTACATGGATAGTTTTACTAGTTATACAAGCATAGTATACTGCTATAGTCCCCGGGACAGACAGTCCCATTGTGGTGTAAGAGTGGCTTTTTGGTTTTGCTTGAACCCCTTCGCAAGCAACATAAATGAAAATGAAAAAAGTCATTCATATCAGAGTAACTGTGTCCATAGGGGGTTATACCTGTGTAACTATCAGTTTAAATTGACACCTTAGGTTATACCAAAAAATCCTCTCCCTTATAGACAAGGCTTCAATCTCGTGGTTCCTACAGAACAGCACTGGTGCCTATCCCAAGACAGCTACCACCTCATTATTTGTTTGCTTCTTTAATGATTAACCATTTCACTGATTTTCAGCAAGACAAGAATACACAGCTGGAGTGCAAAACCTTTCAGCAAGAGTAGGAGAAAGTTACCAAACACAATTAGTCAATATCCATATTACATGTAAAGATTATTGGGTCCTATGGCAATGTCCTTTTATTGAACATAATACTCAGAAGATATAGTCAAAGTATTTTCAAATTACTGGAGTTCATTATGTATGTTGCAGATGATTTCCCCCAGAGCTATCAAGTCACATAGGGTAGGGCCAAGGTACCTGGTGGAATAACAGCTTTCCATCACTGAAGGATAATTGACTATCCACAAAGCCCAAACTAGCCACCTCTCTTGTTGGTCAGTTAGCTCTAGAAATGTAAGGAACATTCCCAGCAGTAACAGCAAGGATGGCTAACACAGAGACACATAGGGAATCAAAGTGATTCAGGCATATGCCTCCTACTTACAAGGTTTTTATTAAGGGCCTGATTTTGGCTCATCACAGTTTTACATTGGTGTCATTCCACTGACTTCAATAGCTTTACTTCTGATTGATGTCAGTGTGAGATCAGAATCAGACCCTAAATGCTTTACAGAATGAGTCTCAGTTATTTTATTCAAGTTATTTTACAAAAATGTTGGTTATAAATTTCAGGTTCATTTACTTTGCAAAAATAGCATAACAATCCCAACATTCATAAATATTGTATTTTGCTCCTGCAAATTCATAACATTTTGTAAGTCACCTTTCATTGAGTGGGGTATCCCTTCCACTTATTCAAATAGCAAGTGAACATATTCAAATAATCATTTTGCAGGGAATGATCCTGTAAATTACCCCCATAAAGTACACACAGCAACATTCCATTCCTCCTTGTCACATTAGCATCTATTTTGCACAGTACTGTAACTCAATTTTAAGAAACATCTTTGATCATTTAAAGTTGATTCTGGTAGCCTTATTCATCTGAATCACACCTTACTCTGTTGACTGTCCCATTTCAAGGTACTACTGAACATGAATGAGGGCAGCAAAAACCAGTCTCTAAATGAGTATTTAATCTATCTCACTCCCACCCAGTTATTGAGCTGTCTTCAGCATCACCAGAAAGTCCTCCAGTGCAAACATGTCAGCAGCTAGGCAACTGCTTCATACTTTCTAATATTTTAAAATACTCCATTGTTAGTAGTATTTGTTACACAAACATTCTTTCTTCTCATGTAATAGTAATAATAAATAGGACCTGATTCTCCTCTTACACTGGTGTAAATCAGGATTGACTCCTTAGAAGTCAATGGAATTACATGTCACCTTCAACCCTGTTTATGCTATGGATATTTCTCAAAGATTTCCCACCACTGCTAATGGTGGCTCACCTACATCAGTGTTAGCAATACTGGGAATATCTGTTATAGATGAGGTCACCAACTGCTGCGAACATTTTAAATAAAGATGCTCAGAAAATGCCAGTTCTTTAAGGGAAACATTTGTTCATCAAAAAAACAATTTTGACCCAAATGAAAATCTTGAGCAATATTTTTTGTTTAGGTTGAAAAGTCCTTCAATGAAAAAAACAAAAACACATCAATGAAAATAATTATACTAGCTCTAACTTTAAGTTGCATTGTTGCTTAGACTTAGGCTTTGTCTTCAGTGCAAAAAAAAAATGTGTGATTTTACATTGAGATAGCTAACTCAAGATCACCATCTCAGTGTAAAATGCTAGTGGAGACATGGCACTGTAGTTTTACCTCAGTGCAGCTAGTCAAGGTTAACCCCATGTGAGGGTTGACCTTGACTAGCTACATCACAGTAATAACTATCTGTGCTGTTACTCCACTATTACATTGAGTTAGCTATCTCAATGTAAAAAACACACCTCTTTTTGCAGAGAAAAGTCTGGCTCTGAGCAGGTCTAATCAACATGGTGTTTTAAAACAGTGGTGATAGCTTTTGGTTCATATATGTTCGGGATCTTCGCTGACACCAGTGGAACTGACCCAGTGTAGCAAGAAGGAAACATTTTGAAGAGATTAGACTTCCACACCATGCTTCCCCCTCCCTCTCATTCACACAGAGAAACATCTTATACATTTCAGGTAACATTATACATGATGTAAAGAGATAATCTACATCTTCACATGGTTGATGAAGGTGTTTGACTAAAATCATAGGGTTTTTTTTTCCTTGCAGATGCTAATGATTATGGAGTTTAAAGGTGCTTTTGAGCAGGTTAATTGTGCTCATATACATTTGAATGTAAGTCTGAATGTAGGGGTCCTATATCAGAATCTTTAATCTTCTGAATCTCACACTTGCAATCCTCCACAATCATGACCACCTTAACAACGGCAACAGACCTGGTGCAGTTCAGTTCCAAGCGTTTCATGGTGAACTTGGTAGGCAAGCAGTGGGAACAAAAGGTGTAAAGACGATCTTCTGGGCCAGGGACGTGAAAGGAACTACACTTCCCAAAGCACAAGTTGTTCTGCACCATCACCTTTTCACAGTTCTCATGCACAATACTCTGAAACAGCAAACAGGTTTCAGTTACTACATTGTAAACACTTGTTGGCCCTAATCCTCCTTTCTTTGCACATTGAAAACTCCCATGGACTTTGCTGGAAGATGTAGACACAAAAATAATGGAAGATTGGGCTTATACAACTAATATATAAGTTTCTTCTCTTACTGTTAGTTACTGTAGCATTCACACCATTTACAAATTATTTTAAGTAGCAAAAGAATTAAAGTAGTTACCTAGTGATATTGCCCACTTACTTGGACAGTGTTACTATAATATATAACTTGACATTTATGTGTATCATATTTGGTTCAAAGGGCCTTTATGTTTGAAAAATCACTACCAAGTTTGAGTCACGTCTGTAATATTAAGCACTGGTCTATGCTGGAAGTTATAACTTCTTTGACTAGAGGTTTTTTAACCAACATAGTTATAAGCCCTAGTGTGGATGCAATTATACCAGTATAAAGATGCCTTATACCAGGATAGCTATTCCACATCCCAGACTTGAATCAACTAACCTGATATAAGCACTTTTATACTGGCATAACTTTGTCCACACTAGGGAGAGGTTAATGCTTTAATAATACCAATATAGTTAAAGTGGTACAATCTTCTAATATAGACAAGGCTTTACTCCTAATTTTTAATAGAACAGGTCAAGAATTTTGAGTTTAGCCATAAAACCACAAACAAATCCCTGAATAACTGCACTGACACTGATTGTATAAATAAACTTACTGTTCTTCCTGCTGTTCAGGCTAAACCAGGAAATATGATTTGTGTTTGATTACAGATAAAAAATAACCCCTCCTGCTCATTGTATATTGATTACATTGGTTCCCAGACCTGTATTCAACAATGTGACTTGTTGAACTAAAGCAAAAGTTTTTTTTCAGTACTATTGGACGTCTATGAAGTGGTCTTGCTGCTAGCAAGTGGAATTGACCTGTATTGCCTTAGTCAGAGATTACAGATGACACAAGAGAGTGAAGTTTGTGAAGGCAGACTGATGGGAGCAAATACTGCGATTGGGTCTCTTGCCTGAGACCTGTTCTTACCTGGGAAAAAGGCAGCGTCCTGCAGGTCTCCTGGTACATCTCATTGGTCTTGATTGGCAGAACAACCTCCTCAGAAGCTGAATTTTTTTTAAACATGAAATGGTCCCAGAATTTTTTAGCATCTTTCCTGTACGGGGGCTCAGCTTCCTTCTTGTTGAATGAGTGTGAAGGTAGGAAATGTCTCATGCTTTCAGAATGGGAGGTCTCTTTTGGTGCAGTCCAGCTTCCCAGATCTCGGTGCACATCAAGCTCTACATATGGAAGGATAAATCTGGATGATTTTTTTTCTCCTTGCTTCCTGCTCTCTGTTGCCAGCTCTGGGGCTGCTACAAATAAACTTGGTTCTTCTAGGATTTCTTCATAGTCCATGGGATCTTGCACCAGCAACTTGCTAGGGCCCTCTCTTTCAAGCAAATCTTTATTTTGGTTGGAAAGGTGCTGAATTCTCCTCTTGTTCCTTTGCAGCTCTTCGCCTTGTCCTGTTGCTCCAAGACCTGAGATCAAGAGCAGATGAAGCAGCAGCAGAAACATACTAATCTTACTTGTGTGGACTTTTAATTTAAATGTTCTGCAGTTTCAGGTGAGCGAAGGTAGCAGCATGTAGTCTGCTAGCTTTATAAAGGAACTGAAGTCATTCTGTGGATGCTGTGAGGGGTGGGGGTAGGGGTTACAAAGGGGAGGACCCAGAGTAACCAATTAAATTCATTTACTGTAGATTATAATTATGATAAGAGAATTTCTGTTAATTCAACCCATCTTTTACTCCTGGATGTGTGTATTAGAAGTTCCTATCTAAAACCTGGTTCCCCAGGGGGGTGATTAGTTGGAAAAAAATGTTTGGATAAGTTGTTTAGCTGTAGTCTGGAAATGTGGAAAAGTTCCTGAATGTTTATTAGCTCATTCAACATGTCCTTTATATTGTTCACATACCCCCACACACCATCACAGCAGAATCAAAAAGGGATGTCCTATTGTGATGAAACATCAGAGAAAGCAAGGGCAATAAAACAATTTCAAAACATTAAGATATTTTTGTAGACTTACATAGAGATACCGGCCCACATTTTCAAAAGAGATCCCTAATTTAGATGCTTCACGTTTTCAGATCTATCAATTAATTTTCGGTGCCTTGGATATTAAGATACCCTATCTAGGACTTAATTTTTTGACTTGAATTAGATTTCAGCTTCTCAGAATCTATGGAAAATCAGGCCCCACGTATCTGAAGCTGGGCAACCAAAAATGGAGGCACCTGAATTTAGTGCACACTTATGAAAATTTGGCCCTCAGAGACTTGTTGAAGCTCAAATTGTGAATCACTGGCATGGGTGAGAACAGCATCTTGTGAATTTTCCACCATATCACCCTGTTTCTCTTGTGTAAGGGAAAAATAACATGTTTGTACATGAATAAAATGGACATACTTTTAACAAAACTGCATTAACAATTAATTCATTAAATAGCAATATGATACAATATATCTGTTCATACACATTCACACCTCCACATTCAGAATAGCTGTTCAAAGATATGACATGCAATTCCCGTAGAGCCTAGTTCTTCAGCACATAGTCCAAAATCTGGCAAAATTCCCATTGACAATTAAGCCATATAAATCTGGATAATTTTTGATTAACAAAGCAGAAAGTGTGGTACCACCAACTTCCAAGAATGCTGTCGGGGCTTATGTCATATATGCCTTTTAACTGTTCCATCTGAAAACTGTTTTGCCTCTAACAATTTATACATTAGATTGGATTATAAACAATATTCAGATAGCCTCAGTTTAAGAAACCACTGCTATTAGCTACATGGTGTTACATAAATAATAAATTGTGCTAACAGCTTTCTTAATCAAGATGTTTCCAATCTATAGGTATGTTGGAAATATCTGTCAGGGACAATTTTTTTCTCACTTTTGAAGCTTGCATAAAAGAGTTGCCAAAAGACAAGAGAGAGATTAAAACCATGCAGGTTTTAGTTTAAATTGTGCACCTATAGATCCCAGGTTAGACCAATATAACAGAAAACCCTCCTCAAACTATAACACCTATTATTTTTAAAGATGAATACCAATACTTGCCATTTTAGTACTAGTATTTAGTGTCTACACATCCTTGATTCCACTTGAATATCAATAAGCTGTTAGACTGGCTTAAATCAAGGTGCTGCCAATCTGAAGATTAGTGTTAAAGACCTAGTTGATCTATGATAAATAAATGTCATTATTTGTCTTTCACCTCAGAGGGCTTAGTTTATTGCCCTCTAATTGGACTAAACCTATTGCCCTGCAAAGTTCTTGTGAGACACTGACTTGCAACATTTATTGTTGCTATGTATGTGCATTACAACGTCACTAGTGCAAAGCTATTTGAGATTTAGACCTTGTCTTCACCATAAGGTTAACCTGAATTATAATTCAAGTGTTGCCCTAAACTTGTGTCCCATCACACACAAAAACCTGTAACTCAGGCATGGTGGTGATTCCAACTTGAGCTGGCCAGCTCAAGTCATCAGGGTATATAGGCTTCAGCTTAAACCACAAACCACCGTAATTGATTAGACTCTAAATTTCTCCTGTCTGTGTGTTCCATTCTATGCATCCGAAGAAGTGAGCTGCAGCTCATGAAAGCTCATGCTAAAATAAATTTGTTAGTCTTTAAGGTGCCACAAATAAACCACCGTAAGATATGCCTCCAGAAGCATTCTATGCATCCGAAGAAGTGAGCTTTAGCTCACGAAAGCTCATGCTACAATAAATTTGTTAGTCTTTAAGGTGCCACAAGTACTCCTGTTTTTTTTGCGGATACAGACTAACACGGCTGCTACTCTGAAACCGAACACTAATGAGTGACGAGCCAGTGTGGCCATGGCAGCTCACTTGCTAAATCACAATGCAGCCACTCTCACTTGAGCTGGGCTAACTCAAGATGGGTAACTCAGGTGTAGAAAACTTAAGTTAACTGTTCAGTAAAGACATACCCTAAACATAAGGTCTTAAATCTAATTTCCTATTTTTAGTGTCTAATAACTTTAACCAATATAATGTACTAAAATTTCTCCTATCTAGTGCAAGTTGAATAATAACCATTATAAATTATTTAACACATATTCTGACATTAAAAAAGTCAATTATATTTTAAGATTATTCATTTAGCTACAGGACTGGACTGATACTAGACAGGTTTATTTGTATCTTGGCCAACACACCAGGTATTGAAACAGGAGACAAAAAGGAGTTTTCACCAGCAAAGCTATTTTTCACTTGCTTTGTTTAAGCTGGAATAGCCCTAAAACAGATTTAAAATTTAAAATTTTGGCCATGATCTTGAAAACACAATTCTATGCAAATGCATAGTCCCATTGCCTAAAGACACTCACATGCAAATTTGCAGGAGAGTGAGAGAGAGAGAGTGCTTGCATATGTGTGTGTCCTGATCTGGCTCCCCTTGAAGTCAACAGAAAGACAGTCAGCAAAGAAGGTACACATGAGCAAAAGCAAATTATTGCATACACGCTGTGCATTATGTCATTTTATTATTACAATTATTTATAGTTCAGTAGCACCTAGAGGTTAGTGGCAGAGCTGGGGAAAACACCCAGGTTACTTGAGTTCCAGGCCAGTGCCCCAGCCACTGGATCATGCTGCCTCTCTGCAAGTATAATGCAGGGGTCTATACTCAGCCCTTATTTCCTCCAGATCCTCCCTGCATAAGGTAAGATAACCAGCAAACTCTGAATAGAATTTTTGGTAATAATACAAAATATTTACAAATCCATTCCTTGAGACAAAAAATAACTATCTGCAATGGATATTGGACTAGGGAGACTGTCATTATAACACAGTAAAGCAACTGTCACATTCCTACAAAATGCAGTGTAGCAATATATATACACAACTATATTTTTTCTGCTTCAGTATTTGGGTAAGGAATATTTTTGCTCCATTTTGGATGTTAAATTTTGTGGGCTAAATACCGAGCTCAGATTCAAACAGACTTTCACCCCATAGTAGCATTTTTTTTTTGAGTACACCGCTTTCACTTGAACTAGTCACCATTAATGCTTTCTAATCTTTTAAAGCACAGAGATCTACAGGTGACAAGTGCTTTGTAAATGCAAAGTATCATTATTCATTTGCTTCAGATTGTTCAGTCATCATGGACATAAACTGAGTAATTAGTTACACTGCCAATTGATGCCTAAAAATAATTCTTAGGCAATGGTGGAATTATTTTCCTTCTGTTGAGCTAAATAGGGTCATTATAGTATAAATTATGAACAACCCTTTAAACTTCTATCCAGAGAAAACTTTTAAAGAACCCATTTAAAGACCTCAGAACTAATTAATTACTACTTTATAGTACATTCCTCAGTTATTATACTTTCCAAAGAAAACCCTCTTTTTCTTTAGTTTATTGAGTTTTTTAAAAGGCAGAAAGAGTCATATACATGCCTTTCATAGCACAGTTACAATAACTAACCTAATGGGCTTGTGAGCAATATAACAAGACAAAAAATATGATGGCTTTTACATCTTTAAAATTTATATACATCACCTATTTCCATTGCAGTGAGGTTCTTAAAATTTTTTGCTAATTTGTATAGCAGAATTTCATCCACACCTTTATAATGTTTTATCTCTGTATGCTCATCCCAACAGGAATAAAACAAGCATTCCAAGCTGATGCCAAAATTTAAAGGCCTAAGTTTGAAAAGGTTTCCCTATATGTACAATAAAATTGCAGTGTTAAATGTGTTGGTCCTTTAGCCTTATCATATAGTAAAAAACCCCAATAACATGGGAAAATCTACAAAGAAATATTCATTTCAGAATGAAATAAGAAGACCAAATACAGAAAACAATTTTTAAGTCGAGAATCCTAAAAAATGAAAGAGGAGAGAATAATTAGGAATATAATAATAATAACAATAATTAGGAAATAATTAGGAAAGACGTTTGAAGACGTTTGGAATAAATATTTTTATGAAATAAAACTTATGAGGTCAATTTTCTGATTAAACATTTCTGAGGAAAAGAATGAAAATAGTAAAAAGTAGCATAACCCTGGTATTGCAGCTATTTTAGTCATACTAACACTTTAAGCTGCTGTGTAGCATGCAAATGTACATGACTAGGGTAGGAACCCCTAACCATAGGAACCCTGACCCTAGTTTCAAGTGCCCTACCATTAGGAACCCTAACCCTAGCTCCAAGTGCCCTGCCCTTAGGAACCCTAACCCTAGCTACAAGTGCCTTACCCACAAGAACCCTAAACCTAGGGCGGGAAGCCCTACCCATAGGAACCTTAACCCTAGCTCCAAGTGCCCTACCCTTAGCAACCTAACCCTAGGGCAGGAGGCCTACCTATAGGAACAATAACCTTAGATCCAACTGCCCTACCCTTAGGAACCCTAACCCAAGCTTCAAGTGCCGTACCCATAGAAACCCTAAGCCTAGCTCCAAGTGCCCTACTCATAGGAACCCTAACCCTAGCTCCAAGTGCCCTACCCATAAGAACGCTAACCCTAGGGCTCGAAGACCTACCCAATGGGACCCTAACCGTAGGTCCAAGTGCCCTAACCATAGGAACCCTAACCCGAGGGCGGGAAGACCTACCCATAGGAACCCTAACCCTATGGCGGGAAGACCTACCCATAGGCACCCTAACACTAGCTTCAAGTTCCCAACACATAGGAACCCTAACCCTAGCTCCAAGTGCCGCACCCGTAGGAACTCTAACCCTAGCTCCAAGTGCCCTACCCATAGGAACCCTAAACCTAGCTCCACGTGCCCTACCCGTAGGAATGATAACCCTAGAGTGCGAAGACTTACCCATAGGATCCCTAACCCTATGGCGGGAAGACCTACCCATAGGCACCCAAACACTAGCTCCAAGTGCCCAACCCATAGGAACCCTAACCCTAGCTCCAAGTGCCCTACCCATAGGAACTCTAACCCTAGCTCCAAGTGCCCTACCCAAAGGAGCCCTAACCCTAACTCCAAGTGTCCTACCCATAGGAACCCTAACCCTAGGGTGGGAAGACCTACCCATAGAAACCCTAACCGTAGCTCCACGTGCCCTAACCATAGGGACCCTAAGACTAGCTCCATGTGCCGTAACCATTGGAACCCTAACCCTAGCTCGACGTGCCCTACACATTGGAACCCTAACCCTAGCTCCAAAAGCCCTACCCATAGAAACCCTAACCCTAGGGCGGGAAGACCTACATATAGAAACCCTAACCCTAAGGCGGGAAGACCTACCCTTAGGAACCCTATCCCTCGTGGGGGAAGACCTACCTATCGGAACCCTAACCCTAGCTCCAAGTGCCCTACCAATAGGAACCCTAACCCTAGCTTCAAGTGCCCTACGCATAGGAACTCTAACCCCAGCTCCACATGCTCTACCCATAGGAACCCTAACCCTAGCTCCAAGTGCCCTACCCATAAGGACGCTAACCCTAGGGCTCGAAGACCTACCCAATGGGACCCTAACCCTAGGTCCAAGTGCCCTAACCATAGGAACCCTAACCGTAGGGCGGGAATACCTACCCATAGGAACCCTAACCAGAGGGTGGGAAGACCTACCCATAGGAACCCTAACCCTATCTGTAAGTGCGCAACCCATAGGAACCCTAACCCTAGCTCCAAGTGCCCTACCCATAGGAACCCTAACCCTTGCTCCAAGTGCTCTACCCATAGGAACCCTAACCCTAACTCCAAGTGCCCTACCCATAGGAACCCTAACCGTAGCTCCACGTGCCCTACCCATAGGGACCCTAAGACTAGCTCCATGTGCCCTACCCATTGGAACCCTAACCCTAGCTCCAAATGCCCTACCCATAGGAACCCCAACCCTGGCTCCAAGTGCCCTACCCATAGGAACCCTAACCCTGGCTCCAAGTGCCCTACCCATAGGAACCCTAACCCTAGCTCCAAGTGCCCTACCCATAAGAACGCTAACCCTAGGGCTCGAAGACCTACCCAATGGGACCCTAACCCTAGGTCCAAGTGCCCTACCCATAGGAAGCCTAACCCTAGCTCCACGTGCCCTACCCATAGGAACTCTAACCCTAGCTCCACGTGCCCTACCCATAGGAACCCGAACCCTAGCTCCACGTGCCCTACCCATAGGAATGATAACCCTAGAGTGCGAAGACTTACCCATAGGATCCCTAACCCTAGGGCGGGAAGACTTACGCATAGGAACTCTAACCATAGCACCCAGTGTTCTAACCATATGAACCCTAACCCTAGATCCAACTGCCCTACCCATAGGAACCCTTAGCCTAGGGCGGTAAGACCTACCCATAGGAACCCTAACCCTAGCTCTACGTGCCCTACCCATAGAAACCCTAACCCTAGCTCCACGTGCCCTACCCATAGGAATGATAACCCTAGAGTGCGAAGACTTACCCATAGGATCCCTAACCCTAGGGCGGGAAGACTTACGCATAGGAACCCTAACCATAGCACCCAGTGTTCTAACCATATTAACCCTAACCCTAGATCCAACTGCCCTACCCATAGAAACCCTAACCCTAGGGCTGGAAGACCTACCCATAGGAACCCAAATCCTAGGGCGGGAAGACCTACCCATAGGAACCCTAACCCTAGGGCGGGAAGACCTACCCATAGGAACCCTAATCCTAGCTCCAAGTGCCCTACCCAAAGGAACCCTAACCCTAGGGCTGGAAGACCTACCCATAGGATCCCTAACCCTAGGGCAGGATGAGCTACCCATAGGAACCGTAATCCTAGCTCCAAGTGGCCAACCCATAGGAACCCTAACCCTAGCTACAAGTGCCCTACCCATAGGAGCCCTAACCCTAGCTCCACGTTCCCTACCCATAGGAACCCTAACCCTAGCTCCAAGTTCCCTAACCATAGGAACCCTAACCCTAGCTCCAAGTGCCCTTCCCATAAGAACGCTAACCCTAGGGCTCGAAGACCTACCCAATGGGACCCTAACCGTAGGTCCGAGTGCCCTAACCATAGAACCCTAACCCGAGGGCGGGAAGACCTACCCATAGGAACCCTAACCCTATGGCGGGAAGACCTACCCATAGGCACCCTAACACTAGCTCCAAGTGCCCAACCCATAGGAACCCTAACCCTAGCTCCACGTGCCCTACCCATAGGAACTCTAACCCTAGCTCCAAGTGCCCTACCCATAGCAACCCTAACCCTTGCTCCAAGTGCCCTAAGCATAGGAACCCTAACCCTAGGGCGGGAAGACCTACTCATAGGCACCCTAACACTAGCTCCAAGTGCCCAACCCATAGGAACCCTAACCCTAGCTCCAAGTGCCCTACCCATAGGAACACTAACCCTAGCTCCAAGTTCACTACCCATAGGAACCCTAACCCTAGGGCGGGAAGACCTACTCATAGGCACCCTAACACTAGCTCCAAGTGCCCAACCCATAGGAACCCTAACCCTAGCTCCAAGTGCCCTACCCATAGGAACACTAACCCTAGCTCCAAGTACCCTACTGTAGCAGGGTGCTGGTGCAAAGGCACCTAATTAGTCCCTGCTCAGCCAGCTCCTATCAGGAGAAATAGATTGGGGCTGGGGAGAAGGCTGGTGCCTGGCCTCTGGAACTGGCTGCACCTGTGGGCCTACTAGTAGAAGCGCTATAAAGGCTGGCTGGCAGCCAGTGCAAGGGGGGAATGGCCAGGGAAGGGGCAGTCTCCAGGCTGAAGGGATAGTCTCTGTAACAGAGGAGATAGAAAGACCTGTAAGTTGTAAATAGTATCAATGGTTACCGGAACTGTGTGAAAATAAAAGGCAAGGGTGCTGCAGCAAGAAAAACATCACAGTGCTTTATTGAGGGAGCACAAAGCTCAGCAGGGGGGCGGCCCAGGAAAAGACCCGGTTATACCTACCCATAGGAACCCTAACCCTAGCTGCAAGTTCACTACCGATAGGATCCCTAACCCTAGGGCAGGAAGACCTACCCATAGGAACACTAATCCTATGGCGGGAAGACCTACCCATAGGAACCCTAACGCTTGCTCCAAGTGCCCAACCCATAGGAATCCTAACCATAGCTCCAAGTGCCCTACCCAAAGGAACCCTAACCCTAGCTCCAAGTGCCTTACCCATAGGAACCCTAACCCTAGCTCCAAGTACCCTACCCATAGGAACCCTAACCCTAGCTCCAAGTTCACTACCCATAGGAACCCTAACCCTAGGGTGGGAAGACCTACCCATAGGAACCCTAACCCTAGCTCCAAGTGCCCTACCATAGGCCCCCTAACAGTAACTCCAAGTGCCCTACCCATAGGCACCCTAACCCTAGCTTCAAGTGCCCTACCCATAGAAACCCTAACCCTCGCTCCACGTTCACTACCCCTAGGAACTCTAACCATAGGGCATCAAGACCTACCCATAGGAAGCCTAACCATAGCTCCACGTGCCCTACCCATAGGAACCCTAACCCTAGCTCCAAGTGCCCTACCCATAGGAACCCTAACCCTAGCTCCAAGTGCCCTACCCATGGGAACCCTAACCCTAGTTCCAAGTGCCCTACCCATGGGAACCCTAACCCTAGCTCCACGTGCCCTACCCATAGGAACCATAACCCTAGCTCCAAGTGCCCTACCCATGGGAAACCTAACACGAGCTCCAAGTGCCCTACCCATGGGAACCCTAACCCTAGCTCCACGTGCCCTACCCATAGGAACCCTAACCCTATCTCCAAGTTCACTACCCATTTGAACCGTAACCCTAGGGTGGGAAGACCTACCCATAGGCACCCTAACCCTAGCTCCAAGTGCCCTACCCATAGGCACCCTAACCCTAACTCCAAGTGCCCTATACTTAGGAACCCTAACCCTAGGGCGGGAAGACTTACCCATAGGAACCCTAACCCTATATCCACCTGTCCTACCCATAGGAACCCTAACCCTAGCTCCAAGTGCCCTACCCATAGAAACCCTAACCCTCGCTCCATGTTCACTACCCCTAGGAACTCTAACCATAGGGCATCAAGACCTACCCATAGGAACCCTAACCATAGCTCCACGTGCCCTACCCATAGGAACCCTAACCCTAGCTCCAAGTGCCCTACCCATGGGAACCCTAACCCTAGCTCCAAGTGCCCTACCCATGGGAACCCTAACCCTAGCTCCACGTGCCCTACCCATAGGAACCATAACCCTAGCTCCAAGTGCCCTACCCATGGGAAACCTAACACGAGCTCCAAGTGCCCTACCCATGGGAACCCTAACCCTAGCTCCACGTGCCCTACCCATAGGAACCCTAACCCTATCTCCAAGTTCACTACCCATTGGAACCGTAACCCTAGGGTGGGAAGACCTACCCATAGGCACCCTAACCCTAGCTCCAAGTGCCCTATACTTAGGAACCCTAACCCTAGGGCGGGAAGACTTACCCATAGGAACCCTAACCCTAGATCCACCTGTCCTACCCATAGGAACCCTAACCCTAGCTCCAAGTGCCCTACCCATAGGAACCCTAACCCTAGGGCAGGAAGACCTACATATAGAAACCCTAACTGAGCTCCAAGTTCCCTACCCATAGGAACCCTAACCCTAGCTCCAAGTGCCCTACCCATAGGAACCCTAACCCTAGCTCCAAGTGCCCTACCCATAGGAACACTAACCCTAGGGTGGGAAGACCTACCCATAGGAACCCTAACCCTAGAGTGGGAAGACCTACCCATAGGAACCCTAACACTAGCTCCAAGTGCCCTACCCATAGTAACCCTAACCCTAGCTCCAAGTGCCCTACCCATAGGCACCCTCACCCTATTTCCAAGTGCCCTACCCATAGGAACCCTAACCCTAGGGCGGGAAGACCTACCCATAGGAACACTAACCCTAGCTCCAACTCTCCTACCCATAGTTACCCTAACCCTACCTCCAAGTGCCCTACCCATAGGCACCCTAACCCTAGGGCGGGAAGACCTACCCATAGGAACCCTAACCCTAGCTCCAACTGTCCTACCCATAGGAACCCTAACCCGAGCTCCAAGTGCCCTACCCATAGAAACCCTAACCATAGCTCCTCATTCCCTACCCATAGGAACTCTAACCGTAGGGCGTAAAGACCTACCCATAGGAACCGTAACAGTAGCTCCACGTGCCATACCCATAGGAACCCTAAGACTAGCTGCAAGTGCCCTACCCATAGGAACCCTAACCCTAGATCCAAGTGCCCTACCCAGAGGAACCCTCACCCTAGGGCTGGAAGACCTACCCATAGGAACCCTAACCCTAGCAACACGTGCCCTACCCATATGAACCCTAACGTGAGCTCTAATTTTCCTACCCATAGTTACCCTAACCCTAGCTCCAAGTGCCCTACACATAGGAAACCTAACCCTAGCTCCAAGTGACCTACCCATAGGCACCCTAACCCTATGGCACGAAGACCTACCCATAGGCTCCCTAACCCTAGGGCTGGAAGACCTAACAATAAGAACCCTAACCCTAGCTCCAAGTGCCCAACCCATAGGAATCCTAACCCTAGCTCCAAGTGCCCTACCCATAGGAACCCTAACCCTAGGGCGGGAAGGCCTACCCATAGGAACCCTAACCCTAGGGTGGGAAGACCTACCCATAGGAACCCTAACCCTAGAGTGGGAAGACCTACCCATAGGAACCCTAACCCTAGCTCCAAGTGCCCTACCCATAGTAACCCTAACCCTAGCTCCAAGTACCCAACCCATAGGAACCCTAACCCTAGCTCCAAGTGCCCTACCCATAGGCACCCTCACCCTATTTCCAAGTGCCCTACCCATAGGAACCCTAACCCTAGGGCGGGAAGGCCTACCCATAGGAACCCTAACCCTAGCTCCAACTGTCCTACCCATAGGAACCCTAACCCGAGCTCCAAGTGCCCTACCCATAGAAACCCTAACCATAGGGCGTAAAGACCTACCCATAGGAACCCTAACCATAGCTCCATGTGCCATACCCATAGGAACCCTAAGACTAGCTGCAAGTGCCCTACCCATAGGAACCCTAACCCTAGATCCAAGTGCCCTACCTAGAGGAACCCTCACCCTAGGGCTGGAAGACATACCCTTAGGAACTCTAACCCTAGCAACACGTGCCCTACCCATAGGAACCCTAACGCTAGCTCTAAGTTTCCTACCCATACTTACCCTAACCCTAGCTCCAAGTGCCCTACACATAGGAAACCTAACCCTAGGGCTGGAAGACCTACACATAGTACCCCTAACCCTAGGGCGGGAAGACCTACCCATAGGAACCCTAACCGTAGCTCCAAGTGCCCTACCCATAGGCACCCTAACCCTAGGGCTGGAAGACCTACACATAGTAACCCTAACCCTAGGGCGGGAAGACCTACCCATAGGAACCCTAACCGTAGCTCCAAGTGCCCTACCCATAGGCACCCTAACCCTAACTCCAAGTGCCCTATACTTAGGAACTCTAACCCTAGGGCGGGAAGACTTACCCATAGGAACCCTAACCCTAGATCCACCTGTCCTACCCATAGGATCCCTAACCCTAGCTCCAAGTGCCCTACCCATAGGAACCCTAACCCTAGGGCAGGAAGACCTACCCATAGGAACCCTAACCCTAGCTCCAAGTGCCCAACCCATAGGAACCCTAACCCTAGCTCCAAATGCCCTACCCATAGGAACCGTAACCCTACCTCAAAGTGCCCTACCCATAGGCCCCCTAACCCTACCTCAAGGTGCCCTACCAATAGGAACCCTAACCCTGGGGTGGGAAGACCTACCCATAGGAACCCTAACCCTAGCTCCAACTGTCCTACCCATAGGAACCCTAACCCTAGCTCCAACTGTCCTACCCATAGGAACCCTAACCCGAGCTCCAAGTGCCCTACCCATAGAAACCCTAACCATAGCTCCTCATTTCCTACCCATAGCAACTCTAACTGTAGGGTGTAAAGACCTACCCATAGGAACCCTAACCGTAGCTCCACGTGCCATACCCATAGGAACCCTAAGACTAGCTGAAAGTGCCCTACCCATAGGAACCCTAACTCTTGATCCAAGTGCCCTACCCAGAGGAACCCTCACCATAGGGCTGGAATACCTACCCATAGGAACCCTAACCCTATCAACACGTGCCCTACCCATAGGAACCCTAACGCTAGCTCTACGTTTCCTACCCATAGTTACCCTAACCCTAGCTCCAAGTGCCCTACACATAGGAAACCTAACCCTAGCTCCAAGTGACCTACCCATAGGCACCCTAAAGCTAGGGCACGAAGACCTACCCATAGGAACCCTAACCCTAGGGCTGGAAGACCTAACAATAAGAACCCTAACCCTAGCTCCAAGTGCCCAACCCATAGGAACCCTAATCCTAGCTCCAAGTGCCCTACCCACAGGATCCCAAACCCTAGAGCCAAGTGCCATACCCATAGGAACCCTAACACAAGAGCAGGAAGACCTACCCATAGGAACCCTAACCCTAGCTCCAAGTGCCCTACCCATAGAAACCCTAAACCTAGCTCCACATGACCTACCCATAGGAAACCTAATCCTAGTTCCACGTGCCCTAACCATAAGAACCCTAACCCTAGCTCCAAGTGCCCTACCCAAAGGAGCCCTAACCCTAGGGCGGGAAGACCTACCCATTGGAAACCTAACCATAGCACACAGTGCCCAACCCATAGGAACCCTAACCCTAGATCCAACTGCGCTACCCATAGGAACCCTAACCAAAGGGCGGGAAGACCTACCCATGGGAACCCTAACACTAGCTCTTAGTGCCCTACCCATAGGAACCCTAAGCCTAGCTCCAACTGCCCTACCCATTGGAACTCTAACCCTATATCCAAGTGCCCTATCCATAGGAACCCTCACCCTAGGGCTGGAACACCTACGCATAGGAACCCTAACCCTAGCTACACGTACCCTAACCATAGGAACCGTAACCCTAGCTCCAAGTACCCTACCAATAGGAACCCTAACCCTAGGGAGGGAATACCTACCCATAGGAACCCTAACCAGAGGGCGGGAAGACCTACCCATAGGAACCCTAACCCTAGCTGTAAGTGCGCAACCCATAGGAACCCTAACCCTAGCTCCAAGTGCCCTACCCATAGGAAACATAACCCTAGCTCCAACTGCCCTACCCATACACACCCTAACCCTAGGGCGTGAAAACCTACCCACAGAAACCCTAAGGCGGGAAGACCTACCCATAGGAACCCTAACCCTAGCTCCAAGTGCCCAACCCATAGGAACCCTAATCATAGCTCCCAGTGCCGTTCCCATAGGAACCCTAAGCCTAGATCCAAGTGCCCAACCCATAGGAACTCTAACCCTAGCTCCAACTGCTCTAACCCTAGCTCCAACCCAAAGGACCCCTAACCCTAGGGCTGGAAAACCTACCCATAGGAACCCTAACCCTAGCTCCAAGTGCCCTACCCATAGGAACCCTAACCCTATCTCCAAGTACCCTACCCATAGGAACCCTAACCCTAGCTCCAAGTGCCCAACCCATAGGAACGCTAACCCTAGATCCAACTGCCCTACCCATAGGAACCCTAATGCGGGAAGACCTACCCACAGGAACCCTATCCCTAGCTCTTAGTGCCCTACCCATAGGAACCCTTACCCTAGCTCCAAGTACCCTACCCATAGGAACCCTAACCCTAGGGCTGGAAGACCTACCCATAGGAACCCTAACCCTATCTCCAAGTGCCCTACCCATAGGAACCCTAACCCTTGCTCCACCTTCCCTACCCCTAGGAACTCTAACCGTTGGGCGGGAAGACCTACCCATAGGAACCCTAACCCTATCTCCAAGTGCCCTATCCATAGAAACCCTAACCCTAGCTTCAAGTGTCCCACCCATAGGAACCCTAACCTTAGGGCTGAAAGACCTATCCATAGGAACCCTCACACTAGCTCCAAGTGCCCTACCCATAGGAAACCTAACCCAAGGGCGGGAAGACCTACTCATTGGATCCCTAACCATAGGGCGGGAAGACCTACCCATAGGAACCCTAACCCTATCTCCAAGTGCCCTATCCATAGAAACCCTAACCCTAGCTCCAAGTGTCCCACCCATAGGAACCCTAACCTTAGGGCTGAAAGACCTATCCATAGGAACCCTCACACTAGCTCCAAGTGCCCTACCCATAGGAAACCTAACCCAAGGGCGGGAAGACCTACTCATTGGATCCCTAACCATAGGGCGGGAAGACCTACCCATAGAAACCCTAACCCTAGGGCTGGAAGACCTACCCATAGGAACCCTAACCCTATATCCAAGTGCCCTACCCATAGGAACCCTAACCCTTGCTCCACCTTCCCTACCCCTAGGAACTCTAACCGTTGGGCGGGAAGACCTACCCATAGAACCCCTAACCATAGCTCCAAGTGCCATACCCATAGGAACCCTAACCATAGCTCCAAGTGCCCAACCCATAGGAACCCTAACCCTAGCTCCAACTGCCGTACCCAAAGGAACCCTAACCCTAGGGCGGGAAAACCTACCCATAGGAACCCTAACCCTAGCTCCAAGTGCCCAACCCATAGGAACCCTAACCCTAGCTCCAAGTGTCATACCCATAGGAACCCTAAACCTAGCTGCAAGTGTCCTACCCATAGGAACCCTAACCCTAGCTCCAAGTGCCCAACCCATAGGAACCCTAACCATAGCTCCAAGTGCCATACCCATAGGAACCCTAACCATAGCTCCAAGTGCCCAACCCATAGGAACCCTAACTCTAGCTCCAACTGCCGTACCCAAAGGAACCCTAACCCTAGGGCGGGAAGACCTACCCATAGAAACCCTAACCAAAACTCCCAGTGCCGTACCCTTAGGAATCCTAACCCTAGCTCCAAGTGCACTACCTATAGGAACCCTAACCCTTGCTCCAAGTGCCCTACCCATGGGAACCGTAACCGTAGCGCCACGTTCCCTACCCCTAGGAACTCTAACCCTATCTCCAAGTGCCCTACCCTTAGAAACCCTAACCCTAGGATGGGAAGATCTACCCATTGCAACCCTAACCATAGCTCCCAGTGGTCTACCCATAGGAACCCTAACCCTAGATCCAACTGTCCTACCCTTAGGAACCCTAACCCTAAGGCTGGAAGACGTACCCATAGGAACCCTAACCCTAGCACCAAGTGCCCAAACCATAGGAACCTTAACCCTAGGGCGGGAATACCTACCCATTGGAACCCTAACCGTGGCTCCATGTGCCCTACCCATAGGAACCCTAATTCTAGCTCCAAGTGTCCTACCCATGGGAACCCTAACCCTAGCTCCAAGTGTCCTACCTATGGGAACCCTAACCCTTGCTCCAAGTGCCCTACCTATAGGAACCCTAACCCTAGCTCAATGTGCCCTATCCATAAGAACCCTAACCCTAGGGCGGGAAGACCTACCCATAGGAATCCTTACCATAGCTCCCAGTGTTCTACCCATAGGAACCCTAACCCTAGATCCAACTGCCCAACCTATAGGAACCCTAACCCTAGGGCGGAAAGACCTACCCATAGGAACTCTAACCCTAGCTCCAAGTGCCCTTCCCATAGGAACCCTAACCCTAGCTCCACGATCCCTTTCCCTAGGAACCCTAACACTAGGGCGGGAAGACCTACCCATAGGAAACCTAACCATAGCTCCACGTGCCCTACCCATAGGAACGGTAATCCTAGCTCCAACTGCCCTACCCTTAGGAACCCTAAACCTAGGGCGTGAAGACTTACCCATTGGGACCCTAATCCTATGGCTGGAAGACTAACCCTTAGGAACCCTAACCCTAGGGCAGGAAGACCTACACATAGGAACCCTAACCCTAGGGCGGGAAGACCTACCCATAGAAACCTTAACCCTAGGGCGGGAAGATCTACCCATAGGAACCCTAACCCTAGCTCCAAGTGCCCAACCCATAGGAACGCTAACCCTAGATCCAACTGCCCTACCCATAGGAACCCTAACGCGGGAAGACCTACCCACAGGAACCCTATCCCTAGCTCTTAGTGCCCTACCCATAGGAACCCTTACCCTAGCTCCAAGTACCCTACCCATAGGAACCCTAACCCTAGGGCTGGAAGACCTACCCATAGGAACCCTAACCCTATCTCCAAGTGCCCTACCCATAGGAACCCTAACCCTAGCTCCAAGTGCCCAACCCATAGGAACGCTAACCCTAGATCCAACTGCCCTACCCATAGGAACCCTAACGCGGGAAGACCTACCCACAGGAACCCTATCCCTAGCTCTTAGTGCCCTACCCATAGGAACCCTTACCCTAGCTCCAAGTACCCTACCCATAGGAACCCTAACCCTAGGGCTGGAAGACCTACCCATAGGAACCCTAACCCTATCTCCAAGTGCCCTATCCATAGAAACCCTAACCCTAGCTTCAAGTGTCCCACCCATAGGAACCCTAACCTTAGGGCTGAAAGACCTATCCATAGGAACCCTCACACTAGCTCCAAGTGCCCTACCCATAGGAAACCTAACCCAAGGGCGGGAAGACCTACTCATTGGATCCCTAACCATAGGGCGGGAAGACCTACCCATAGGAACCCTAACCCTATCTCCAAGTGCCCTATCCATAGAAACCCTAACCCTAGCTCCAAGTGTCCCACCCATAGGAACCCTAACCTTAGGGCTGAAAGACCTATCCATAGGAACCCTCACACTAGCTCCAAGTGCCCTACCCATAGGAAACCTAACCCAAGGGCGGGAAGACCTACTCATTGGATCCCTAACCATAGGGCGGGAAGACCTACCCATAGAAACCCTAACCCTAGGGCTGGAAGACCTACCCATAGGAACCCTAACCCTATATTCAAGTGCCCTACCCATAGGAACCCTAACCCTTGCTCCACCTTCCCTACCCCTAGGAACTCTAACCGTTGGGCGGGAAGACCTACCCATAGAACCCCTAACCATAGCTCCAAGTGCCATACCCATAGGAACCCTAACCATAGCTCCAAGTGCCCAACCCATAGGAACCCTAACCCTAGCTCCAACTGCCGTACCCAAAGGAACCCTAACCCTAGGGCGGGAAAACCTACCCATAGGAACCCTAACCCTAGCTCCAAGTGCCCAACCCATAGGAACCCTAACCCTAGCTCCAAGTGTCATACCCATAGGAACCCTAAACCTAGCTGCAAGTGTCCTACCCATAGGAACCCTAACCCTAGCTCCAAGTGCCCAACCCATAGGAACCCTAACCATAGCTCCAAGTGCCATACCCATAGGAACCCTAACCATAGCTCCAAGTGCCCAACCCATAGGAACCCTAACTCTAGCTCCAACTGCCGTACCCAAAGGAACCCTAACCCTAGGGCGGGAAGCCTACCCATAGAAACCCTAACCAAAACTCCCAGTGCCGTACCCTTAGGAATCCTAACCCTAGCTCCAAGTGCACTACCTATAGGAACCCTAACCCTTGCTCCAAGTGCCCTACCCATGGGAACCGTAACCGTAGCGCCACGTTCCCTACCCCTAGGAACTCTAACCCTATCTCCAAGTGCCCTACCCTTAGAAACCCTAACCCTAGGATGGGAAGATCTACCCATTGCAACCCTAACCATAGCTCCCAGTGGTCTACCCATAGGAACCCTAACCCTAGATCCAACTGTCCTACCCTTAGGAACCCTAACCCTAAGGCTGGAAGACGTACCCATAGGAACCCTAACCCTAGCACCAAGTGCCCAAACCATAGGAACCTTAACCCTAGGGCGGGAATACCTACCCATTGGAACCCTAACCGTGGCTCCATGTGCCCTACCCATAGGAACCCTAATTCTAGCTCCAAGTGTCCTACCCATGGGAACCCTAACCCTAGCTCCAAGTGTCCTACCTATGGGAACCCTAACCCTTGCTCCAAGTGCCCTACCTATAGGAACCCTAACCCTAGCTCAATGTGCCCTATCCATAAGAACCCTAACCCTAGGGCGGGAAGACCTACCCATAGGAATCCTTACCATAGCTCCCAGTGTTCTACCCATAGGAACCCTAACCCTAGATCCAACTGCCCAACCTATAGGAACCCTAACCTTAGGGCGGAAAGACCTACCCATAGGAACTCTAACCCTAGCTCCAAGTGCCCTTCCCATAGGAACCCTAACCCTAGCTCCACGATCCCTTCCCCTAGGAACCCTAACACTAGGGCGGGAAGACCTACCAATAGGAAACCTAACCATAGCTCCACGTGCCCTACCCATAGGAACGGTAATCCTAGCTCCAACTGCCCTACCCTTAGGAACCCTAAACCTAGGGCGTGAAGACTTACCCATTGGGACCCTAATCCTATGGCTGGAAGACTAACCCTTAGGAACCCTAACCCTAGGGCAGGAAGACCTACACATAGGAACCCTAACCCTAGGGCGGGAAGACCTACCCATAGGAACCCTAACCCTAGCTCCAAGTGCCCAACCCATAGGAACGCTAACCCTAGATCCAACTGCCCTACCCATAGGAACCCTAACGCGGGAAGACCTACCCACAGGAACCCTATCCCTAGCTCTTAGTGCCCTACCCATAGGAACCCTTAGCCTAGCTCCAAGTACCCTACCCATAGGAACCCTAACCCTAGGGCTGGAAGACCTACCCATAGGAACCCTAACCCTATCTCCAAGTGCCCTACCCATAGGAACCCTAACCCTTGCTCCACCTTCCCTACCCCTAGGAACTCTAACCGTTGGGCGGGAAGACCTACCCATAGGAACCCTAACCCTATCTCCAAGTGCCCTATCCATAGAAACCCTAACCCTAGCTCCAAGTGTCCCACCCATAGGAACCCTAACCTTAGGGCTGAAAGACCTATCCATAGGAACCCTCACACTAGCTCCAAGTGCCCTACCCATAGGAAACCTAACCCAAGGGCGGGAAGACCTACTCATTGGATCCCTAACCATAGGGCGGGAAGACCTACCCACAGGAACCCTATCCATAGCTCTTAGTGCCCTACCCATAGGAACCCTAACCCTATCTCCAAGTACCCTACCCATAGGAACCCTAACCCTAGGGCTGGAAGACCTACCCATAGGAACCCTAACCCTAGCTCCAAGTGCCCAACCCATAGGAACGCTAACCCTAGATGCAACTGCCCTACCCATAGGAACCCTAACGCGGGAAGACCTACCCACAGGAACCCTATCCCTAGCTCTTAGTGCCCTACCCATAGGAACCCTAACCCTAGGGCTGGAAGACCTACCCATAGGAACCCTAACCCTATCTCCAAGTGCCCTACCCATAGGAACCCTAACCCTTGCTCCACCTTCCCTACCCCTAGGAACTCTAACCGTTGGGCGGGAAGACCTACCCATAGGAACCCTAACCCTATCTCCAAGTGCCCTATCCATAGAAACCCTAACCCTAGCTCCAAGTGTCCCACCCATAGGAACCCTAACCTTATGGCTGAAAGACCTATCCATAGGAACCCTCACACTAGCTCCAAGTGCCCTACCCATAGGAAACCTAACCCAAGGGCGGGAAGACCTACTCATTGGATCCCTAACCATTGGTCGGGACGACCTACCCATAGGAACCCTAACCCTATCTCCAAGTGCCCTACCCATAGGAAACCTAACCCAAGGGCGGGAAGACCTACTCATTGGATCCCTAACCATAGGGCGGGAAGACCTACCCATAGAAACCCTAACCCTAGGGCTGGAAGACCTACCCATAGGAACCCTAACCCTATCTCCAAGTGCCCTACCCATAGGAACCCTAACCCTTGATCCACCTTCCCTACCCCTAGGAACTCTAACCGTTGGGCGGGAAGACCTACCCATAGAACCCCTAACCATAGCTCCAAGTGCCATACCCATAGGAACCCTAACCATAGCTCCAAGTGCCCAACCCATAGGAACCCTAAACCTAGCTGCAAGTGTCCTACCCATAGGAACCCTAAATCTAGGGTGCGAAGACCTACCCATAGAAACCCTAACCATAACTCCCAGTGCCGTACCCTTAGGAATCCTAACCCTAGCTCCAAGTGCACTACCTATAGGAACCCTAACCCTTGCTCCAAGTGCCCTACCCATGGGAACCGTAACCGTAGCGCCACGTTCCCTACCCCTAGGAACTCTAACCCTATCTCCAAGTGCCCTACCCTTAGAAACCCTAACCCTAGGATGGGAAGATCTACCCATTGCGACCCTAACCCTAGGGCGGGAAGACCTACCCATTGGAACCCTAACCATAGCTCCCAGTGGTCTACCCATAGGAACCCTAACCCTAGATCCAACTGTCCTACCCTTAGGAACCCTAACCCTAAGGCTGGAAGTCGTACCCATAGGAACCCTAACCCTAGCACCAAGTGCCCAAACCATAGGAACCTTAACCCTAGGGCGGGAATACCTACCCATTGGAACCCTAACCGTGGCTCCATGTGCCCTACCCATAGGAACCCTAATTCTAGCTCCAAGTGTCCTACCCATGGGAACCCTAACCCTAGCTCCAAGTGTCCTACCTATGGGAACCCTAACCCTTGCTCCAAGTGCCCTACCTATAGGAACCCTAACCCTAGCTCAATGTGCCCTATCCATAAGAACCCTAACCCTAGGGCGGGAAGACCTACCCATAGGAATCCTTACCATAGCTCCCAGTGTTCTACCCATAGGAACCCTAACCCTAGATCCAACTGCCCAACCTATAGGAACCCTAACCCTAGGGCGGAAAGACCTACCCATAGGAACTCTAACCCTAGCTCCAAGTGCCCTTCCCATAGGAACCCTAACCCTAGCTCCACGATCCCTTCCCCTAGGAACCCTAACACTAGGGCGGGAAGACCTACCCATAGGAAACCTAACCATAGCTCCACGTGCCCTACCCATAGGAACGGTAATCCTAGCTCCAACTGCCCTACCCTTAGGAACCCTAAACCTAGGGCGTGAAGACTTACCCATTGGGACCCTAATCCTACGGCTGGAAGACTAACCCTTAGGAACCCTAACCCTAGGGCAGGAAGACCTACACATAGGAACCCTAACCCTAGGGCGGGAAGACCTACCCATAGAAACCTTAACCCTAGGGCGGGAAGATCTACCCATAGGAACCCTAACCCTAGATCCAAGTGTCCTACCCATGGGAATCCTAACCCCAGCTCCAGGTGTCCTTCCCATGGGAACCGTACCCCTAGCTCCAAGTTCCCTACCCATAGGGACCCTAACCCTAGCTCGACGTGCCCTACCTATAGGAACCCTAACCCTAGCTCCAAGTCCCTACCCATAGGATCCCTAACTCTAGCTCCACGTGCCTTACCCGTGGGAACCCTAACCCTAGGGCAGGAAGACCTACCCATAGGAACCCTAACCCTAGGGCGGGAAGAACTATCCATAGGAACCCTAACTGTAGCTCAAAGTGCCCTACCTATAGGAACTCTAACCCTAGGACGGGAAGACCTACCGATAGGAACCCTAACCATAGCTCCCAATGCCCAACTCATAGGAACCCTAACCCTGGCTCCATGTACCCTCCCTATAGGAACCCTAACCCTAGGGCTGGAAAACCTACCGATATGAACCCTCACCCTAGCTCCAAGTGCCCTACCCATAGGAACCCTAAGCCTAGCTCCAAGTGCCCTAACCATAGGAACCGTAACCCTAGGGCGGGAATAAGAATGCATAGGAACCCTATGCCTAGGTCGGGAAGACCTACCCATAGGAACCCTAACCCTAGATCCAAGTACCCTACCGACAGAAACCCTAAACCTAGAGTGGGAAGAGCTACCCATAGGAACCCTAACCCTATGGCGGGATGACCTACCCGTAGGAACCCTAACCCTAGGGTGGTAATATCTATCCATAGGAACGCTCACCCTAGCTCCAAGTGCCCTTCCCATAGGAACCCTAACCCTAGCTCCACGATCCCTTCCCCTAGGAACCCTAACACTAGGGCGGGAAGACCTACCCATAGCAAACCTAACCATAGCTCCACGTGCCCTACCCATAGGAATGGTAATCCTAGCTCCAACTGCCCTACCCTTAGGAACCCTAAACCTAGGGCGTGAAGACTTACCCATTGGGACCCTAATCCTACGGCTGGAAGACTAACCCTTAGGAACCCTAACCCTAGGGCAGGAAGACCTACACATAGGAACCCTAACCCTAGGGCGGGAAGACCTACCCATAGAAACCTTAACCCTAGGGTGGGAAGATCTACCCATAGGAACCCTAACCCTAGATCCAAGTGCCCAACCCATAGGAACTCTAATCCTAGCTCCAAGTGCCCTACCCACAGGATCCCAAACCCTAGAGCCAACTGCCATACCCATAGGAACCCTAACACAAGAGCAGGAAGACCTACCCATAGGAACCCTAACCCTAGCTCCAAGTGCCCTACCCATAGAAACCCTAACCCTAGCTCCACGTGACCTACCCATAGGAAACCTAATCCTAGTTCCACGTGCCCTACCCATAAGAAACCTAACCCTAGCTCTAAGTGCCCTACCCATTGGAACCCTAACCCTAGCTCCAAGTGCCCTACCCATAGGAACCCTAACCCTAGCTCCATGTACCCTCCCTATAGGAACCCTAACCCTAGGGCTTGAAAATCTACCCATATGAACCCTCACCCTAGCTCCAAGTGCCCTACCCATAGGAACCCTAAGCCTAGCTCCAAGTGCCCTAACCATAGGAACCGAAACCCTAGGGCGGGAATAAGAATGCATAGGAACCCTATGCCTAGGTCAGGAAGACCTACCCATAGGAACCCTAACCCTAGATCTAAGTACCCTACCGACAGAAACCCTAACCCTAGAGTGGGAAGAGCTACCCATAGGAACCCTAACCCTATAGCGGGAAGACCTATCCATAGGAACCCTAACCCTAGGGTGCGAACACCTATCCATAGGAACCCTCACCCTAGCTCCACGTGCCCTACCTATAGGAAAGCTAACCCTAGCTCAAAGTCCCCTTGGCATAGCAACCCTAACCCTAGCTTCAAGTTCCCTACCCATAGGAATGCTAATCCTAGATCCAAGTGTTCTACGCATAGGAACCCTAATCCTAGGGCGGGAAGAACTACCCATAGGAACCCTAACCCTATGGCGGGAAGAGCTACCCATGGGAACCCTACCTCTAGCTCCAAGTACCCTACCCATAGGAACTCTAATCCTAGATCCAAGTGTTCTACGCATAGGAACCCTAATCCTAGGGCGGGAAGACCTACCCATAGGAACGCTAATCCTAGATCCTAGTGTTCACCCATAGGAACCCTAATCCTAGGGCGGGAAGACCTACCCATAGGAAGCCTAACCCTATGGTGGGAAGACCTACCCATAGGAAGCCTAAGCCTAGCTCCACGTGTCCTACCCATAGGAACCCGAACCCTAGCTCCATGTGCCCTACCCATAGGAACCCTAACCCTAGCTCCAGGTTCCCTACCCATAGGAAACCTAACCCTATGGCGGGAAGACCTACCCATAGGAACCCTAAGCCTAGGTCAAGAAGTCCTACCACTGGGAACTCTAAATCTAGCTCCATGTGAGCTACCCATAGGAACTCTAACCGTAGCTGCACGTGCCCTACCCATAGAAACCCTAACCCTAGGTTCGAAAGACCTTCCCATTGGAACAATAACCCTAGCTCCAAGTGTCCCACCCATAGGAACCCTAACCTTAGGGCTGAAAGACCTACCCATAGGAACCCTCACACTAGCTCCAAGTGCCCTACCACTAGGAACCCTAACCCTAGGGCCGGAAGACCTACTCTTAGGAACCCTTACCCTAGCTCCACGTGCCCTACCCAAAAGAATCCTAACCCTAGCTCCAAGTGCCCTACCCATAGGAAACCTAACCCAAGGGCGGGAAGACCTACTCATTGGATCCCTAGCCATAGGGCGGGAAGACCTACCCGTAGGAACCATAACCGTAGCTCCAAGTGCCCTAACCATTGGAACCCTGACCCTAGCTCCAATGGCCCTACCCATAGGAACCCTAACCCTAGATCCAAGTGACCTACCCATAGGAACCCTAACCCTAGCTTCAAGTGTCCTACCCATAGAAATCCTAACCAAAAGGCGGGAAGACCTACCCATAGGAAGCCTAATTTAGCTATACGTGTCTTACCCATAGGAACCCTAACCCTAGGGCGGGAAGACCTATCCATAGAAACAATAACCCTAGGGCTGGAAGACCTCTCCATAGGAACCCAAACCCTAGCTCCAAGTGCCCTAACCATAGGAACCCTAACCCTAGATTCAAGTGCCCTTCCCATACAAACCTTAACCCTAGGGTCCAAAGACCTTGCCATAGGAAACCTAACCCAAGCTCCAAGTGTCCCACCCTTAGGAACCCTAACCCTAGGGCGGGAAGACGTACCCATAGGAACCCTAAACCTAGCCCCAAGTTCCCTACCAATAGGAACCCTAACCCTAGACCGGAAAAACCTACACATAGGAACCCTAACCCTAGCACCAAGTGCTCTACCCATAGGAACGCTAACCCAAGCGCCAAGTGCCGTACCCATAGGAACTCTAACCGTAGGGAGAGAATACCTATCCATAGGAACCCTATCCCTAGGTCGGGAAGACCTACCCATAGGAACTCTAACCCTGGCTCCAATGGCCCTACCCATAGGAACCCTAACCGTAGATCCAAGTGCCCTACCCATAGAAAACCTAACCCTAGGGTGTGAAGACCTTCCCATAGGAACCCTAATACTAGCTCCAAGTGCCCTACCCATAGGAACCCTAACCCTAGCTCCAAGTGCCCTACCAATGGAACCCTAACCCTAGCTCCAAGTGCCCTACTCTTAGGAATGCTAACACTAGGGCGGGAAGCCCTATCTATAGGAACCCTAACCCTAGCACCAAATGCTCTACCCATAGGAACCCTAACCCTAGGGCAGGATGATCTACCCGAGGAACCCTAACCGTAGCTCCAAGTGCCCTACCCATAGTAACCCTAACCCTAAATCCAAGTTCCCTAACACTAGGGACCCTAACCCTAGGGTGGGAAGACCTACCCATAGGAACCCTAACCCTAACTCCACCTGCCCTACCTATAGGAACCCTAACCCTAGATCCAAGTGCCTTACCCATAGGAACCCTATGCATAGGGTGGGAAGAGCTTCCCATAGAAACCCGAACACTAGCTCAAAGTGCCCTACCCATAGGAACCCTAACCCTAACTTCAAGTGCCCTACGCATAGGAACCTTAACCCTAGGGCGGGAAGAGCTACCCATAGGAACCCTAACCCTAGCTCCACGTTCTCTACCCAGAGGAACCCTAACCCTAGCTCCAAGTGCCCTACCCCTAGGAACTCTAACCCTAGCTCCAGGTTCCCTACCTATAGAAACCCTAACCCTAGGGCGGTAAGACCTACCAATAGGAACCCTAACCCTATGGCGGGAAGAGCTACCCATAGGAACCCTAACCCTAGGGCTGGAAGCCCTACCCATAAGAACCCTAACCCTAGCTTCAAGGGCCCTACCCATAAGAACCCTAACCCTAGCTCCAAGTGCCCTAGCCATAGAAACCCTAACCCTTGCTCCAAATGTCCTACACTTAGAAACCCTAACCCTAGGGTGAGAGACCTTACCTATAGGAACCCTAACCTTCTCTCCAAGTTCCCTGACCTTAGGAACCCTAGCCCTAGGGCGGAAATCCCTACCCATAGGAACCCTCAACCTAGCTCCAAGTGCCATACCCTTAGGAAACCTAACCCTAGGGTGGGAGGCCTACCTATAGGAACCCTAACCCTAGCTCCAAGTGTCCTACTCTTAGGAACTCTAATCCTAGCTGCAATTGCCCTACCTTTAGGAACCCCAACCCTAGGGCCGGAAGCCCTAACCATAGGAATCCTAACCCTATCTCCAATTGCCCTACCCTTAGGATTCCTAACCCTAGGGCCAGAAACCCTACCCATAGGAACCCTAACCCTAGGCCCAAGTGTCCTACGCATAGGAACCCTAACCTTAGCTCCAAGTGCCCTACCCTTTGGAATCCTAACCCTAGGGCGGAAAGCCCTACCCATAGGAACCCTAACTCTAGCTCCAAGTGCCCTACCCATAGGAACCCTCACCCTCGCTCCAAATTCTCTACCCTTAGGAACCCTATCCCAAGGGCGGGAAGCACTACCCTTAGGACCCCAAACCCTAGCTACAAGAGCCCTACCGATAGGTACCCTAACCCTAGCTTCAAGTGCCATACCCTTAAGAACCCTTACCCTAGCTCAAAGTTTCCTACCCTTAGGTACCCTACCCCTAGCGCAGGGCGCCCTACCCTTTGGCACCCTAACCCTAGCTCCATGTGCCCTACCCATAGGAACCCTAACCCAAGTTTCAAGTTCCCTACCCACAGGAACCATAACCCTAGTTCCAAGTGCCCTACCCATAGGAACCATAACCCTAGCTCCAAGTGCCCTAACCTTAGGAACCGTAAGCCTAGGGCCGGAATCCCTACCCATAGGAACCCTAACCCTAGTTCCAAGTGCCCTACCCTTAGTAACCCTAACTCTAGGGCGGGAACCTCTACCCATGGGAACCCTAACCCTAGGTCCAAGTACCCTACCCTAATGAACCCTAACCCGAGCTGCAAGTGCCCTACCCATAGGAACCCTAACCCTGGGGTAGGGCGCCCTACCAATAGGAACCCTTACCCTATCTCCAAGTGTCCTACCCTTAGGAACCCTAACCCTAGCTCCAAGTTCCCTACCCATAGGAACCCTAACCCTAGCTCCAAGTGCCCTACCCTTAGGAACCCTAACCAGTGGTGAGCTTGATCCTATTCGCACCGGTTTGCAGGAACTGGTTGTTAAATTTAGCAAGCCTTTTAGAACCGCTTGTTGCAGTACAACTGGTTCTAATAGGGCTTTATTTAACAAAAGCTCCAGTGCAAGGTCACTTTCCTCTCCTCTCCTGAACGCTCCGCCCCCCCTTGTCCTCCCCCTCCCCTGCTTCTCCCAAATCAGATTTTTGCGGTAAGCCTGAACAAGTAGCAGGCAGGCAGGTAAGCTGGGGCGCGGGGGGGAGGGGAGGTGCGGCTGGCTCAGCAACTCTCTCCAGCACAGCTCCTGGTCCCTGAGAGCGGCTCCCTCCAGCCTGGCACCCCCTGGACAAGCACCCACAGCCCCAGCCGATTGCCCCTGATCCGGCCCCGTTGCTTCCACCGGCCCGGCTCCTGGTCCCTGCCGAGGAGCCCCAGCCTGGTCCAGGCCGAGTGCCCCTTGCCCCGTCGTGTCCCGGCCCCCCGAGCGCTCCCAGCTTCGGCCCCACGGCTCCGGCCCGGCTCCCACTGCTGGTCCTGGCCTCGTGGTTCCAGCCAGGCCCCCACGTCGGTCAGAGGGCAGGGAACAGGGGGATTGAATGGGGGCAAGGGTCCTGGGGGGCAGTCAGGAAGGAGCAGGGGTTGGATGGGGTGGCAGGGGTGGGCAGTCAGAGGCAGGGATTCCAGGGGTGGTCAGGGGACAGGGAGAAGGGGTGGTTGGATGGGGCAGGAGTCCCAGGGGGCAATCAGGAATGAGAGGAGGGGTTAGATGGGGCGGCAGGGGGTAGTCAGAGGTCAGGGAAGGGGGTGGATGGGGCAGGGGTCTCGAGGGGGCGTCCACGACCCCCTCGTGGGGTGAGGAGGTGGGAACCTGTTGTTAATATTTTGGTAGCTCATCACTGTTTGTTGGGACATGTTGCTTTTGAGAAGCAAATGCAACTGGTGGTAGAAAGATGTAATTGCTCTAACCTCCTCAGTAAGCTTGGGTTGTACAGAATTCACCCAATTATATTTTCTGCTTGATATCAATAAAGGGAGCGGAGTGAAGATCAACATGGACGTCTTGGGACTGGTGATGCAATAAGGATCAATGCTGATGCATGGCTAGTTCTAAGCATCCCAGCTTGTTAGACTCTATGTGGATTTCCACATATGATAGCATCTCCTGAGTAATACATGGAGGCAGAATCCATGTATCCTTTAACTGAGAATCTATGGAGCTGGAAATCACACTAAGCGGTTGGTTGATTGCTCTGGCTTGCTGTGAGGTGGAAATGAAGAGGGAAAAGCAAGATATCTGGAATATCTGAGAGACATTAGAATCTTGAAAGAATCCCTCTTCTTCCTGAAATACATGAAAGATGAGAGAGAGCAGTGGAAATTCTCTAAACAGTCTGAAAAGACACCTGGAAGTTATTTCCAGC
Organism: Mauremys mutica; assembly: GCF_020497125.1. Classification (NCBI taxonomy): domain Eukaryota; kingdom Metazoa; phylum Chordata; order Testudines; family Geoemydidae; genus Mauremys; species Mauremys mutica. Next base: position 102,488,385 of record NC_059077.1, on the reverse strand, counting down.
ACAATCTAAGCCTCTGTAAGAAGATGATGGTAAGATTTCTTATATCCATAGGTTTATGTATAGCAAAAGGTATATTGCGTTATTGGTAGCAGCATTAATAATAATTAATCATTGGAACAACTTACTGAGGGACATGGTGGATTCTCCATCACTTGCAATCTTCAAGTCAAGACAATGTTTTGCTTTTTAAAGATATGCTATAGTGCAGATAAGTTCTGGGCTTGATGTAGGAATCCCTGGGTGAGTTTCTGTGGCCTGCATTATGCAGGCAGCTAGACTAGATGATCACGGGGCCCTTCTGGCCTTAAAAATCTATGAATCGATAAATCAGTTTTTAAATGTGATTTTTAAAACTGAAAGCATGCCTTTATCTCACTTTTCCATTTCTTATATCTGTTGGCAAAGCCTGTGTCCTCCTTTGGATTTATTTCCTAGAATAAAATATTCTAATACTAATCTGCTTAAAAAACAGACGCAGCCAAATATTCATTAGTGATTCTACAAAAACAACCCAATGTATGCACCCAAAAGGGGTAGAAACATTAAAAGAAAACAGATTTCAGTAGCTGTATACAGTATACAACAGATGTATTGTGCTTATTACTTATAAACACATTTTTAATATGCTCATCACCACAGTCTCTGTCACAGGAAGAAAGCTTTTAAGTACTTGGGTATTTAAGAGACAAGTCCACAGCTATCATATAGGATTTATTTTTATTAGTATACAGTACATATTTAGGTATAACAGTAAATATAATGCATGTAACATGCTATTTTTGGTACAAATATTAGATTAGCACCAGTCTAGTGATTTAAATAAGGTAGAACCACAGTGTTGATAGAACTATATACATAATTCTCTCTAGTATTTAGAAAAAATGAACGCAAATCAAAATGTAAATAAACTTCTCAGTTGCAGTGCCCACTAGAGGGAATTAGAACATTCTCTTCCGAATTTTTGTTTCCAAATTAGTTTAAAAAAAGGCAAGTTTGATCTGTATAAAGTTAATTATACATTTATTAACACAAATTCAAAAAAATAAGCTCTTGCTTGAGGAATACATTAGATTTTTTTTCACTGAACTTTTTTTGCACATTTTTTATGCTTGTGAAAGATGCTGAGTGGACAGTCCTGGTGAATTAAGTCCTCTTTTTATTCACAGAATAAGTGCAGCCTGGAGGGACAACATCAGTAAGTGAGTGTATAAGTTCATTCTCCATGCCCATTCAGTTTTTGATCTCTCTGTTGGACTCTCAGAACTTCTGATAGCAAAGTTTGCCTTCTGAGACCTGCACAACCCCACCCACCATAATCTTTAACGGAGTCAAATCCACAAGCCACTGACATCAATGAAAACAATTTCAGTGACCTCAGTGGGCTTTGGATCAGGCCCATAGTTCATTGTACATCCCTGAGATGTCAGTACTTTCTGTCACTACTGACATGGGAATGTATTCAAACCAGTGATTTACATGGACGCATATTATATCCCTCTAACTAACAATCCCTTGAGCCATCCAGTGCTCTCACTGACCTGGTTTGGATTCATTACATTCTTTGAACCTCAGTATCCTTGCCAGAAATACAAAAGCTGTTCAAATTCTATCCGTGAATTTAAGGAAAGACCAAAGAGAATTCAGATATTATGAAATGATTTAAATGGTTCTTATATCTAAACATTCACAATACTTGGAAACAAGATTTTTAGCTGTATTATCATATAGAAAAAAAATCTAGCAAGGCTATTAAGCATACACAGTTTGCATTGTTGTTGATGGAGCTATCTTAAATCCTCTTCAATTACTTTAAGTCTGGTTTAAATGAGAGTGACACACACATAGAGCTAAATCCTTCCCTACTCCTACTCAAGCACAACTCCCTTTGAGATCACTGGGGACTCTGCCTGTAAAAGGATGGCAGGATTCGGCCCATGATATTTTTCCTCTCATGTTATTGTACAGTTATGCTGAAATCCAACTCTCCCAGCACAAAGCCTATTAGCAGGGGGAACTAAGTGGGGTGGGTGATGGAATTTACACATAGGAACATGTACAAAACCACAGAAAAGAAAGCAAGGCTGCTGCACAGTCTTCTGCACAGTTACTGCCTCTGTACTGCTACCCCTCTGTTCTCCCAAGGTGGCATTAGATGATTAGATTTGGTCATGCCTGGCCTGCTTTGGCCTGGCCCCAACAGCCCCATCCATGCTGGCCTATTCCAAACTGGCAGAGAGACCCCTCTGCAGTGTTCTGGGAGTGCTGATGCCCTCTGTGAGGCCACTCCATCCATTCCCGTTCCCTCCACACAGCCACACTGGGGAGCTTAAATGGTGCGAAAGGCCTTGTGTAGGCCTTTCACACTTGAGTGACTCACACCCTCATTGTACTGCAGTATTGCTCACCTCTGATGTCATTAGATCTTGAGGCAAAAAGGTTACCCTGAGAGAGACATTAGACACAGCAATTCTGTAGTGTATTCAGTACACTACATTAAGAAGTTATTTTTCTAGCAGTTTTTGTTCCAATTAAATTCTGAGTTTATTAAAACTCTCTCAGAAATAAACTTAAATTAAAAAAAAAAGGCATCAAATCCCTAAGGATTGTATTTGCAATCGGGTCCAGGTGGGCAGATCCAATTAGGATCTAAAGTCTTTGGGGTTGGATTGTGGCTGGACATAAGAACGGCCATACTGGGTCAGACCAAAGGGCCATCCAACCCAGTCTCCTGTCTACCAATGCCAGGTGCCCCAGAGGGAGTGAACCTAACAGGTAATGATCAAGTGATCTCTTTCCTGCCGTCCATCTGCACCCTCTGACAAACAGAGGCTAGGGACACCATTCTTTACCTGCCCTGGCTAATAGCCATTAATGGACTTAAACTCCATGAATTTATCTAACTCTCTTTTAAACCCTGTTATAGTCCTAGCCTTCACAACCTCCTCAGGCAAGGAGTTCCACAGGTTGACTGTGTGCTGTGTGAAGAAGAACTTCCTTTTATTTGTTTTAAACCTGCTGCCCATTAATTTCATTTGGTGGCACCTAGTTCTTATATTATGGGAACCAGTAAATAACTTTTCCTTATTCACTTTCTCTACATCACTCATGATTTTATAGACCTCTATCATATTCCCCCTTAGTCTCCTCTTTTCCAAGCTGAAAAGTCCTCGCCTCTTTAATCTCTCCTCATATGGGATCTGTTCTAAACCCTTAATCATTTTATTTGCCCTTCTCTGAACCTTTTCGAATGCCAGTATATCTTTTTTGAGATGAGGAGACCACATTTGTATGCAGTATTCAAGATTTGGGCATACCATGGATTTATATAAGGGCAATAAGATATTCTCCTTCTTATTCTCTATCCCTTTTTGAATGATTCCTAACATCCTGTTTGCTTTTTTGACTGCCGCTGCACACTGCGTGGACGTCTTCAGAGAACTATCTACCATGACTCCAAGGTATCTTTCCTGATTAGTTGTAGCTAAATTAGCCCCCATCATATTGTATGTATAGTTGGGGTTATTTCTTCCAGTGTGCATTACTTTACATTTATCCACATTAAATTTCAGTTGCCATTTTGTTGCCCAATCACTTAGTTTTGTGAGATCTTTTTGAAGTTCTTCACAGTCTGCTTTGGTCTTAACTATCTTGAGCAGTTCAGTATCATCTGCAAACTTTGCCACCTCATTGTTTACCCCTTTCGCCAGATCATTTATGAATAAGTTGAATAGGACTGGCCCTAGGACTGACCCTTGGTGAACCCCACTACTTACCCCTCTCCATTCTGAAAATTTACCATCTATTTTTTTTTTTTATTATTGTGCAGGTGAGCAAGGTGAGGAGAAGACAAAAGCAGACTTCCTTCCCCATGGTGCTCCTGCACTGTGGGCCTGATCCACAGGGCCGCCTGGGGGGGGGGGAGGGGCAAATGGGGCAATATGCCCCAGGCCCCTGGCCCCGCAGGGGCCCCCACGAGAGTTTTTCGGGGCCCCTGGAGCAGGGTCCTTCATTCGCTCCGAGGGCCCCAGAAAACTCCCGCGGGGCCCGGGTCCCCAGACCTTCTGCTCCGGGTCTTCGGCGGCCGGGGTGGAAGGACCCCCCGCCGCTGAATTACTGCCGAAGCGGGACCTGTCGCCGAAGTGCTGCGTCTTCGACGGTAATTCAGCAGCAGGTCCCGGAGTGTAAGGACCCCCCACCGCCGAATTACCACCGAAGCAGGGACCCCCTGCCGCCGAAGACTCTAGGTCCCCTGAATCCTCTGGGCGGCCCTGCTGATCCAACTCCCACTGAGATTCTTCCCATGGACTCCAGTGAGTTCTGAATCAGGTACCGTGCTAGGACAGCAATGATAGAAGCACTAGCATCCCTAACAGCAACCCAATATCAGCAACAGAGCTTACTCTGCAGATGAGCCCATTACCCCTTCCCCCGCCACTTCTCTCCCTATAATTGCAAATGAAAACAAAGCTAATAGAACTGTAAATCTGTAGGTTTTATTGCTGCTGAAGTCAAACAGACAATTTACATTCAGCAATCATGAAACTTGCAAATTGACTGTTGTGTTAGTTTATTTTTGTTTAAAAAGAAATTAATAAATTTACATGGCAATTAGGTGTAAGACCTAAGGCTTTAGCCTTCAGTGTAACAAAATTTGGGCATCTCATTAGAACAAATGACAGATCCAAATGCTGTGGGGGGTGTTTGAAAATTGAAATTGGATTCAGATCTAAATTTTGCAAGTGGCCCCTATTGTTGTAATAAGCTCAAACCAAAACCAAGAACCAAACATTCTGAAACTTCGTGGTGCTTGAATTCTGGATCTAGACTGAGGCTCTCTATAATGAGAACCTATTTGCCCACCCCTTCCTTGGTATGCTTAGCACTGTGCTACCGCATTCACTCAATTTGACTCTAATATACCACAGCAGGAGTATAAAAATAAACCCTGATAATAAAGAAGGTTTTTTCTACACTTATACTCTCAGAGTACTGCAAATATAAGTTAAACATTCTGTGCACAAGAAAGGCCAGATGGGTATGAGTGTCAGTTTTGTTTACAGCTTTCTTGAGCAGACATAATTGTGCCTATTACCCTTCCTACAGTCTTTTGCTTGCCATTTCCCTCGCCTCTGCACCAAAACACAATTCTTTCCTTGCTTTGAAAGGCGAGATGGACTTCTTCTCCAGTTTGTGAAGGTGACAGGTTCTCCTCCATGCCACTCCCAATGGCCAGGACTAACTTGATCATTAAAGCCTAATATGAATCAAAAAGATCAAGTCAGTGATATGCATTTCACCTCCAGTCTGAAGGCTCCTGCTACAAAAGAAAGCCTATTCTTCTATTTCTCTAATGAGAAGTACACACAAGACTGTTTTGAGGGAAGAGCGCCAGAGCCATCCCTTGGGTAGGTCAAATAGGGAGCTTTGGGGGCCCCGCGGGCCAGTGCGATTGGCGAGGACGGTCGGTTCCAGAAGAGACAAATCTGTCAGTTCCACCCCAGGGCCTGCACCCCCCAGGGGACAGTCCTGAAGAGAGTATACGAGGACTGCAAGTAAAATACAGCGTAACTTCTGGTAAGGCAACTAGCATCATGTGAACAAGGAGACAGCATCCTTTCCCTTACTATCACCCACCCAAAAATGTCTCCATTTCTCTATACTTTATGTCCAAGATTTTCTTGTGATATTTATCTTAATTTCCCTAGTAAGCATATTCTAGTCAAGAATGCAGCTTCAACTTTATCCCACCCCCTTGTGAAAACAAATTCCTGTCATCCTTTTAACATTCATACGGGCCTTGTCTAGACTAAGGGTACGTTTACACTTACCGGGACGGTCGACGCGGCGAGTTCGACTGCTCGGAGTTCGAACTATCGCGTCTGATCTAGACGCGATAGTTCGAACCCCGGAAGCGCTAGTTCGAACTCCGGTACTCCACCACGGCAGGAGGAGTTGCCGGAGTCGACCCTGGAGCCGCGGAGTTCGCTTCCGCGGCGTCTGGACGGTAAGTAAGTCGAACTAGGGTAGTTCGAATTCAGCTACGTTATTCACGTAGCTGAATTCGCGTACCCTAGTTCGACCCCCGACCTTAGTGTAGACCAGGGCTAAGAAAATAGTTCATGTCTGAAAACATGTTGGCTAACAATTTTAAACATGTCTTTTCACCTAGTGCAGGCACAGCTTACCACCTTTAAACCGTTAGTTGGTTCACCCCAAACACAAACAGTGTTTAAAATAGTATTAGCTAAGATATTCAGACATATCCTATTTTCCTAGTCTAGATAAGACCCCAGATGGAAATATATGAACTCACTAAATCCGTTGAACCTGATTCTCCGCTCCATTACAACAGCTTTATACCACTGAGGTCAATGGAGTTGCACTAGTGTAAAACTGATTATCTGGGGGTGGGGGGCCGGGTGAGAAATTAAGATGAAATACCTCTCTATGTTACATATTTGCAGAACTTGAACTTTCCTTTTATACATTTCTCTAAGTATTCAATATAGGCAACTTAAGGGAAAAGGACAATAGACCAGATGGACAATTGGTCTGTGTTCCTATGTTCCAAAGTAAAGCTCATAGACACTAGTGTTCTCCAGGAGACAGTCATACTTAACATTTTATATACTTGCCTATCCAAAAGGGCTTCCTTCCACTGAAGCCCCACAGCCACTGCATGTGTTGTTTACTGACCACACTTGCTAGACTTCCAAGGTATCTAGGTTCAAAAAGAGAGGACGGAATAATCAGATATGTGTCTGACAAAGTGGGCATTTACCCATGATAGCTTATGCTCTGATACATCTTTTAGTCTTTAAGGAATAATCAGAATTATCCATAGTGAGACATCTTTCCAACTGACTTTTCTATAATGAGTGTTTATTCTACCATAAGACACACATTACAATTTCACATGAAAACTGATGTTTGGATCAAAGGATACCCTTTATATGGGTTTATTTTTAAAACTCATGTCCATCCGGACAGACTGTGTAGTGACTAATCAATTACTTAAAGGTAATAGATATTATATACTCATATATGATATTTTAAACCCAAATGTTAATTCTTTCACAAGAAATTCTTTAACAGACTTAAAAGTACATGCAGTTTTTTTGGTAGGTGGATTGTTTTGCAAACAAGAGTTGTTTTTTTGTAACAGTAAACTAAGATCCAGCTACCCTAAAACACAACCATGTTGAGGCATCTGGTCACATTATGGCTCCATTTTGTAGTGCAAACTCTCTTTTAACCATGTCCCTGAAACTATGCTAAAGCCTTGGATAAATAAAGGCAAAAATCTCATTTACACTTCAAAATGGAACTGGTTATAACTGGATTGGGACAACTGGAGTATAAACAGGTAGATTCCTGACACGGTTGAAACTGTAGTGTAGATGAGGCTTAAATGTCTTTAATAAAGTCCTAGCAGAAATTTTTAAGACTTGTTTGATTTACAGTGTCTTCCACTTAATTCAATCAGCAGTTGAGCTGGGTCTCTGCTTACATGTGTGCTAAACCTTGGAACCAAATCATTTAATTTAACAGCAGTATAATCCTTTGATTGGTTCATGAAAATACAGTAAAACTAAATCACTGGCACTAGAAAGTTGCTTCACCAAGTGCTACAAACCTGTGTTATACACCCTAGTGATCATAGTAATAATGAGATCAACCTCGTATTTCAATCCAAACAACAGAAACACCTGATTGCAGCCAGAAGAAAGCACTGGTGTGGCTATAATAAAATTTAATCTCAAAAGAGGTCCCTTGCAAATACTGATTTAAAAATCATGCTTGTATGAAAAGACATTTCTAATCGTTACATGTAGTCAGGGCTCTAGACACACTGTAAGAAAATGAGAACAGTTCTGAAAGGGCGTGTATGATAATAGCATTAAGCTAGGCTGGGCTCCAGACAGGCAGGAAATGACAATATAATAATATTTATGGAGCTAAATGTAAATCTAACTAAATTCTAATTAAAAAAAGTCTCTACTGAAGAGGACATATTACTTTATTAAAAATACACACAACACTCATTGTGGTGTCAAATATGTCCATTTACATTTTTTTCTGTGTGCTTTAAAATCTATACCATGCATTCAAAAGCATCCATCACCTCAGTGCAGTCAATCCCAACTAAGCAAACATTTCAGCTAAATGGTGCCTTCCAAGGGCGTTCACGGTAATATGCAAGGCATTCAGCATAAAGGAGAGAGTTTAAATCCTTTCTCCAGTGCATTAGGGCAACTCTGTACCAAACTAAAACTGCCCAATAGCCAGTTTGGCCAGGTACAGGAAGGATCCCTACAGCATAGGGGGATCCTTGGGTGGTGCAGAGCAGCTGCAACAGACCCTGCATCACATACCCTATGGCCAGCAGAGGAGGAATGGTTGGGGCAACTCCATACTGCTGGCTAGCCCAGGCTGTCATATCTCATTTGGGGCCATTAGCACCAATACTAGGTAACACAGCCAGACACACAGCTGGCCCAAGATCAAGGGAGTGCCAAAGACACTGAGCAGCTCCCAGACATAGCCTTAGATCTGTTTTTAATGTTTTATATTATGGTAGCACCTAGGAACCCCAGTCACAGACCAGGACCCAATTGTGTTAGGTGCTGTACAAACACAGCAAAAAGAGGGTCCCTGCCCTGAAGAGCTACAATCTGAGTTATGAGCTCTGGCTGTTAGTAAGTTTTATTTAAATGCTAATGCATGGAGTGCAAATAGATTTCAGGTCAATGGAAGAGAGGCCCTGATTTTCCTGTACAATCCAGACCCTTTGTGTCACTCAGGCAGTGCAAAGTGCATGGTCATAAATGGCTCCCAGAAAATTCCCCATATGGAGGGGATCTCCCTAGTCACCTAAATCAGGAGGGGGCTCCCGTGCCAGCAGAGCTCTGCTACACTGCTCCTCAACTGATGCAATATCCCCAAGGGCATAAACTGGAACAGCATCCTAGGCTGCTCTAACTACTGTTGAATCTGGGCAGAATCAGGGAACTGTAAAGGAACTCTCCTCCTCTCATGCCAAGAGGAGCTTGGAGGCAGGGGAGAATTGAGCCGAGAGAATCAGATTCATAAACAGTTCTTTGACAAGTGTTGAAAACACTTCTGTTACTCAAATGGAAGGTTTCCTTTCCACTGAGCAACCCTCTTTGGTGTGTGTTAAACATTCTTCAGTAACCCATGAATTGTCATGTCTACATTGTCTGACTGAGAACAATACCATGCAATTAGTGTGGCAGAAATGATGCAAGCTTGGGGGGACAATTAGCTGGTTTTATATCACACCATCATGACACAGAATGAATCTGTTTCAAGGGAAGCATTTTATTATGAAATTTCGTGACTTGTCGCTGTTGAGGGGCTGAACAAACAGGTTCATATGCCATCCAGAGTTCAGATTCTAATGGGTGAGTGTCATGTTTATGTCAAAATCCAATGCTGAAACACGAACCCTGTCACTTTGTAGCTAAATCCCAAATCTGAATGTCTTCAGGTTCATTACTCCCTAATGGTCAGTCCTGTCAGAATGAAGATATGGACAATCCTACGCACTGTAAAAGTATTAATGGACCATATTATACCTTAGGATTTGAGGGGAAGGATACCTCAGTGGTTTGAGCATTGGCCTGCTAAACCCAGGCTTATGAGCTCAAGCCTTGATGGGGCTATTTAGGGATCTAGGACAAAAATCTGTCAGGGATGATGGTACTTGGTCCTGTTGTGAAGGCAGAGGACTGGACTGGATGTTTTGGGGTCCCTGCCAGTTCTATGAGCTAGGTATCTCTCTCTCTCTCTCTCTCTCTCTCTCTCTCTATATATATATATATATAACTGTATTTATGGCTCCTAAATTGAATCCAAATGTGGCCCAGTATTTTCAGCTGAGACTGCTGCTATTAAGGTAATTTGTTTGCACTGTCTCTAGTTACAAATGGGAGGTATCTGGTGCAAGGATGTTTTCAGAAAGGGTCATTAATTCAACAACTAACTCCCCATTCTGAGGTGTGGTCGACATACAATTTTTTTTTAACCAGTATAAAAACTACATTAGTTAGGGGTGTGATTTTCTTGATCATTATAGTTATACCAGTACAACTGCTAGTGTGGATAGTGGCACATTTTTGCCAGTCTAACTGCACCGTAACCACTTTAACTATATCAGTATAGTTAAATCAGTACAACTCCTATGCTTAGACAAGGCCTGAGTGTGTTGCTCTTCTGGGGACTCTGCAAGGTGTATTTATCTAGCCAAGTTTGGGTTTTCAACCTTTTTTCATTTAGGGACCCATAGCAATTTTTGAATGGAGGTGCAGACCCCTTTGGAAATCTTAGACATAATCTGTGGACCCCAAGGGTCTGCAGACCACAGATTGAAAACCACTGGGGTAGAATATACAGGGTACATATTTTTTTCTTTAAAGGGACTTAACCTTAGTTGGAGTCTTACTACCATTGAGCCAGCAACATTGTAGCTTAACTTTGTATTGTAATGGATTGTATATCCACTGTTTCTTATAAATTTGGAAAAAAGGTAAATAATCCATAGAGTAGTTTTCCCAGATGAAAACCTGGCAGTGAAATGATGTTTTACAGTGTTCTGAAACTGGCTGTTTCATCTGTAAACACATTACAGATCTAACATCACCAGTAAAATAATGAGGAGCTATGCATGCATTACTTTGGGAATGAAATGGCTGATCTGTTCCAGTAACAGAAATAAGAGAATAGAAAAATAAAACCATTTATTAACTTATCTTCCGATCAGCACTTCAAAATGAATTAAACATTCTGAGACTGGGACCTGCACATCTGTAAGCCATTTGCAGTAGAGGAGGGAGGAGCTCTCATTTAACATGATAAAGTCTCCTCAAACTGAAGTATCCAGCTTTAATTGAATTAGCACAGCTCATCATGAGAGATTTGTTTGCATGTTAGTTAGCTGATATACTTTGGCTCTTCCTCCTGGTGTTCCATACCATCACTTAACCTCATTCAATTTTCATATTACACACAACTTTCCAGCAGGAAAGGAGTCTCTGCAGCTACTGACACACACAAGGCAGACTTCCTAGAGAACAGAGGTCTGACTAATATAATTTAGGGAGGGTTCCCTCCCAGCTAGCTGAATGTTAAAGGAATTTCAGAGAGAAGATAATCAGGATCTGCTGGCCTGACTGCTTTGTTCAGGATGTTGTCTGGAGGAGGACAAGAAAAGGGTCATTATATGGCTCAGACTTCTCATCAGGCAAAACAAAGTCATAATGAATGCGAGAGCATGTTGTTGCCAATATAAATACAATCAGGGGAAAACTGCCTCAAACAGCAGAGATCAGGAGAGGGAGCAAAGCTCTTTCTGGCCTTCCCAGCATGGCAGCAATAGGGTTAGACAGGATCTACACCCTCCCCCCCCCCACTTCACTTGCAGGAAGAGGAAATACACTGCATTGCCAACCTCAAGCTTTCAAAAGATCACCAACCAGATCCATTGAAATCATGAAATTAACAAAAATGAGGTTTATTTTCTTTGCCTTCTGGTTTCTGAACCTTTAGGGTGCACTTGGGTTGCACTTTTCCAGCTTTTCTCTACAGCCAGGGGGTCTAGCAACTTGCTTTTTAAAAATGGAAACTGAGACTGATGTAATCACTTGGGTCCAGGAGCTGGAACTTTAAGAACACCACCATGAGACTAATGATAAAAATCGCCAAAGTTGGCCACACTAGGTGGCATTTTAGTAAGGATAGGTGAATTGGTCTGGATGGTATAAGAACTAAGACCTAACCTTTGCCAATTATCCAGAGCAGACTCAAACTGTCATGAAGGACTGGAATCAATTAAGAAGTACTTTATTCTCCATGCTCCCCCTGCTGCCCTCATTGCTCAAAACACATGTTTCAATCCAGTCCCCATTAACCTCTCCTCTCTGTTGTAACTTTTATTTTACAGAATAGTTGCAGGGCCCAGATGAGTATGTGCTAGGCCCAATCCACTTTCAATTCTTATGCAGTCTACTGCTCTCCACAATTTGTTACTCTCCAGCAGGGCTGCCAGAATAGTCTGGAGCATTGCTCTACCACCTGAAATCTAGGCTGGAGCTTTGCACTGGCACTTGAGAAAGCTATGCTCTGGCAGCTCTGCCTAGGTAGTTTCAAAACCTCAGGGTAGATCTACATTGCACCTGGGAGGTGTGATTTGCAGTGGAGGTAAACTGACTTACGCTAGCTCAGCTTGAGCTAGCATGCTAAATTAGCTGCATGGATGCTGTGGCATGGGCTGTGCCTCGGGATAGCCACCCGAGTGCAGACCCAGGAGGTCAGGTGGGCTATGTCTCAGGTGGCTAGCCCAAGTCGCTGCCCATGCTGCAACATCCACACTGCTAAATTCAGGTGAGGGCCATAGACCCTCCCCTTCCCATCCCTTCACCCCCCAAACCTCAGAATTGGGAAGCAAGCTCAGAGGCCATTGCCCACATTAAGGGATATAGGCTCATAGGACTTTAAGCTCAGTAGGGACCATCATGATCATCTAGTCTGACCTCCTGCACATTGCAGGCCACAGAACCTCACCCTCCCAGTCCTGTAATAGATCCATAACTTCTGGCTGAGTTACTGAACTCCTCAAATAATGATTTAAAGACTTCAAGTTACAGAGAATCCACCATTTACACTAGTTTAAACCTGCAAGTGACCCATACCCCATGCTGCAGAGGAAGGTGAAAACTCCACAGGTTATCTGTCAATTTGACCCACGGGAAAATCCCTTCCTAACCCCCAATATGCCAATCAATTAGACCCTGAGCATGAAGGAGGTAGCTCCAGTAATATGAATGAAGCAGGGTGGGAGCAGAGCATAGAAGAGAAGGAATAAAGGAAGGGGCCACAGAGCTGGAGAAGCAAATGGGAGTGGGGTGGGTCATTCCCTAGGAGCCCTAAGAAGAGTTCTTCTGGAACCCTCTGGCTGCTGCCATTTCAGCCCCAGTGCAGCAGTCCCAGGAGGAGCAATACTTGCACAGCCCCAGACCCAAGTGTGGGGAAAGGAGCAGAAGGAGATGGGCACAGAGACAAGTTCTAGCCCCTGTTCTGCTCAGCTGCAGAGTGTGTCAGGGGCTCCAGGAGAAATAAGTCCCTAGAGGCAGGCAGTGCTTCCCAAGTTCTGTCCCCATACCCCTCCCGCTGTGCCAGCCCTCGTGCTGGGAGGTCTCTATGCCTGCTCCCTGCCTTTCCGAGGAAAGCCCAGACCAGGGACTGTGAGTCAGGGGTCCCAATGCCAGGGATGTACCCTCACCTGAGACACAACCAACCCCTAAGCTAGTTCCTCCCCAGCCACCTCTCCTGGGGTGAGCCTGGTCCTAACTATCCCTCACTCCAGTCATTCTCCATACCTCCCGCCTCTGGTCAGCCAGTTGTAGCCGTCTGCCCTGCTCCATCCCATGCCAGCTCTGCTGTCCTGTATTTTCACCTCGTCACAACTGACTGCACAATTCTGCCACCATTATCCATGCCCCAAAGCTTCTTATCCAAGTTGGAATCCGCACTCAGAGGACTGCTATGGACAGAAAAGGATCCTGGAGAAACCCCAACTTGGGCTCTTGGGGAATGACCCCACACCTGTCTACTTCCCTAACTCCCTGGTCCCTTCCTTTACTCCTTCTTCTCCTCTTCTGTTTCAGTTGACCTCTGTTTTTTTTACTCACAAAATTGTGAGCCCAATTAATGTCCCTTGGATGCATAAGTAACTTAAGTCTCTGACCGTGCCCAGAAATACAATTTTTAGATGTTTAACTGAGTTAAGACCTCCTTAAAGTAAGGGTGAAAAATGTGGTCTCACCCTGTCTAAGCATGTTGTGATGCTTACAGGATAGAAAGATGCAGACACAGTAGGTGAAGAGAATAGAAAAGAAGGAAGAAATGCACCCACCATGCATATGCTTTGCTAGGCTCCAGCACTATAAAGTTGATCAGAACATCACTGCTCTCCCAGATTCCACTGTATGGTAGAGAATGAACAAACTCGCCTCTCCAGAGTTATGCTGAGTCTTTGCTGTAAGCATTGCCAACCCCAATCTTTCAAATATCATGAGTCAGCCCCCCACACACCAAAAAAAGAAAAAGAAAATCACAAGATTGTTTAGAAATTTCATGCCTTTTAAGCCATTTAACATTGGGTCCTTTATTTGCCTTCTAGTCTTGAAGAATGAGAACTTTATAGGCTCAAACTTTTCTCAGCAAGTTGGAGGGTTAGAAATTTTGTGTTTAAATGCAAGCCAAAATTCCCATGTCTTCACATGACTCCAAGAACGAGTGCTTTAAGCAAAAAAAAAAAATATTGTGAGACAATAAAATTGTAACAACTGGCAACACTGTAAGCAGGAAAGTCGTGGATCACAAGCTGGAGAGAGAAATGTGAGAAATTGAGTCTTCATTCTCCTCAACTCCCCATTCAGTGATGCTGTGAGGGGGAGTGTCACCACTGCAAACAAAGCATTGCAGGAATGGAAATCATGAAGAAAGGGTCGGGGGTAAGCATTCAACACAAACATTTTGAGATTAACCTTTCTTAGGCTTTTATTTTTAAATTAATTCTTGATCTGGGCCAGAACCCTCAGCTGTGCAGCATCAATGGAATGGGGGTTAACAGAATCAACTGAGCATAGGAAGCAGCTCAGTGCAGGATCAACACCCAACTACCAAACAAAACGATTAATCTGAAAAAGACTTACTGTTCCCGGCAAGCCCGAGCAGCTGTATTCCAAGTGACTTTCTGGTCTGTGATCAGGAAATAGCAGCTGCCGCCATGATGGCTCCATCCAGATGGGCATTTTTTCATGCTAACATCCTGAAATAAAGAGATTGCTCATGCTCAGAGTGACTTGTTAATAGCATCAGCCTTCTAAAGTGCTGCTTTAACATGCCTCTTCAGGATCAAAACAAACACAAACATTTGTTTATATTAATAAAACCGAAGGTGTTTTTTTAGATTCAACATCAGTAACTTCAAAAGATAGACTGCGTGCAACATTCATCAAATGGAGTAGGCATGCACAAGATCAAAGCAGTTACACTATGCTTAGGGCTTAAATTCTCACAGAATGTTACCCAGAGCTCCCTAGGCCTCCCCATTCAGCGTTCTGGGGTGCGCTGGGGCTTGGAGCTTCAGCCCCAGGGGGCACGCCGGGGCATGAGGCTTCTGCAGTGCGCCAGGGCTCAGGGCTTTAGCCCCGTGGGGCGTGCCAGGGCTCGGGGTGTCTGCGGTGCATCAGGGCAGACCTTCTGCACAACAGGCCATAGCATCTCACCCAGTAATTCCTGTATGAAGCCCAAAAACTCGTGGTTGAACTTGCACAGATATTTTAGACAGACATTCAATGTTGATTTAAAGACTTCAGGTGACTAAGAATCCACCACAGCCCTTGGTAAGCTGTTCCAGTGGTTAATTACCCTCACTAATAAAATTTAGACCTTATTCACAGTTTGAAATAGTCTAACTTCAACTTCCAGCCACTTGACTTTACGTCTCTGTCTGTTAAATTAAAGAGCTCTCTGATATTGATTCCCTGTATGGTGTTTGCAGCCCAGGAGCACGTCAGCTCCCAACCTTCCCTTCAATATGCTGAATAGGTTGAGCCCCTGAAGTCTCTTACAGTAAGGCATACGTTCCATGCCTTCCATAATTCTTGTTGTTCTTCTCTGACTATGTATGTATTAGAGCAGTAGCCAGGAGCTCCACTGTGCTAGGCACTGTACATTAGGGTCTGCCTACACTGCAATTGAGCACCAGCAGCTGACCCATGCCAACTGACTCAGGCCCACAGGACTACACAGTCCTTCCCACAAGGGATTTTAGTTTTTTGTAATAGAGGTTGTGTGTTTGTTCGTACATTCAGGCTATATTTTGGATGAATCCTATAGTTGCAGGGTCCCCAAGCTCAGGCTCCAGCCTGAGCCCCAACATCTACGCTACAATTAAACATCCCCATAGCCCAAGCCCTGTGAGCCTGAGTCAGCTGGCACAGGCCAGACACAGGTGTTTAATTGCAGTGTAGACAAACCCAAAGAGATTAAGAAACACTCTTTGTCCCAAGGAGTTTACAATCTAATTCAGACTGTATGACTGATACAAGATAGAATTAGTTGCCATTTCACACAGGCCAGTGAAGAGTGACCATTGGGGCTATCCAGTTTCCTCAGAGATTTAGGTTCTGATTCTCCGGTGTGTCTGAGAAGTGCTCAGTGTACATCTAAGGAGATGTGTACAAAGATGGCTTTAAGGGTTTGTCTAGATGAACAGTTAGTACGTAGCAGACTAGGGTGTGATGCTACAACCAGAGCCGTGCCTAGGGTCCGGCGAATCAGGGCTAGTGCTCTGGACCCCGTGCTTTGGGGGGCCCCCGATGCGGGCCAGCACAATTGGGCGGCACGCATGGGCAGCGCTTGAACCGCTGGCTGAGGGAGGCCAGCCCCCAGCCCGCCCCTTCCACCAGAAGGGAGAGCATGCAGTGGCGCTGCTTCAGCCTCCTCAATCCCAGGAAGGCAAGTGGCATGGCCCCAGCTCCCTAGAGCCCAGCGGCACTACCGAAGTGGGGCCCTGGGCGCGGAGTGTGCGCGGGGCCATGCTTGGCTGTTTGGGGAGGCCCTGCCTCCCCTCCCCTGCCCAGAGTGGTCAGTCACAGAAGTGATGGATTTGTCACTTCCACCCCAGGCCTTGCGCCCCCATAGGGAGGACAGCCCTGGCTACAGCACACTAGCATGTTGCACACTAAGGGTATGTCTACACTGGCACGTTTCTGCGCCACAAGTTATACCACTTTTATTAAAACGCTGGAATTAAACCGCTGTTGCGTGTCCACACTGTGCTCCTTGTGACGATGGAGCGCATCCACATTAGCAGCTCTTGCAACGGCAAAGAGAGCAGTGCATTGTGGTAGCTATACCACTGTGCAACTGGGTGCAGGGTGCTTTGGGAGGGGGTTTGCAATGCCTCATGGGGCAGGCACAGTGTCACATGATGCAGGTTTCCCAATCCCATTGTTCCATGGGCATCATTCTACACTGCCAGCTGCTTTTCAACTGAAGTGGAGGGGGGAGAGTGAACACACACACACACACACCTCTGTGTTCAACAGCAGGAGCATTCCACATTAATGGTTTGCTTTGTGTCCAGAGCAGATCAGCACAGCATGCAATGGCTGTTAGAAACGGAGCTTTGAAAGGGGAGGGGTGCATGTCTCCAGGGCAGCCGAGTTCAAAACAATGAGCAGAGCAGCCACTTGAGGCATTATGGGACAGCTGCAGAGGCCAATTACAGCGCAGAAAGCAATCAAGTGTCTACACTGGCATTAGGGTGCTGGAGCCTCTGCGCAAATAGCTTTATGACTCTTGTCAAGGTCGTTTTTTTGCAGCACTGCAACTGAGGAGTTTCTGCGCACAAAGTGGCTTGGCAGCATGTATACATCTGTAGTTTGAGCGCAAAAAGCTGCTTTACTGTGCAGAAACTTGCCAGTTTAGACAAGCTCTTAATGTCCACGTGGATCCTGCTACTATGCACTGGGAGTTTTGTCGTGCACATCAACCTACCCTGCTTTGAAATGGAAGTAGGTCAAAGCACACTACGGAACTCTTAGTGCGTGGTAGCAGGGTCCATGACGCCAGTTAGCGCACAGCTCCCTAGTGCATGATAGTTTTACATTCCAGCTTGCAGCATGCTAACTGTTCATCTACACAAGCCCTAAGCCACCTTGATGCTTCACTGAACCTAGGGCATCAGAATGCCAGACTGGTCTGCAATATAATTTAGAGCAGCCTGGCTACTGTATGCTGGCTGCCAATGTCAGCTGGAGATCAGCTGGGTGCATGGATCCCTAGCCATACTGCATCCATTAGTAGCCAGGAAAAGAGTGGTATGGGAAGCCACTGTTGCAGTGATACACCACTCAAAGACCCTCCTATGTAGGGGAAGCCCAGGTGTAGGACTGCTTTGCACCACCAGAGCAGAGCAAAGCATCCCTACCATACCAGTGAATCAGGCCCCTATGCTTCATCTCAGATATTCATTTCATACCAACATGTCTACAAGTGTGTCTGTTGGGGTTGCATGCATCTGATAGGCACATGTTCCTGAGACTTAATGATGACGCAACACTGATGAGACTGCACCTGAAGATGCTTAAGAACATCATATCAAGAAACAGTATTTTGACAGGTTTTTGTTAAGCCTTCTTGAAGTGCTTTTATTTAAAAACATATTACAAAGAAATGTTCCCTTTTACTCATCCAAAATGTAGCCTGAATGTATCAACCAAAACACAAAATCTCTATTACAGTAAACTAAAATCCCTTGTGGAAAGGACTGTACAATTTAACATTGGAGAAGCTTAAAATTAAATGCACGCAAAGGGCAGACGATAGTTACCTTGCTTTTTGAAGTCCATAACTTCCACGAAATTCCATCACACTGAAATAAGTTTTGGGTACTTTCTTCAAAATGCAAGAGCCCTTCTAAATCAGGTGTGCAGCTCTTTGGAAAGGAGAGGACCAGGTCCTGAAAAAGGGAATAACATTTGCACATTGAAGCAAAATGGTTTTATGGAACAGAATAAACAGTCAGTTTTTACTTCAAGAGATTGTGACGTGCATAGGCGCTGACTTACTCAGATCCTGGGGGGGGGGGTTCTCAACCCCTGCTCTCCCCCAGATCCTGCTCCCCCCCCAGATCCTGCTCCCACTCTACCCCTTCCTCCAAGTCCTCACTCCCGCCTCTTCCTGCCCCACCTCTTCCCCCTCCCCCACTGCACCTCCTGCACACTGCTGAACAGCTGATCCATGGCGGGCGGGAGGCACTGGGAGGGAGTGGGAGGAACTGATCGGCGGGCCCGCTGGAGGACAGGAGGCGCTGATCCACAGGACTGCTATTTTTTTTCTCTGGGTGCTCCAGCCCCAGAGCACCCATAGAGTCGGTGCCTATGGTGACATGCAAAAGCTAAATGGGTTGAGTTGTTAATTTATCCATGTATTGGCTAAATATTAGAGGTGGGGGAGGGGTTGGACTGGAGATCTCAGAGGTGTTAAATCAACTTAGATAACAACTTAAGTTAAAATTGATGGTGAAAACTCATATGAAACAAAAGGTTTTCATACCTGTTGGCTAGAGTGTGATTCAGACATCAACTCTGCCTTATCAGCTTGGGGGACTTCTGTCTTCCTGGAGGAGATCACATTTATCTTTGTCTGCCCTTGGTTAATTATTGACTTGTTAGCCTTGTTTGCATTAGCTGATGAGGTGTCAGCCTCTACTCTGAGAGAGACCAATCCATGATACTTGATTTTTAAAGTAACCAAAAAAAAAAAAAGAGAGAGGATTATCATTCATACGCCACTTCAAAATTCTCCTCACAAAAATGGAAAGGAATTTTGAAACACAAGTTATTGTTAAGGGAAGGAGACCCCCAAAGAAAAAGACAAAGAGAATGAGAAAGTGCAGTCGGTATTAACTAATCAAATTATTAAAGTAGTTATACATGCAGCTAAGGTAAGACACAATAAGGAAAGAATCATAGAAGAAGCCACACCATAATATTCTTACTTTAAAAGCCACATTGGTTCCATTTCTTAACACAGATGAAGGAGCAACCTGAAAAGGCCAGACAGTGAAATGAGTTTGGCGTATCTACACAATATAGAAACAGGTAGCTATCTGAAGCTTTTCATGAATGTCTCATGGGGTGGCTGGTGGTGGATAATCTAGGTTAACAAACGCTACACATTTTATTCTTGGTTTTAATTTTTTTCCCCTACAATGGAGGCGGACGACATCTGAAAGTGGGCAATTAAAACTGAGACCATGTTCTACGTTACAGGGACTACAATAGCATAGTTATGGCACTGTAGCTATGCCGGCATAACCGCATAGTGTAGGCAGCCTACATCAATGGAAAAGGTTTTTCTGTCACGTAGAAGTCCATCTCCCTGAGAAACATTAGCTAGGTCAATGGAAACATTCTTCCACCCACCAAGCTGTGTCTACACTGAGAGCTACATTGGCACAGCTACAGTGCTAAGGGGTGTGGATCTTTCACACCCCCAAGTGCCATAGCTGTGTCAACCTACATTTTACTGGTAGACCAGGCCTGACACACAAAGGTGTGCTCAAGGTCCATTTACATAACCAGTTAAAGATCACAGTCATGTCCCAATCAAATTAGTGTACATGAAATCTGCCTAATGAGGTGTCTCCACAGTTTTTTCCAATTTAGATAAATTTTATTTCCTTGTTTATTTTCTAGTACCTTCAGGATGAGGTGCTTAGCTCCTGTAAATTGACCTAGTTCCATTAATTTCAATAGAGCTCTGCTGATTTACCCCAGCTGAGAATCTACTCCCATCGGAATCTTATTTTGGTTTGTTTGTTTCCTTAACTCCATCTGTCTTTCACACTTAGACAGATCCTCAGTGTCAAGGCTTTCAGAAGATACAGTATATTCTTTAAAAGCTCTTAAGTCTGGATCCACTGAATGCACAGAGATTTTCTAGTTACAGTAAATTCAGGTAAGATCACTACTTTAAATCTATATTATCATCTCATCACCATATAATAGATCTGCCTTACTATTTTGCCATTTCTGACGGCTCTAAGCCTCATCCTTGAGAGATTCACCAAGTTGAATTCCTGTAACACATCCCCTCTCTGCACCATCTCTTTGGAAGAGGACAGCGGGATTCCTTCCAAGTGAACAGTGCCAGGGTTGGAGGGTGATGAGGAGCCTGAGGAAACTGGAAGCAATGCGCCTGTCCCCCATAAGTTGTGCTTGTTTTGGCCAGAGGAATGGAAAGAGCTGCATTGACCTGAAAGCATACAAGATGGCAGATGGTCAGTTCATTTTACATGAACAGATAGCTGGTCACATTGACTAGGGCACTGAAACAGCTTGTCATTAAAAGTTGGATGATTTTTCATCTGATGTTGCCGATTTGCTATTTATTCACTAGTCCTCATTTCTCCCATTTGTTTACGTAGAGGAAAAGAGCATTCGTAGATAGTATTGTCTGTGAGTCATAAAAGTATAAATACTTTAGCACAAGTAAATAAAATCAACTTCCTGAAAATCAAATGCAAAAGTGGTACCTGTTGAAGGTACACATTTGGTCCATAGATTTTCAGGTATAATGAACAATTTTGGTAATATTTAGGCCCTAATGATTTTCTCTCATCCCAAACAAAATTTTGCTGCCCTGTAAATGAGCACACACATGCTGTAGCACCCTCTTCTGACCCTCACATGGTTCTGCAGCAGCTGGCCTCAGTTTCCCTTCACCCAGGAGATAATCAATAAGTCCAACAAGGCCATCACACACACCAGCGCCCCTACCATATGCTCAGACATAGTCTCCTTTGTCCCAGTCTCACATAGGGGTACAAACCCTGCTTTCCTGAAGGTTTGTCTATTTTGAAGCTCCAAATGTAGTATCTCAGGTGTTCCACTGGGCACCACCCCTCCTTTATGAGACCTATCTATTCCCTGTCACAGTTCCTCTCCTCTTCAACTTCCCCAGGTAACACAACTCCTCAGCCCTCCCTAGCTGCTGCTTATAACTTTTCCCTTTGGAGTCCTCTGAATTACTGAGCTCCTCTTCTTGGACCTGTGCTTTGTGAATCCTCAGGCCACACCTTCAGAAGGCTTCCCCAGCTCCTTCCCTCAGGAGTCCTATCAGGAGCTCAGCACCACCTCAAACAGCTCCCCAGTTGGCTTGGCTACACTTACAAATTTGCAGCGCTGCAGCAGGATGTGAAAACACACCCTCTCCAGCGCTGCAAATTGCGGCGCTGCAAAGCACCAGTGTGGTCAAAGCCCCAGCGCTGGGAGCGCGGCTCCCAGCGCTGTACGTTATTCCCCACAGGGAGGTGAAGTACGGACAGCGCTGGGAGAGCTTTGAAGTGTGTCTCCAGCTGCAATCCCCAGCTGTTTGACTATTTCTCACACAAAGATCTCTCCCTCTCCTGTCCAGTTTTCTCTTCCTTATAAAGCCCAGGTATCTTTCCTATCAATGAACCAGCAGCAGCCAGTTGGTCCCAGGTGCCTTCCTTTTCATGTTTTGACATGGTCTTATTTTCCTCTCAAACCAGTTTTACACTGATGAATCTCTGACTTCAGTTGAGTAATTTGGATTTACATCAATGTTACCAGTAGGGTGACCAGATAGCAAGTGTGAAAAATTGGGATGCTTATTTCTGTGTGCGGGTGGTGGGGGAAGGAAAGGGCATAATTGCCTATATAAGACAAAGCCCCTAATATTGGGACATCTGGTCACCCTAGTTACTAAACAGAAAATCAGACCCTGGACCTTTAAAAATGACCTTTGCAAAACTAACCGAAATTCATTTTCATAATTGATGAGTAATGCTGTTCTGCTAGGCAGCTAGAGAGAAGAATATTTTTCAATCTTCAAAGAATTTAGCTGTCTAGATCATTATTTGTATTTTCCTCAGCTGTTTCCACATTAAAACACTCCACACTTAATCACTGAAAAATACTACAGTATTGTAGAACAACTGATCAAACCAGTAGGATACTACAGAATTTATTTTAAGGGCTGGGTTCAGTTGTTAGATTTTTTTCTGACATCTTTCCCAAAGGAGTGCAACAACTATTATACAATCACCAGAAAAATATTTTAATGGACCTTCTAAATAAATTCCTTTAAAAATAATGAAGAATGCTGAAATCTAACACGCTTGTTCTTAGCAAAGGTTTTTTTCTTTTGTACTTGTTGCTTTCTTCATGCTGTGTTTCCTAAGAGGAAGAATACAGTTATGTGAGAGAATAAACGGGTCTGCAACTGTCAATCCTGTTTTCTTTTTTTTTTTTAATTAAGCATTTTGATTTGAAGGTAAGTGTTGTTGAAAGTAAGTAGCTACTCAGCCAAGATTGCTCCAGATTTTAAAGATGATGATCAAAAGAGAATACCTCCTTTTGAGTCCAGAATTTTCACTACAGCTTTTGTCCTGGTGCCAAGAATTGCATTCACAGGGGAGTTCAGAACTACTTCAAAGACCTCATCATCTTCCTCTAATCCGTCATAGGTAATTGCTACATTCCACGTCTTAGTTGACATTCCTACCAGAAGTAAACATTTTAATTACTCTTTAATTGCTATTTCAATCAATCTGGGTGTCAAAAAAAATATTAATTAACATGTCTACAGCTAGAATAGAATAGCTTGTGTATGCTATTGTGCTCATACCAACTGACTGGACTCCTGCTGTTCTCCCAAATAACACTAAGAGACCAAATTTGTTCCTGGACAATGATGATTCAGTTCATGTGCATACACTGTAATAAAAAGCTGCCTTAGACTTGGGAAACGATGGCTACAATACACAGATTTAGGGGTTCAGTTGCAATTTTAAAGATAAATGTGATGTATTCTTTTTATCTCAGAATCTTAATTCTAGAGATGCTACAATTATTTAAAATATTTGCATAACCAATCAAAAATGACACTGACTTTTAGTACTATACTTCAAAAGCCAGATTCTGTTCTCCGTTACAAATTTAGAGTAATTCACTGGCTTTAATTGAGTTATTTCAGATTTACACCAGTGGAAATGAGAACAGATTTTAGTTCTAATGTAAAGGGTTATTCTGGTTATTAGTTGAAAGACCAATAAATAATCATATGTTAAATGGCAGTGTGTCATATTATATATTATATATTATATATATATATATATACACACACACATAACAAAAGGCTGAATGCAAAGATCTTCTTTTAAACAATTCCATTCAGAAAAATTGAATTTCAATTGGTCAGACCCAGATCGGGCATTATTGTTATATAAGCCTCTTGGATTAGTACTATTTTTGTGTACAAAACTGACTCACACAGTTAAGATGGATGTTCCATATGCATGGAGTAAGATTCATATATACAATATTAATTTTTATGCTGCCTCTGTTGGCCTCCCATTTGTTTTGGTTTCCATTTCTTAGTTACCGTTCAGTTGCATCTCCAATCTGAGATTATTGGCTCTCATCCAATGCACACTGAAATCAATGTAAAGACTCCCATTGACTTCAATCAGCTTGGATTGGCTCCTATGCCACCATTAACTTTAATTTGTAATTTATTATTTTTATTTAATGAGTTCATCACAGTGGTCTGTGAGCATGTTTTTAAAATACACATCAAATTAGTTCACCAATGTTAACTAATTAGACCTCTCCCCACAAATTAAAAATAAACCCAAACACCAGCATCCTCTCAAGATGAAGCCTGAGAAAATAAATGACTTTACACAATGCCCTGAACATCAACAGATTTGGGGCTTCTGCCAGTGTAAACCTAGACAAAGGACCTTCAAGGAGGATAATCTGCCAGTGGGAAGGGGAATAAGCCAGCATGAAAAGCATATGTAGGGAGTTCATGCAGTACAACAAGTGAGGGGTGCTGGCTGGAAAAGAGGGGTAGGATATGCTAAATCAGCATATCCCATAGCCTGCCTCCACCTGCAGACCTCTTATGGAATACCACTCAAACTAAAGGAGCCTCCACCTCTGGTAGGAACCCCAGAGGAGGACAACAACAGTAAAGTGACCTGCCCTACCTCAGGGTGAATCAATGTACACTTCCCTGCCCCAAGTTCAGAGCATCTGTTTCCCAGAGTAGCTGGACAATGGAGGGGAGCATATCCCAGTTAAGGGCCCTGCATTGAAAATACTCTGCCCACAACCTCTAGATGTTTTAATCTAACGAATGGTAGCTTGAGTGCATCAACTGATCTTAGGCATTTGGTGAGGGAGAGGTGGTCTCCTAGGTGATTAGGACCCAAAGCATTTAGGGTGCTTGTTTGTTTTTTTACACCAGTCTCAACATCCTGTATTGCATCTTTTAATTTAAAATAAAAAGTCTAACGACGAGGTCTTTGGTTCTGCACTGTTATCCAAAGTAGAAGACATCCACTCTTCTGCCAAAACTGCCACAGAGGGAGTGCCCTTAATGCAATTTTTTATCTGCTCCGACTCTGTTTCTGCTATTCCATCCGCCTCTTCCTGCCTCTGTGCTGAATACTCCTGTCAGCCATTGGGAAGAATCAGTGATTTCAGAGGTGTGCTAGGAAAATGAACAAATTCTCCCACCTATTGTGTTTACTGCTTTATGGCCGTCGCGCCTCCCTAATCTGTCTCTAAAAAAAGACCAGAAGTTACTTGTGCTTCCCCATTATGCCAAAGCTGAAACATTTCCAGCTATTTTTAATTTTATGATTAGTCTTTTAACTGTCACAAATTTTCCTATGTGATAGCCAGGCAAATACTGCAGTCCTATGGCATCTTGGTAGCCAAAACACTGCTTGCATTGCCTTTTTTCACAACAAAAGCTGAGATTCCAACTGAGAGATTCCCCACTACAGACTCCACATGGCTGGGTTGGAATTCGCTTATCACCTCCCCCTTATCTTCTGTTTTTCCAGATGCAGATAAGTGCTTGGACTATTTTCCCCATGAAACAAGTGCTGTTTGTTTGAGATTGCCACAGATGATATTTCTCATTTCTTTTATAACTATGGTGATGTTTTGTAATTGAAATCTTACTCCTGGCACCACTGGCATAATCTCCATGGGCATTTCAAGCTGCTGTCTGAACTCTGTGGGCCACATTTCCAAAAGTCAAGTCCTAGATTATGTCTAAAAAATATGCACAGGCACAGTTAGTGCTGACAATTTGGGCCTGCATCTGCAAAGGAGGTAATTTTGAAAGCAAATGGGTTCTCTTGCCTAGTTCTTCTTTGTATGTGAAAAACCAGATTTTTAAAGGGGCTTTGGAGCTGTGCTTCGGCTCCGCTCCAGTTCCAGGCAAACACCTGCAGCTCCACTGCTCCAGAGCTGCTCCGCACTCCAGCTCCGGGCTCTGCTCCAAAGCTCTGTTTTTAGAGGCACAGCACTGAACTAAGCCCAGGCAAAGGTGGTCTAGGGTGACTTTAAGCCTCTTTGCACCCTCCCGATCTGGGGCTGCTTCACAGCTTTGGCGCCTATCTAAATTACAGCAGCTTCTCTGGGCCGCCCTACGGGCCGCCCCACTGCCTGGAATTCCTACATTAGGGTTTGCTAGGGGGACCTTATGGCTGCCTTCTGCAGTTCCTTGTCAGGGGAATCCTCCCCAACCTGGATCCAGGGCTTTTAGGAGCTCCTTTACACTGCTATGGCCATTTTACCTGGCATAAAAGAGTCAGAGCAAGGATGAGAATCTCAACCTATCTGATAAAGATTCTGGTCACACAAGAATTCTGTGGGAAAGCCAGGAACTGAATCCAGATGTCCTGAAACGCATTCTAGTTTCTTAACCACAAGCCCATCCTTTTCACTATCCAGTTAGCCATGCTTCATACCTGAATTGGCACTGAAGTGTAGCTTTTACCATTCTACTATATATGACTCCATTACATTCACTACTGTACTGTTAGCTCAGATCCTGGCTTAACTAGAGATGGGCCCCAAGCTGCAAAATTCAAATCTGGATCTGGACCCAAACTTCAGACATGTTCATATCTGGGATTTTGGTTTAGCCTCATCTGAAATCTTAATTTGTTATTAACTATACTTTTATGGGGAATAAATCACTGCATATAATTTTATACAATGTTCTCTCAGCAATAATGCAGTACCATATGAAACCAAATCTACATAGTCTCCCCAGCTAAATGAGCAACTTGATAAAGTCAAGAAGATACACTTTGTGTTTGGATCTACGGTGAGAAGTTAATTTCCAATCGTGGTGAAAGTTCAGGACATTTATCATCTCGGTAGGAAAGTACGCCACAGGGAAGCTGTGTGAAGTGCAACACAAAATTCAAATGCCAAGTCAAAAATGTGTAGATGATAGTAGTCATATAGCAGCACTTCTTCCATTTCTGTTATTCATTAAACTACCATCCTGTACTTCTGCAAAGGATAGCAGATAAGCACCTATCTTGTTAAAAAGAGCATAGTGAAAATTACATCATCTCACTTCAGAAAATAAATATTGTGTCTGCCATTTGGAGTTCTCTTCTAAGGAGCTACATTAGAAGCAATTGTAGGGAGTCCCCCCACTCAATTTAGTATTCAGACACAAATGATAAAAATGTGAAAGCCCTCAACAAAGCTTCCATTATGCTTGGCAGTAATTGCCACATTTGTTGGTGGTCTCAGTAGAGAGGCCAAGAAATGATAGGAGATGGAGACTGAGCAGTCCATTGAGTAGTTTGCGTTTAGGGTGGGGAAGATTGCACTCCAATGACCCTGCTTTACTTTTTCAACTGATGAGTTAAAACAGTGGTTCTCAACCAGGAGTCCGGGGCCCCCTGAGGGGCCGCGAGCAGGTTTCAGGGGGTCCGCCAAACAGGGCTGACATTAGACTTGCTCAAGCCCAGGACAGAAATCTGAAGCCCCACCGCCTGGGGCTGAGCCCAGGATCCCGAAGCCCACCACTCAGGGCTGAAGCCAAAGCCTGAGAAACTTAGCTTCGTGGTGCCCTGCTTGCTACCTCCTAACGCTGGCCCAAGCTTCTATATGCAGAAAAACAGTTGTGGCACAGGTGGGCCATGGAGTTTTTATAGCTTGTTGAGGGAGCCTCAGAAAAGAAAAAGTTGAGAACCGTTGCGTTAAAAGACTTTGCTCTCCAATATAGTACCTTTCACAATTAATTAATTCAGTGTAAAATTAAAACTGATATACCACCACGTACCTGGATCAAACTGAATGAGCTTAGAGGGAGTCACAGTAAAATCCTTTCCCAGTGTAGCAGTCACTTCATTAACCTAAGAAGAAATTAAACAGAAAGTACCATACAATGGAGAAGCTCGATCTTTCCGAATCTTTTTAGCCTATTTAACCAGACCAACGCATTCTAGTGAATGCTGCAACCTTCTATGGATATTCATCACTATACTCTATCTATGAGGTCTCAAAAGCACACACAGGATTGTACAGTACACTGTGACACTTGAGTGAGAAAAGAAATAGGAAGAAAAATAAATCTTGCCAGTTTAAACAGGAGAAAAAAAAAACCAATTCCAACCTCGCCTTTGGGTTAAAAGTCATAATATAAAAGCTTATTGTGCATCTTGTCCTTTCACTTTTCAAATCACTACATAAATAGCATCATTTAGCATTTTTATTCAGCAAAATCTGGGGCCATAGTTATAGGTGGCACCTAGAGGCAGATATAATAGCTCTCTGAAAGTGTACACTGTGCAGTTGGCCTGGGTGATTGGAACTGGGGTTAGCCTAGTCAGAGTAAAAGCATCCTCACAGCCTTCCTGCATTACTGTGTCCTCACTGTTTCTGCACTCATCTGTGTGTGTGTGGGGGGGGAGTATATCCCATAGTTCTGTGCACTGATATGCACTGGGATTCTCTCCCGGTCAATTGGGTCAATTGCAGGAGAATTGTCTTTGTCTGTCCCTTGAGAGAATTGTGGGAAGGGCATTTGAGGATTATCAGATGTTGAGAGATCTTACCGCCACTCGTATCCACTCTGCAAAGTTGGTGGGTTCCAGCCCAAGATAAAACACTGCTTGGGCTTTAAACCACACCCCTGGCTCTGCAAGCAAGCATGGGTTCAAAGTGCAAATAAGCACATGCTTGAGGGTTGTTCATGTGGATGGTAGGGGGTGTGTGGCAAAAATACGGGTAGGAGCACAGGCTAAGGTGTGGATATACCCAAACAGTGCATTGTTACATTACAACATCAGCATTACTGTGTGCCAGCATCCAGCCCTTCACATCAGGGCCTTGTGCTCCCATTTCTACTGAGAGTAGAAATAGTTTGTGTGCAGGGCTATCCATGGGCACCATTGCCTCGTCAGGGTGGGCATGTACATATACACGCAGAAGCATGGGGAATCATGGCTCTCCATGACTTTTCAGAAGAGACAGAATTTGGGAGGCCAATTTCCATCCTATACTCTTACTTCTGGGCTTGATTTATCTGGCCTACAAGTGCCATATGCTCAGTACCAACCAGAATATGACCCTTAGAGTGTAAACCAGCAGTTCTCAACCTGTGGGCCACATACGGCCCAGTTAGTGCACAGCTGCAGCCCAAGAGCATATGGGTCTGGGGGGGTGTTAGGCGGGGGACACTGGTTCTCAACCTGCGGCCCAGGTAACACCTTGTGGGCTGCATGTGCGGCCCAAAATGATAAATAGGTTGAGAATCACTGGTGTAAACAATCCTATGCATGATAAAGGGAAAAACAGCCTGAGATACACCATTTTGGATCCAAAATTGCCCCCACTGAAATCAATGGCAAAACTTCCACTGACCTCAGCGAGGATGGGATCAGACTCTATGTTTTCAGTTAGAGCTATTTACTGCCATCAGTCTACAACTCCTGATCTAGCTGTGTTATAAGCTGCTGAACAAAAACATGCTATCCTAGCCAGAGAAACTGTATTAGCACTCTACTAGCAAGAACAGGGTCTTGACAAACACAACTTGAACCATATGGCCTTTTTGCTGATATAGTGCACAATTACTTGCGTACCAACCCAATCAAACAGCTCATGTATTTATAAGAAGGAAAACAACTGCCTCAGACCATTATTCACTTCCAACCCAAACTTTATTTTTTAACCTCACCTTCACTGCAATAAAGGCAGAGTCTATGGAGTGCCCCGATCTGGTGATTTTCAAAGACAACATTCCCACATTCTCACACACCGTGTACTCAGCCTGTTGCATTTCAATTTGAGACCACCTCAGTTCCAGACTGTAGGGGGGGAAAAGAAAATCTGTGTGAAAAACTCTTTTGCAGTCCACAGGGATCCCTCCTGCTGACTGCTGACTATGGCTTTGGTACAGGTGACATTTCTCTCTTGATTGTTGATTCAGTGAATACACACACAGAGTTTCTGTTTTCAAATCAGTAGATTTGTTTGTGAGATTGTGTTAATTAAAGATAGGAGAAACAGTTAAATAAATTAAGAATTCCAACTGAGTCTTCACCTACCCACTGAACCAAATGTGAACATCTTCTCAGGGCCATTGAAGTCAGTAGAAGTTTCATCATAAACTTCAATGGGACCAAGATCTGATCCTAAGAGCTGTTTGGCTAAGCCAGACTCTCTCTCCTGCTTGATTTCAGATAAGGCAATTGTTTTTTCCCTCCATTTAATTTTCTTTTACTGTGACTCTCCAGTATTCTCCCTGCATCATCACCTCTTCCTTCTTACAGCTCTGCCTGGATCCAGCCCCCTTACCCACTCAGCATGCCCCACTCGTCCCACAGGCCTTTCCAACCAGCCCCCACAAATTGCTGAATTCAAATCTTGTCTAAAATGCCCCACAGAATATCTTAGGAGGGAATTGGGCTTGACTTATTGTAAAGTCACAAGCTGGGAATGGTTGTGGAGAAAAACATGGGATGAGCCCTCTTGAAGGGTTGAGCTTAAAGAAGCGGGTGAGTGAAGAGTCAGAGATGAAATGAGAGAATGCCTCAGGTATGCCACTTATGAATCATTATCTAAAAAGCTTCCAAACTTTTGGATGACCATCTCTAGTGCTATTGGATGTTACACACACACACACACACACACACACACACAGAGAGAGAGAGCGCCTTGGGCACTAATGGGAAAACAAACCCCTTCTGAACCAATTTGTAAAGTCTCTAATGTATGGACTGTCTATAATACCAGGTGTAATGTTAGTGTGGGGGCTGCTGGAAATGGTTTCACGTCAGAGGCTTAAAGGATAAAAATTGATATAATAAATGTATGCCTTGAAGAAGAGCAATGAGGCCTTTGCATATTTCTGTGGAGCACTGGGACCCCGAGGATGCATTGGTGAGTGCTTTGAAACCCCAATGTCAATCATCCATCATTCCTGCACTGAGCTCCTCTTTGGCAATGTCTTTACACCTTAGTGCATCTGATGTGATTTCCTGAGTATTGTCCTTGTCTCAGGGCTTTTCTACATGAGGAAACTGTCTGGCATAGCCATAGCACAAATACTATTCCAATATAGCTATTCTGGAATAACTCCCCCATGAGAACACTCAGTTTCAACGTAAAGATGATTTTATTCACCAAATTAATCCTGAATAAAATCACTTTTATTTCAGAACTCACTGTCTGTACAGGGGAGTTATTTTGGAATAGCTAAATTATACCAGACCAAATATAGCAGAATAGATATTGCTATTCTGGAAACTATGCCAGGAAACTCCCCCAATGTAGAGAAGGCCCAAGTTACACGCTAAGAGTCACATGGCAGGGACCTTTAATTTTTCACATATTGTAAAGCACACTGTATAGCACTAGGAATAAGAGTAGTCACCCTCAGCCTATCCACATTTCAGAAAATGTTCAAAGTCTGATCCTGTAGTAATTCAGCATCATGCAAATAAACGTTTGTGCTTTTATTGAAATGATATGCACTTTCAAGTCACCACAGTTTTTTGAGTGTTACACATTCAAATAAACCCAACTCCACCATTTGAATGCAATGTTAAATTTGGAGTTTTTCATTAAAAAACTAACACCCTGTATCCCAGCCAAACTGCAGTCCAGTTAATTACTATACATTCTACCTCTCTAAAATTCCCCCTGAATTTTCAATCTGAGAAGCTGTTATTCTTCAGCTTCCTTCCTAAAAAGATGTGTTGCATTGGTACTGACATACAATAGTTCCCAGGTTCCACCCCAGAGTTGGCTGCATCAAAATGGTGGTAAGTGGCCTCTATATACATAGTGAAAAAAATGTGTACAATGATTATTCATCTTTGAGCATGTATAGTGCTATAACAAAGTGCCTAGGTTAGCCATACTCATATGAGGTTGACTATAGAGACATCTATTGACATAGTCTGGTACTGCATTAACTTCAACCCCAACTATCGATGCCTTTTCTCAGTACTCCATGGTGAAGCAGTGTTCAGATAGTTCTTGTGAAATCAACCACCTCTCTTTTCCCTTCTTTTTTAATTCCACGGGGTCTGGTTTGTAGACACCAAGTGTAGCACATGTAGGATAGTCCTGGCCATCTTTCTTGCTCACTTCAAATTAAACAAGTTGGCTGAACACTCGGTTGAATTTTCAGAAATAAAATAGAAACATTTCTAGCCACATAGAATTTTGCTTATTTGCTGAATTAACTAAAAGTGTGAATGTAAACTAAATAAGTTAAATTGCATTAAACCCCTGTATGGACATTCTCATTCCGAATTAAAGTGGTCTTGATTCGGGTTAGCTTAGTTTACTTCCAAAGTGATACTGTCTCCTTCATTAGTTATTGTTATAAGAGAACATTTTAGCTGAAATGAGGGAAACAAATGAACTGATTCCCCAGTATCATATCAACTTTTAGATAATGTTTTCACCTCTTAGCTCATAGAGCCGAGAAGCGATGAAAACATTACACACACACACTGGATTCATGGGTTTATCACAGGCTAAGGTGAAACTTCAGTGGGTGCCTGTTAAAATGTTGGGAAGAAGAGGGTCCCTGTATTTTCTCCCCTCAATCTACCCAAGAAAAATATAGCCCATAGAGTTTTTATTACTTGATGTTTTCTATTTGTTGCTTTGGAAAGGCCATTGCTCTCAGCAAAGGCCTAGAGTGACCTCCAGCTGCAAAAGCATGTATGTGAAGCTGACAACCTGGTCCAAGGCAGTATTTGAACTCTAAGTTTATGGGCCTCATTCTCATTTACATTAAGGTCCCTTTATACCTCTCTGAAAGGGCAATGTAAAGGGGAGAATAAGTGTGTGCGTGCACGCGCATGGTCATGTACTGTGAGAAATGTGGCATTTAACTGAAATCTGTTCCTTTGTATTTCTTCAATCTAAAAGGACATAAGAACATAAGAATGGCCGTACTGGGTCAGACCAAAGGTCCATCTAGCCCAGTATCTGTCTACCGACAGTAGCCAAATGCCAGGTGCCCCAGAGCGAGTGAACCCAACAGGCAATGATCAAGTGATCTCTCTCCTGCCATCCATCTGCACCCTCTGACAAACAGAGGCTAGGGACACCCTTCCTTACCCATCCTGACTAATATTCATTAATGGACTTAAATTCATGGAGGTTATCCAGTTCTCTTTTAAACCCTGTTATAGTCCTAGCCTTCACAACCTCCTCAGGCAAGGAGTTCCACAAGTTGACTGTGCGCTGCGTGAAGAAGAACTTCCTTTTATTTGTTTTAAACCTGCTGCCCATTAATTTCATTTGGTGGCCCCTAGTTCTTGTATTATGGGAACAAGTAAATAACTTTTCCTTATTTACATTCTCTACATCACTCATGATTTTATAGACCTCTATCATATTCCCCCTTAGTCTCCTCTTTTCCAAGCTGAAAAGTCCTCGCCTCTTTAATCTCTCCTCAGATGGGACCCGTTCCAAACCCTTAATCATTTTAGTTGCCCTTCTCTGAACCTTTCCTAATGCCAGTATATCTTTTTTGAGATAAGGAGGCCACATCTGTATGCAGTATTCAAGATGTGGACGTACCATGGATTTATACAAGGGCAATAAGATACTCTCTGTCTTATTTTCTATTCCCTTTTTAATGATTCCTAACATCCTGTTTGCTTTTTTGACTGCCGCTGCACACTGCGTGGACGTCTTCAGAGAACTATCCATGATGACTCCAAGATCTTTTTCCTGATTAGTTGTAGCTAAATTAGCCCCCATCATATTGTATGTATAGTTGGGGTTATTTCTTCCGATGTGCATTACTTTACATTTATCCACATTAAATTTCATTTGCCATTTTGTTGCCCAATCACTTAGTTTTGTGAGATCTTTTTGAAGTTCTTCACAGTCTGCTTTGGTCTTAATTATCTTGAGCAGTTTAGTGTCATCTGCAAACTTTGCCACCTCACTGTTTACCCCTTTCTCCAGATCATTTATGAATAAGTTGAATAGGATTGGTCCTAGGACTGACCCTTGGGTGACACCAGTTGTTACCCCTCTCCATTCTGAGAATTTACCATTTATTCCTACTCTTTGTTTCCTGTCTTTTAACCAGTTCTCAATTCATGAAAGGACCTTCCCCTATTACCCCATGACAACAGCTTCCACATTCTTTTACAGGTTTTAGAGTAGCAGCCATGTTAGTCTGTATCCACAAAAAGAACAGGAGTACTTGTGGCACCTTAGAGACTAACAAATTTATTTGAGAATAAGCTTTCATGGGCTACAGACAGCTCACTTCATTGGATGCATAGAATGGAACATACTATATGCTCCATTCTATGCATCCGATGAAGTGGGCTGTAGCCCACAAAAGCTTATGCTCAAATACATTTGTTAGTCTCTGAGATGCCACAAGTACTCCTGTTCTTTTACAGTCATTCATAAGGAATATCTTTTTACTCTTTTTCTCAGAGTTTCCTGAAAAAAATGCTGCAATATGAACCTGTGAAACTTTATATGCATTTTTTTTCCTCAGCGTCAAACCCACCAATGGCTGATTTGACTTAAGGCAGAAAGTGGTCGCAATGCACAAGTCATGCACAATGTATTGAATTGCTTAGAATAGAAAATCTAAGTTACGTTTGGGGGGCAGCAGAGTTTCCGGTTGGATCTGTGACTTGAAACTCTAAGCTGTCTGAATGCACCTCCCAGGATGGATTGATGGCATAAAGTATGATTTTGCCATTTAAATCCTTTTGGCTGAATCCTTCCTGGATAAATCCACCTGGGAAAGAGGGGAAACATTAAGATAAATCAAAATCCAGTTAAACAAGAGTTAGCAAAAGCCACATGGTTTGAATTGATTATTAAAGAACTTTTTCTTTGTTAACTCTTATAATTCTGCAGCATAATACATAGTTCTTCCAGAAATCTACCCTTTCCTCTGCATAGTGCCACTGCAGAGTTTACTACTCCCCTCCCCCCCACCCCCGGCAATTATATAGTTCCCAGGTGATATTGCATCAAATGACCTAGGTACAGATTAGCTTCTGTTGTTCACTATTTATCATTGTTTTACCTTCTATTAAGCTTATAACACGTCTGTGATATATCGGGGCTTTGTCCCTTTTTACACTGATGTTTCAAGCTTCATTTGCAAAAAGCAGTTCTTGAATTGTAGCTACAAAATATGCTACCAAGGTGTTTAAGAATTCATCACTGACTTGTATTTGAGTACTAGTATTGGAACCTTCTTATCATATTCCAGTCTTCCAAAGAAGTCTAGAATCAGAATTCAGTTTGTTCTATCACAGCTGAGTGGTCCTATATTTTGATAGGGTCACAGGGTTTGAAATCTGCCCCAGTGTGTCTCAAGATGTTTTAGATCATCGTAGGAAGAGGTTAGAGAATACATTACCTGTTGTTATATTTTCCAGGTAGCCATAACGAGGACCTCGTAAAATCTTAAAAATGACTTGGTCCTCTTCTGTATCGGGGTCATATGCCTTCAAGGACCTGGCAGTAATGTAAATCCCATAATTGCCATTTTTCAGGAGCTCCACATCTGAAGAACAACGGAGGTGAACAATTTTTGGTGCAGTTTTGTCCAAATGGTCCACCTGAATCAAGGTTAGAAATAACAAACGTACATTTGTTTCACAGAATCAGACCTTTCCCTGCACTCAAAAAAAAAAAAAGTTGAGTACATAGGAACCACCTGAAATCTGACTCAAGGCTTTGGTAATGTCACCCACTGACCTTGTCAATACATCCTCCCCAACCTGAGCTACCTTCGCATCTCCATCCCTAACCTTATGATTTGCCTTCCTGCCATCAAACCTGTGGCTCCTGCATCCCATGATCTTCCCATGAAACTACTTTCCTCATCCCCATCCATCTTCCATGTGAATAGGAAATATGAGGCCCAGAAGCCTCTTTGCTAAATCTGTACTTCGACATTTCTCATGCTTTGCTATACAATGCAGTCTTGGCCACCTGATGCTAAAAATGCCAGATTATATAAGAACTTAAAGCAGAGGCACCTGGGCCTAATGCTGACACTGTGAGAACCTTTAAAGGTGGGGGAAATCAGAGACCAAAGGAAAGATCACACTATGGAAAGGAGGAACTAGGTCAGGCTAATGGGAGGCAACTGATAGGGATTTAGGATTCATGGCCAGGGAAGGACGGAAATCCAGCTTGCGAGCAAAGGGAGCTAAGCATTGAGATTGGTGAGAACAGAGGACTCCCTAATGGAACAGAATTGAATGAAAGGGTCTGGTTCAGTTCTAGGGCAGGGCTGAAGTTTGAATAGATTCTATGTAAAACATACCTTTGTCACAGAACAGTTATAGACTATCAAGTTGAGTATTTTCTCCTGGATGTGGCCCATGACAGATGCTTCAGTAGTCCTAACACCACCCCACCACATCAGGTGCAGCTTACTGTGCAATATGCCTTTGGGAAAATGTGGGATTTCATCCTCACCACAGCTGGGGTTAACTTTGGGGCCTTAACACTTGAAGACTGAAAACTCTTATAACATTCATCTCAACTAGTGTAACAAAGATTGCATTTTTTTCCTATTCTTATGTCTAATCCATTTTTTAACTATTGCCACAGGGTATTACTGAAGCAATGAGTTCCATTGGTTAATTATCCTATTAGCCCATCCCTACCAGTTCAATCCTAAATTGCTGAGTCCCTGAAACTGAGCAGCAAGCAAGCACTAGCATTATTCTCATTGGAGCCAGTATTTTTATACCTATTAATTAACCTTATTATTCTATTCATCTTTTTTAAACAGGCCTGTTGGCCATACTTACCTGAATGGTGAATGCCACAGGCTCCATTTGCACCTTCCCATCTACAATGAAGCCTTCATTAGTCCTATCTGTTGCAACAAATGTAAATCTGTCAATCTGGGAAGCCCCTCCTCCGTGTCTATATGCCATGTCCATGTTGTCCACATCTTGCTGAGTGAAATTGTGCTGCAGCAGCACAGCCCCTCGGTAGCACAGATGGCCATATTGAGGGAGCTGTGCCAAGAGGAAAGTAAGGTTCTCTGAGGAAGTGTCAGCATCTGAAAGCTGCAGGACATCAGGAGAAAGGAGTGCCATAGTGCCTTCCACTAATCTTAGCCCCTTGTTCCTAGATACTATGGGCAAAGCTTGGTCCACTGTCTCCAGCATGATCTCAAATGTTCCATGTTTAGTCTTCAATCCGTTGCTGATGATAAATCTGGCAAAGAGAGGCAAGGCAGCCTTCAGCATGTGTTCTTGATTCACCATCTACTGAAATGAAATGATAATACACACCTTTACTAAAGGATTTGCCTCACGGTGACTCTGAAACACACATCAAAAACTGGATCTCTGACAGTATCCTGCTTTTCTTTTGACTCAAACCCAGAACAAACAGGGGATAGTCATATAACACAGGGTAAGGAGTACACCGATTTAAAGAGCCATTAAAATCGATATAAGGTGCCTCCTAGTGTGGACGGTTGTGGCGTTAAATCGGTTTTAGGCTCCTAAAACCGATTTAAACGCCTAGTGTAGACCATGCCACAGGGTATGTCTACCCTGCAAATTTTCTGTGCATGAACTACACACAATGCTGATGAAAGGTTCTCACTTGCCAACGTTTTCATTCAGTTATTTTTGTCATTACCTAACTGGCAAAGGCTTTCCCCTCAGTTAGACAGCTTAACCCTCAAGTGGCTGGATAGCCTAGTGGATGGCTCTTACCCAGAGGTCCTCAGTTCAAATCCCAGAGGATGGCAATGTGCACTAAGGACTACACTATCTACCTACGTGGAAAGATTTGCTTTGCAAAGAGCTGTTCCCTGTGGTGATATATTTCCCTTACTCCCACCGCACCCTCCAAAATATACTGCACTTTGTGTGCATGTGTTATCATGCTCACAAGTGTAAATTAACATGGGAAAGTACAACTGATATTTCAGACATAACTACAGGTGCATTCCCAGCTAGCCACTTTTTCCTCTCATTACTCGACTGCCATTTTACATAAGCCAAATAAGGAATAGTCAACATTTTGATAATTTGTTTCGCCTTGATCTGGAGGTTGAGAGGCGTGTAAACTGAACTCAGAGAAGTATTAAAAGAACCAAAAGCTCAGAACTAGGATTGCTGTGGTTTGCCTTGTTTAGAAGTGATCTTCATAGGTCATGGAAATGGCTTGCAGTATTATACAGGCTGTCCAACTAAAACCCTTCACTGCCTATGCCAATGCCCGATGATTAGGGGCTGACCAACTTGTAAGCAGGCACTACGCCATCAGACAGATGGGAATGAATATAGGCAGGCCAGAGACTATATAGGAGTTAGAAGTATGTTTACTGAGGGCAGAATTCCCAGCAGGGAACATAGAGGCAGCTGTCTGTACTGACCTGAAGTTACTGTGCCAATGGTAAAGGGGATGTACTATTGCTAATTTAGCTGGATCTGATATACCGCTGGAAGAATAATACCAAATGATAAGTACAAAACAGTTTTCATGGTCATACAAGACCATTTTTTGGCCTTATAGAGACAGGAAAAGTACAGCTGAGGGGTGCAAATTGACATAGCCACCTTTTTGGGGTCTCCCTGGGAAATCTCTGAAGCCAATATTTAATAAAAAAGATTTAGGAAGAACAGTTCATGTGTATGAAAAATTAGTCGAGAATCTTCTACAGGACACTGGACAGGTTCTGTGACCATCTTAGATATATAAATAAGGCTAAAAATTACAATGCAGATGTAACTTGATCTGGCAGATAATGAAGCAGGCTGTGTCCAAGAAGTAGTTATTGCGACACTTTCCTATTTCTACACTTCAGGTTTTTGTTTATTTCAGGTTTACTGCTGCTCTGTTTTTCCCCTAGGAATGAAAAGCAGCCAACATTCTCATCACTCTGATGAAATTTGGGGGACAACTCTCAGGTTTAGTTCGGAGGACATGTCGCATGGTTTGATTTCACCATTACCAAGGTTTTATGCTTTCTGAAGTTCCATGGCAATAGAGTTGGCTGCAGAACCTGCCATCTGTCATGGCATTTAAAAGATAAAAATGGAATCATAAATAGAGCCAGCTCATTACAAAATCGAGCCAGCGTGTCAAAATGGAGGATATTAGCATGTTCTTTTAGCATCCTGCTGCCAGCATCTGATGTCAGGTTGCTAATCATTTGAAGTCATCTGTCCAAACAAGCATTGCCAAATCTTTCTTCCAGGCCAGAAGCACCAAACAATACAGAGAAATTTATTACAGAAGAAATTACTTTAGCGGAAGGTAAAAATCTGATCATTTAACCCCCAACACTCCCCCAGCTCCATATAATTAATGTTACCATTCCTTGTTTTTAAAAAAAACAATCTACTGCAGTATTTATATCCCTATACACGACCAAATTCTTTGCCAAATTATAACAGAAAGGAACGTAAATTACAGTGATTCAAACTGACATATATTTATTAAAAAAAAACCCCACAATCTTACTTCTATTAAACCAAACATTCTAATTTGGTTCTACTCCACTGGTCCAGACAGAAAACTTAGAGCTTGTCTACATGCAGAGTTGCCAAGGAAGTTAACAAATGCTCAGTATTCTCTGTTATGGAAATAGGTGATCATAAAAACAGCTCTCACAGCTAGAGCTGATTGAAAATCAGAATTTCCACCTTATACAAAATTCAAACATTTCAATGTTTGCTTTTGTTTCAAATTGGGACAAAAGGTCAAAATATCATTTGACCTTTCATTTATAGAATGAAAAGTTCAGATAATTTTCATTCAGAAATGTCTAAACATTTCATTTCTGCTTGGTTCAATGTTGAATTGTGTCTGCCACAGAGCCACATAGGACTTGTAGTTTGATTGCCTCATGGCCTCATTTTCTTCTTTGGGCCAGGCTTCCTGGCTGGACTACATCACCCAGGATATAATGCAATCATAATGCCACGAGGCATTATAGCAGTTTAGCCATACAAGGGAATCATGGGTGATGAAGCCCAACCTGGGAGCACCAGCCCATACAGGAGAATGGGGACATGAAAGCGTCTAAACTACAACTCCCATGAGGCACCGTGACAGCTCAGGCAAATTAATATAGAACTGACCCAAAACTAAATGTTTCTGTTTGGTTCAACAAACTACAATATTTTGATTTGGGTAACCCAAAGTGAAATACTTAATTTGATTTTTCCCAAAGGAAAATAAACAAAATATTGGCAAAGTTGAAAATTTCCTGTGGAAAATGTGGATATTGCAGAAATCCCATTTTCTGTAAAAAACAAAAAAACAAATCCAAACATTTTGATGGACAATTCTCAGCCAGCTCTACTCAAAGCTTATCGATATTTCTTGCAGAACATTATCTGCATTTTAATCAGCCTAACACCCCCATCCCCAAAAGGCTGTGTGCAGTAGTGAATCTCTGTCTAGTTGCACCCTTCTTTTCTATGGCCCATTGAGATAAATTATGAACACCATCCGGAACTCTGTTCATTCAGACACTTTGCCTTCAGAGAGTACCAGTCTCTACTGGCTTGTGAGGCTGGTTCAGGACCTGAACCCAGATTCTCCATGTGACAGTGCATTTGATTGTCACTAGACTGCCAAGCTGGCTCTGAAGGTGACAAACTTTTGTGTGCAAATTCTGTTGTATTTATTTATTTATTTCCTTGTTTTGTGGAACTAGAATAGATTAATGCTCATCAGCATGTGAAAGAATCACTATAGAATACAAAAAGCCTGTGGTAGAATTAATGTCACTTACTGAAGATTAAAAAAAAGTCTATTGTATTGAAATAAGAAGCAGAGCACAAAAGGGCAGGGCACAATCTTTATGTATCGGGGAACATATTACTGATGGTCACGTACACTACTCTTCCACTATATAACACTGTTCACAACAAGAAGGTTAAGGCAGAAGTTAGTTAAATGGTTAAACTGCATGACACAGTCACTCAATCTGCTCCAAAGAATGGCTGTAGCAAGAGGCATGAAAGAACCATCTAAGTCTAGATCAAGAAATCTGAACCCAAATTCTCAGTGTGGACAATGATTTGGTGGGAGCACTGACTCTAGTATGAAAGAAATTGGGGGTGATGCCAGGAGATTGAGCACTTTATCTAAAAGTGACACAATTAGAGCTGCCGTCCTAAAAAATAATATAGTAATGAGCTAGATCCTCAGCTGTAGCTCTACTGAAATCAGTGGAGTTATGCTACCAGCTGAGGATCTGGGCAACTGAGGAATTTTATAAGAGAGGCGCACTAAGAGAATTGCATATTAGGCAGAGTGAGGCCTCCTTGTTTCTTAGGACAAGAGTACTAAGAAGGAATAAATGATGTATGCTGTTGCCGTGTAAATCAGCTAAATGTTTGATATAAGTCCTGAGAGATTTTGGGGTGATGTACCAATAAGTACCAATAAGGAGGTGTTGGAATATATAAGACACACAATGGAAAATTTACATTTTGATAAGTTTGATCCTACCCACCCAGGTTATTATTACATTGGTCCATGGAAGCAAATCATCCTAATTTTGGCAAAAATTCCGGAGGGACATTACATATAGATGAGGCTTCAAACTGATGTATTAAGCAGGCACCAAGGTATTTAAATTAGTTCATGACTACTCAGAAAAGAAAACTGTGTCAGAGTATGTAATTTGGCTACCTTATTAGTATATTTATTAAAGTTGGTTTTGTAACCAGAGAGATAATCAAGATATGTTTATAACTCAGGCAGAGAGATATTATGGATTGAACCACCTATCTTAAAACCATAGATAAACAGCTGATGGATAGCCCAAGCTGAAGGTTCCCATCTAGAATAAACAAAAGAATGGGGGGACCAATGGGAAACCTTATAGAAAACATAGATCAGCATGCAACCTTCAGAAAATATGAACCAATAGAAAACTTTAGTTGAGGGAGATGAATGTAATGAATATGATGCTCTAAACTTTCTATTTTAGGGATTTTTATAGCACCTGCCTTCTCTGGGGCAAATCTGCTACACATAGAGAAGGGACAGGATTGCAGAGGCTGGGTGGGAGGGGTGGGGAATACCCTTTGTGTAAAGCTCAGCTTCCTGGCAGTTCCCAGTTTGCCCATGAGGGCAGTGGGGGAAAGGAGACAGGATTGCCAGAGATGGAGGCGCCACTTTAATTCAGATTCTTGCATCTTTGACACTACGCAACTCCTACTACCATGTGTCCTCTTCAGGCGAGACAATGTGGAATGTATGAGAGGAGATTCTTTCACCTCACACAGTTCCCCAGCAATCAAGCCAGCCATTTAGTGTAGTGCTTTGCTAAAGATTTGCCCTTTAAATAAAACTTCCACTCAACACAGTCAAAAGACTTTTCTCTTCCAAGTGAAATTGGAAGACCTGGGAATTCCACGGGTCTCAGTAAACTGTATGACACTGAACAGCATGCATGTGCTTTCAGCTGCTGCCTAGCATTAACATCTGGTCTGGCTACAGCAAGGATGGATTTCCAATCCACACTACAGAACTTTGGAAATTAGCAAAGATCTCAATACCTCAATATAAAAGGGATACAGTCTGCATCACCTGCAGTTCTGGGGATTTTTGCCCTTATTAGTGATAAGAGATTGTACTGATTCAGATGGAGTGTGGTGTGGAAAATTGAAAGAGAAATTAAATAATTAATCTATCTTTTCAGGAGGGAATATAAAGAACGTATAGTTGAAAAAACACATGGTTCTGAAGGATTTCAGGTATTACAAGAAATGTGCATCCCAGCTCTGTCTCTTCTTACAGAAGAATGTAATTCCAGTGGTACAATTAACAAGGAAAATTTTATAGTTTAAGGTGAAATTCCACAAGGGATGTTACTGAGGCTCATTCTCCTAACTTAGTTATCAGCCATGTATATCTGCATGTTATAACAATGTTTGAACCATTATAGGCAGATTAATATAGCCCATGCTCTTATTTCATGGTTTTAAAGGATGAGTAGTGATCACATAGTGTCAGTCAAAGCTAAATCCAAGATGGAGGTAATACCTCTTGTCATATAAACATTGGCTATTTACTACCAGCACCATCACTACCACCTTTCCATAAGTTTTGTTATTAGTCAAAATAACAAAAAAGGAATTCTTCAGAGCTTACCTGAACAGATCTCGGGGAGTAGCTGCCTTGCTACTGTGGACATAGCAGACTGTTTGACCTGCTACATCCATTTGGCTGAAACTTGTAATAGGGACTCCAGGATAGCTGGCATACTCTATCTGTCCATACTGAGGTGGCAAGGTTATCACATAGAGGAGCTCTTCTGGTTTCTCAGTACCATCAATTGCAAGGAGAACATCAGTTGTCAAGAAACCTCTATCTCCCTTAGATACAGTAAGTGGCCTTACGAAAACAGCAATGTCCCCTGCAAGATACATTATACCCAGTTAAAAGTGTCATATTGACCTCTGTATTTCTCTCTTACCTATTGTTTCTACCCAGTGTAGGTAGATGAATTCATGGTTTTAAACAGTGATTGTGTAGTGTCACATTCATCAAGAACAAATCCACAATAAAGGTAACATCTTTTGTAATACAAATCCAATGATAGAAGTAAGGCCTCATAGTTATAGCACTAAATTGGGAGTCAGGAGTCCTGAACCATACCATCCTCCCAGCTTTGCTGTTCTTATTACGTGCTTTGGAGAAATTGCTTACCATTTTTCTGTGTCTTGGTTTACCCATGTACAAAATGAGTATAATACCCACTTTACCAAGATATTGTCAGCCCAGTTTAGTCTATATTTATAAAGCACTTTGAGATCCTATGAGGTGAAGGATAAAATATTAACTGAGTGTATGACCTTTTGAAATTTTAGGAAGCCTTCTTCAAAAATAATTTTAAAAGACCCAATCCCACAATGAGTTCCATGCAGGCAGATGCTACTGCAGGCTTGGAGCCCCACTGAAGATAATTGGACCCTGCCCATTAAAGGGTTAAGGCCTAAGAGTGGATCATAAATGGCAATAAAAATTTTTTCTGATTGTCCTGGTATAAGAATTAGTCATGGTAGAATGCAAAATTACCCAGATCTTTACCTTTTTCCATATCCTTGATAGTTATGTAGAAGTCCAGTGCTGGGGATTTGTTGTCCCCATCCCACAGATGAAATCTGAAGCTGTCTTGGTTCCTGGACCCCATAGCGCCTGTATGCACATATCTCACAAGATTCATATCTATTTCCTCCTGGGTGCACTTCATTTCAGTTTGGAGCATCACCCAGTCCCTACCTACCTAGAAAGAATAAAAATCTGTCAGCAACCTGACAGTATTCCATAAGTTTTCCCAAGTTAATTTTGCTCAGTTAGTAGATATTGCTCAGTTATTTACACCCTTGCCAGTGATAGCCTACCTATAATTCCCCTTTCACACTTTGGACCTCCTTCCTAATAGGAGGTTTCAGGGGCAGTAGCTGGCAGGAGCTTTGTAGCCAAGCAGCCAGAAGAGCTGGGGGGAAAGCGGATGCTAAGAACCTAACAGAGCTCACTGCTCGGAAATGTTTCCTCATATTCAGCCTACGTTTTCCATTTCATGCCATTACTCCTAGTTCTGCTCAGGCCCAAAGCCAGCCAGGCATAAGTGAGGAGCCTATGGGGAGCTAGAGGGAAGCAGGGAGAATTAGGGAGCCATGAGGTCCTTCCCTGAAAAAAATTGCAATGTCAGGTGCAATATCCTGCTTTGTAGAAGATTTCAAGGTCTTTAACAACAAATACGCTAAATCAACCAAAATCTGAATATGTGGTATTGAGCAGGAGTTGTGTCCCAGAGTAACATGCTGCTGCTGGAGCAAATAATGTTAAAATACCAATAAGCACAACACACCAGAACCACAGGCTTCAGACACACTCATATATTTCTTGT
This sequence comes from Mauremys mutica, assembly GCF_020497125.1. Classification (NCBI taxonomy): domain Eukaryota; kingdom Metazoa; phylum Chordata; order Testudines; family Geoemydidae; genus Mauremys; species Mauremys mutica. The sequence continues at coordinate 102,443,559 of NC_059077.1, read as the reverse complement.
TAGACATGCACACAAACCTATATAAAATATTAGGAGAAGCCAGAATCTACCTAGCAACTTATTTCCCTCCCTGATGTATGGGGCACTAGGCTCCCATTTCCAACACCGTCATTCAGAACCAAGCCCCACTTGTTTCACAGAATCACGCTACCTGGAATACAATAGCCAATTTTCTACGTAACAAACAACAAAGAAAAGGTTAGTATGTCTGCCTTGCTTTTTGTTCTGATTGCTCATCTTCGGTCAATACTTTTCTTCCCTCCTGTTTCTATTCCTATTTTTTCAGTGTCTCTTCCTCTCTCATTAACACTTATTTTATGACCTTCCCTTTCTCTTTCTCCCTCTATCTACTTTCTTCTTCTCTCACTGATAGGTTCTCTCCTGCACCACTGGGGAGTGTCTCATCTGTGGGGTTTCCTTCCACTCTCTTCCTGGTCCCTAAAATATCTCCCATCCTCTGTCCCTGGGGTTGGTCTTTCCCCCCATTTGGTCTAGCTCTTCTCTCTCTTCCTCCTCCCATTGGGTTTCTTTCCCTCTAGGATCTCCACCATCATCCCATGAAGATCCTGCCATGGTTTTAACTTCCCCTTCACCCCATCCTAGTATCAAAACCTCTGATTCAATATTTTGCATGGTTCAGCTGCACAAGTCAGTTCGTCACAGCAGTGTATTTCAAAACATGAAAGACATTCAGGATAAAAAGAGAATCAGCTTCTTTTTGTTCTAACAAGAGAGAGCTGTTTGCTTGCTTGCTTTTTGTTAAAGTACAAAGACTAACCTTGAGCTGAAGCTGCCCATTTTCTGGAATTCTTTCAAATAAATAGTAAATTCTCTCCCTGGGGGTGTCTTTATCTTCGGCTGACAGAACAGCACTAGAAATTATTCGGGTTTCACCCATGTTCACCTCTATCTCATCCTTCCTGATAAAAAGAAAAACCTCATGCACTGATGTGAAAACAGAAAAGTAACCTTTCCAATAAGTGATACTACTGCCAGGAAATGGATTACCCAGAAGCTGACAGGAATAATAACTGCAGAATGACTAAAGGAGAACACATATATCTGCACAACAGCAAGCAGAGAAGATTGATTTCTCATAACAACAGTGAAAAGCAATACCAATGAAACAGATCTGAAGCAACTCTGGATCTAACAACAGGAATCAATTCTCTCTGCCTCCCTCCGTAGTCATTATCTGGGTTGCCTTGGAGGGGCAATATGAACAAGGTGGCCATGATGCTATTACAGGACATACCAATAGGTGCGCCATTGGCCCTTTAGGGGTCTTAATTCATTGGCTGTTCAATCATTGGCTAGCTGAGCCCTGAGAAAGAGCTCACACGAGGAACAGAGGCCCATTCTGCTGGTTGCCTATGCTTCCCTCCTCAGACTTTCCATTAGCCCTCCAGGATCAAATCACTGTAAGGTTTTGCTTACAGCCTTTTGCTCATTGGTGTCTGTGGCTGCCATTGCACAAGAAAATACAGAGTCAGGTAGGATGGAAATCCCAAAATGGTTTTAAATTCCTCCAGAGACTTACTCTCGCCTAATTCTCAGTCTCTCTCTCTCTCTGATTCCCTCCCTTCAGCTAGTACCTGCCTCTTAGCAGCTCTCTCTTCATATAATTTTAATATTGTTATTATTTATTACTTGTATACCAGTAACATTAACTATGTACTAGGCACCAACCAGCAGTAAGGTAAAACACAGCCTCTGCCCCAAAGAGCCTACAATCTAAGAAGACAAGCAACATACAAAGGGATTAAAAGATGGGTTAAAAAAACCCACAGAGCTACTATAGGTACATTTAAAAAAATACTAAATGTCATCTGACTCTAACTCTTCCATCTACCTAGTCAGAATTAGTTGGCTAATTCTTTCTGGTATCAGAGTAGAAGAGGGGATTTGGGGGGCGGGGATAAATGTAGTGGCTTTACATTCGGGGAAGATGTTCCACACAGCAGGTCTAAATGGAAGAAGGTGCAAAGGTGATTGTGCAGTACTCCTAGTGATTCAGAAACATCAAACGGCTGGATCAGGAACACCCTGTCGGTTCTTTTCAAGTCTGCTTACTTTTCCAACTGCATGGCATGTGCAGGCTATTGGAGAATGGGACTAAAGTGGGGAGGAAAGGTGATCCCAAATCAAAGGGTGAGTCGGATTCCCCACTGGGGCTGACTAATTATAAGATCTAATCATTGCCTGTCAAGGCAGCAACACAGTTTCTGGGTTCATCTGGGCACAGAAGGCGAAATACACTTATCTGCAGTCACCTCCATACCTCACTCCAAAGAGAAAGAGTGGGGAATGGTGTACTGAACTTTATCCAAACAAGAAAAATATCAAGGTATATTTGATCAGTAATTATGATTACATCATTTCATTTTATTAATATGTAAACTGTACCCTGCATTCTGAGCTATGGTCACTACTCTTCTCATGTGTACTATATATCTCTTTGCGATCATGTAATTGTAAAATTAACTTTTGTATTCCTTATTTTTGTCTGGGTTGATGAAGATACACATTCTTAAAATCTATGCCTCTGCATTTAGCAAGGAGTTCTAGCAGTTTAAAAAATATTGTTTCCAATAACCATCAGCAGTTAAAGGATGGAACTTTTCACAGAGAGATCATAAGAACATAAGAATGGCCATACTGGGTCAGACCAAAGGTCCATCTAGCCCAGTATCCTGTCATCTGACAGTGGCCAATTCCAGGTGCCCCAGAGGGAATGAACAGACAGGTTAACATCAAATGATCCATCCCCTGTTGCCCATTCCCAGCTGCTGGCAAACAGAGGCTAGGGGCACCATCCCTGCCCATCCTGGCTAATAGCCATTGATGGACCTATCCTCCATGAACTTATCTAGTTCTTTTTTGAACCCTGTTATAGTCTTGGCCTTCACAACATCCCCTGGCAAAGAGTTCCACAGGTTGACTGTGTTGTGTGAAAAAAAATACTTCCTTTTCTTTGTTTTAAACCTGCTACCTATTAAATCATGTCAGTGGAAAGCTTCCCTCACTCTCCTAGTCAAATTAAAAACAGATCATATTAGCTTTAAATGCAACTGCAGCAGTTACTTCTAAAAGATCAGGAGTCAGAGTGAAACATCAGTCATGTGTGTTCCTCCATATAGCATCATCCTGAGTTTAATTAATTTGTAAATCACAGTTTTGATGAGAGGGGAGGAAGTTAACTCATCCCTTGACTGGAAGATGAATGATGATTGAGAGAGAATATTTAAAAAAAACAAAATCTACTATGAATGTTCAGAGCTTACTCTGTAACTTTACAGAGCCTTTTAGTGGCATGGAGTGATCTCAGATCACAGGGAATGGGTTCTTTCTCAATCCCTAAATCTAGGCTATTTTCACAGTGTTAGCTGATATATACCATAGCAACATGTCACCAATGTCCAGGAGAAAGAGATAGCTGGATAGCTAAAGTAATCCCACTGTATGTATTGGCCAGCAGAGGGAGTACAAAGATCAGGGTTGCTTTTAAATAATATTTTAACTAAGGTCTAGCAGACAAAAATGAATGTGTGTCTAAATATAGATCACAACAGCTGTTTATTATTAAATAAAAAAACAACATGAAAAGAAACTTTGTGATTTAGGCATTTTGTTGTCAACAGTGATCTTTATTGGGAATGCTCTTGTTAAACAGTCCTATGGTGGCACATGCAGGAACATCTCTGTTGGCGTTAGTCTATGGCTATTTATGTCAGAATAGCTCTATTAATCACGATTTTGCTGTTTTGATCACTGTTGAACACATCCCACAATTTGGCATAGGAACATGTGGCTTACTTGCTCAGCATTGGCTTCTCGTCATTAACTGGGATGACCTTTACCAGAATGGTTCTGAGGACTTTATGTTTCCCATCTGACAGCTGGAGTGTAAAACCATCAGTGAGGTTTTCAGAGTCATCATGCATGTACACCAGCCTCATTCCTGGGGAGAGGGGAAAAAAAGAGAAAAAATAAAATCTGTCTCCTTCAAAATCTCTTTCACGACATGTCCCTATGCCTCCATCATCCTCCCCCTCTCCCCAACCCACCACGTCTTCTGGTCACAGCCAGTTTGTTTCAGCTTGCAGAGGACAAGCCATGTAAGCAGCAGCTGTTCATTAATCTATCAGTACACCAGCAACTCAAAGAGAGCAGCATGACTTGTTAAAAGAATGAAACTCCTTTCCAAACTATCTGTGTTCTGAAAAGGTAAAAACTTTTCCATCCAGTTCCATCCACCCCAATTTAAAATTTCTACTTGACTGGGGGATAAGATGGTCAGAGCTCACTCCTCTGTGTCTTCACTGATCTGTAGGGAGGAAGGATCTTTAGGGAAGAAGACTGGTGTTGTGACTGAGACAGTGGATGGGGGATTCAGGAGATCTGGCTTCAGTTCCTAGCTATGACACAGACTTTCTGTGTGACATTGGGCAAGTTATTTAATCTCTCTGTACCTCATTTCCCAATCTGAAAAGGCACAATAATCTACTTCCTTTCTCCTCCCCTTACTCTGTCTTGTCCACTTAGACTGTTCTGTAGGACAGGGACTGTCATGTTTGTGCAGTGCCTAGCACAATGGGGACTTGATCTCAGTCGCACCTCTAGGTGCCATCATAATGCAAATGAATGATAATCAAACCCCACATGTGATTACTTAAACATTGGAGAAGTAATTTAAAAAAGTAAATGATCTGGGCTTATTTCCTCTCTAACTAGAACAATGGAGAAATAAGCATAATGGATAGAGTAAACATATTTATGTCATTATCACTGCAATAGGTCCAACTTCCATGAAGTTTTTTTTTACATTGATGTAAAAAAATGGTTTTAAAAATAATAAAATGTCATCATATTTTCTTAGAGAAAAATGAGACCTGTCATTGTTGTCATTTTTTGTATTTCAGTCTCATTTACACATTGTCAAAAGGATTGCAAGGATTTAAATGAGCAAAATTTATCTAGTGCATTTAAAAAGCCAAACAAAACATGACTCCATAAAGTTACTTGTTAAATCCAGATTATTTTCACTTAATTGAATTAGCTGTTTTTCCCTATACCATATCCATTTCACATGTAGGTCCATGATTTAACCCATGCACAGCTGTCCATTCCTCAGTGGCTAACACTCAAGATCTGGTTGTTTAAGTCAAATGTTTGAATTAATGTACAAGGGGAACAGGCCTAGGACCATGACATTTGCTAGTCCACATCTGAACAACTGTCCCAAAGCTGGTTCCCAGATTATCCACCAGAACGGCACAGGCTAGAGTGGCCAGCAGGTGACTAGACAAAGGAAGATAGAGAGGTCATACTGCAGTTCTTTGCAGTGGAACTTTAGTGGAAGGGTACTGAAGTGGTAAGGTCTCTAGAAAGAGAGAGAGGAGGGGTCACACAACAGAGATGGGGTGACTATGAAAGACTGAATGACTAGGAAAGACTGAGGAATGTAGGATGAGTACCTGATATTTTTGTGTCTACTTTTTGGGGAAGGAGATCAGATACAATGGTGATGGGTGACCTTATAAAAACAGAGGGAGAATATATTTGTCCTCAGTGCTCTGAGGCCCAAATTCTGATCTTGAGTTATATAAGTGTAAATCTATTGAAATCATGTTAATTACTTCATTGTTCTCCAGAATATCAGAGTAGACAAACAGGTTTCAATTAGCTGGTCATGGTTAACAATACAGCCCCATCTCCTACCTCTATCACGTAGAGCAATTTTCTACCCGTGACTACATAACATTCTTAAAAATGACCCAGAGTAGATACTAAGTGGCATTAAAAAGTGTTAATTAAAACATACTGGCTAGCACATTTTAGACCTCTCATTTTCCAAAGCATATGATCTCCACTAAGGGTTAGAAAACTGTATTATTGTCCTTACAGGAAACTTGAGCTGTAGGCTTCCCAGAATGAATTTCTTGAGGGAGTCCCAAGGGATTAAATATGTTGAACTCAGAAAATGCCACTCAGATTTAATTTGCTATTCTTAAATTTTCCTATGAAACTATAGTTAGGCCAGGTGAATAAGTGATGAATGTTTCTTACAAGGCCACTTTGTCTGGTGTGAATTTTTAAAGGAACAAAAGGACTGATGCAAAAGAAATGCTGCATTTACCATTCTTAAGAAGCTCCATGGAAAAGTCATGCACAGGACATTCATGATTGTAGTGACTGTTAATGAATCGTTTGTAACTCATAATATCATTGCCATAAACTCCATTAATGAGGAATCCATGCTGGGGTTGCTGGACAACGGTAAACATCAAATGATCTTGAGGTACATCCAGATCAATCACGTTGATTACAGAGGGATCCAGTTCTTTCATTTGGCCCTCCTGCACCTGAACAGCAAAACAAAACAAAGCAACAATAACCATGATTTTTCTGTAGAAAGAGTAGTTTCTTTCTCTCTTTCTTTCAGAAATGGAATCCTCTTCCCTCACAGAGAGCAGCTAGGTCCCTCCCACAATTCATCAGAGGTGCCTCTGAAACCAAAAGGAAAAAAACAACCCTCCACCTCCTTAGCAAAGATTCTTTTATTGTTTAAAAGTCTGATTCTTTGAGCTCTTACTTACTTACCAGCATAGTGCTTACTACTATGGCAGCCTTACTGAAGTCAATGGGACTATTCGCAGTAGTAAATGTTGTTATGCTCAGCAGTAAGTATTTGCAGGAACTGCCCCTTATAGATCAACAAAACACAAGAAACCAGCTCCCTGATTCTCTTCTCTCTCCTGGGGTCAAGCTGAGAATCTGGCCAGTAATGAATAAGAAGATGCCCTTTTTACATGGTCATGTTTATGACCATAACCACTCTTACATACATTAAGAGGCGGCTACATGGCAGATCCACACAGTTTGAAAAAAATTAATATTGTAAAACATTGCATATATACACAATTGCACATCAGTTCTTTGGGATTGATGACAGGTGAAATACTGACTCTATTGAAGTCAATGGCAACAGGGGCTGGGATTTCATTCTATGTTTCCAAGGTAATATTATTTTGCCTCCTCCCCCCCCCCTTTTTTTTTTTGGTCAACAGGAAAGTTCTTTTTTTACCATGACAATTTCTTTTACCAGAGTATTGTAAAGGAAACTGAGAATCATACAAATCATCAGTGAAGTGGCTTTTAGCTCTGGGCATGCTGAGTTTTGGGGTCTTGAAAAATATTGGAGCTACATCTATGTGTGTATATACAAAAACATGTACATACAAGAGGTTAGATAAATATACATAGACATTACAATAAATCAAGTCTGCTCACGTAATTAGTTAAAACACTACAAAAGTTGGTAATTGGTGAAATTCACTCTTGTGCAGAGCACCAGCACAAGGCCCGTGCAACATTAACACCTTATTTTAAGGGCTGATATGAGACTTATGTGTTGAATAGGCCTTGTGTTTCCCTGCACAGGGCTGAATTCCACTCGGCAGACCAAAAGAAGGGGATAGGTTTCAGAAAGATGCTAATATGTATTAAAAAGGAGCCACTGGCTATATATTTTCTGGCATAGAAAGTCATTAGATATCGAGTATTTCATATCCTTCCTTACAGTTATGTTCCTTGCTACGAATTCTGGGACTTCATCATTTGTTGGGTTGATCAGGACATAAAATGGGGTCTCCACTGAATGATGCTTCCCATCAGTGACATAAATCATAAACTGGTCTGAAGTTGGTTCTGTCCTCACATGCCTGGACTGCACATAATTTATATGCAAGGCTTTCAGGTGTTTCAGCTGAAATGAAGCTTGAGAATTCAAAGAGATGACAAATTAACACATTTATTCTGATTCCCTTTTAACAAACACTGTAACCCATTAAACACTTGTAAATCCATGCTCATTCCAGGTACAAATAATTTGGGTTTTACATATCTTTAAGCAGTCTTAATGCTGAGGAAGCAAGGGAATATGGACCCTAAATAAAACACACCAAGTTTGTGTCTACACTATAGAGGGACTATACTGGCATAATTATATTTGTGTAACTACACCGGCATAATTCCATAATGTAGACACAGGAAGGATTTTTTCTATCAGTATGGGAACACCAGTTCTCCAAATGCAGTTAGGTATATGTTGATGGAAGCATTCTTCTGTTGACATAGCTGTGTTTACACTGGGGGGTTAGGTCAGCATATTTATGTCAGACAAGAGTGGGGGTTTTTTCACACCCTTGACCGACGTAGCTATGTTGACCTAACTTTTAAATGTAGACCAAGCCTAAAGAGCACCTGGAGAAATGTTAATTCTCCGATCTCAAGGTGAAGTTACACCAGGAATGAATTTGACCTGTCATGTTCAATTTCTTTCAAATCCAACATAGCTCAGGAGGCTTAGAGCAAAAAGAAATTCAGACTTTTCCCAACAGAGGTAATCTCACATCACTGTGAACAGCGTCTTGCTGCTTCTTACACTGCAGTTGTAGATGTAAGCCAAGAGTGGCCGTCCCAAACCAATCAAATCTGCTTATGATCAGTCCAATGTAGGAAGTGGCTTAGGTAAATTGGACAAGGCAGGAACAGATCTACATCACAGTTTCTTAACTCTTGTGTAGATTTCTTTTTCATTTAGAGTCAAAGTCTGCCTGGCCCTTATATGAGAGTGTAGTGGAGTGACAGAAATAAAAAGCCTCTCCTCCCACTCTTTGTGCAGCATGTATAAAGGGTGAGCTGATGCTCAAGGTAGCACAGGGACTGTTGCTTATTTGTCTGGGATACATTAGTGCCCAAAGGGAATATGGGAGGGGGAAGGAAGAGCCATGGCTGCTTTCCTGCCAATCACAAGCCAGCTCTGCTAGCTAGCCACACAAGGTATGTCTACATAGCCCAGGAAAGTGAGCCTCCCAGCTTGGGTTGACAGTGGATCTCTACCTTTCCAGACTTCTGTACCCCTTTCAGGAGTATGATTTGCCTTGCATACTCCCAAGTTTCTCCTCACTTGGAAATTACTTGCTTACAAAATCATACATAAAAATACAAGTGTCACCGCACACTATTACTGAAAAATTGCTTACTTTCTCATTTTAACCATATTATAAATCAATTAGAATATAAATATTGTACTTACATTTCACTGTAGAGTATATCGAGCAGTATAAACAAGTCATTCCCTGTATGAAATTTTAGTTTGTACTGACTGCACTAGCCTGTTGTAAAACTAGGTAAACATCTAGATGAGTTGATGAACCCCCTGGAAACCCCCACGGGTAACCATACCCCTGGTTGAGAACCACTGATCTAGACAACGCTTTGAAGTTGTGGCTTGGACTGGAGGTTGGGCTCTGAAGCCCACCCCCCCTCCATAGGCTTCAGCAACCAAGCTGCAACTTCAAGGCACTGTCTACACAACTATTTTTAGAGCACTAGCATGAGGCGCATTACCCCAAGTCTGTTGGCCCAAACTTGGAGGTTTGCTGTTGCGGGCTGTATAGACATACCCATGGAGGGAGTATATTGCATCCTGTGAAAGGATGTAGCAGGGCACATGCTTCACCCCTCCCGCCCCCCATACACTGGGGAGCTCCAAGAAGCACTCTATCTTCCTGAGACCAAATGCCTCACATGATACTCCTTCTGGGATACTGCAGCTCTACACCACCCCTCACTATGGAAGATGTGTGGTTTGCACAATCTAGCCCTAAATGAGTAAATGCAAGTAAGTAGATAGGAAAAGGTTTGCCTAAATAGGGACTTTGGTGGGATTTTCTGAAGTACCTAAATGACTGAGGAGCACAAAAAACACTGGAAGTCATTGGGACTTGTGCCACTCAGTCACTTAGAGCCTTGTGAAAATCCTACCTATCTACATTTTCAAGAGTGACTAGTGATTTGGGGGTGCCCAACCTGAAACACCAGTAAGAGCCCTGACTTTCAGAAAGTGCACCGCACTCGTGCTCTGAAAATTAGGCTCCTTTAAAGTTTAAAGTGTCTGAAGATGGACACCCAAAAAAAAAAAAATGAGGCAACCAAAATCACTAGTCATTTTTGAAAATGTAGGCTTAGAGCCTATCTGGAGGCATTTTGCCTATAGTACTTTACTAATGAAAAACAGAAGTGTGTGTGTGAAAGGAGGGAGTACAGAAGAAATGTGAAGTGGCAGAGTAGAGAAAATAGGTTAATATATTGTCATTTCTAACACAGACTGCAGCTCAAATGTGTAAATCTAAATATGCTTAATTTATCTGAGTGCCGATTCTTCATGTTCACATGGTTACATTCTCTCTGAATCCCCCCCCACCCACAGCCTCAGTGATCTTTATTTATGTACACCTGCCTTCCCAATAAAGAGTAAATTAAAGCATGCACTGCCCTGACAACACATCAGCCTACTGCCTGGCAGTCCATTAGCCATGCATGTAACATGTACAGTATTGGTGTTCTTGCCGTTATGTCTACACATACCTATACTTATACCAATGTTGCTCTTCTCAAACCCCGGGGAAGGTAGTATATTTTCAATGTAACCAAACTGGGGAGGAGAAACCAAAACAAACTCTAAGTCATCTGCTGCGGTGTCGGGGTCAGTAGCAAACAAATTGTTAGCGGTAATGACAGCTGAGAAACCCTCATCCACAACAAACATGGCACCTAGACACAAATGACATGATGATGAGTATTATTTAACTCAACTTACTGGGGTATTTTACTAAAGAAATTGGCACAATAGCTGATGGGAAACTGCACTACAAACAGGCTGGTACAAATGTTTTCTAATCATGGTATCAACTCCACTTTCTCATCATGTAAGCAGGTGGGTGGGGGGCAGGGGGAGGAAATCACAAAACAATTTTACTGATAAGCCATTAAGTATGGTTTATGTGCTGCTCAAGATCAGTTGTTACCTCTGTTTGTCAGAGCATTAATTGCCTGAGAGCTGTTACGAATTGCTCATAATGAACAATTTTTCATGCATCGGTGTTTAATTTCCCTGCTGGGACAATACTTCATTTCCAGAACATTGCTTGGGTGATAGGCTGCAAATTACAAAGCTACCCATACATATGTTTAAAGTTCTTTTGCAATACAGAACATATACACGATGCCTACAGTAAACGGCATTATAAAATGACGTTATAAAAGAAAAGATACGTCCATAGAAAGTGTATTTTTATGACAGGTACTATGGGCCTGATCCAAAGCCCATCAAAGTCAACGGAATCTGTTGACAGATTAAATTTAGGCTATCAACTACAAGATGACTTATTTTCTTTACTATTTGCTTTTTGATCCTTGCAAGAACAATTGAAAATCTGGCTTCACAAGTATTAAATGAATTATGTGTACAATGCAACTTATCTTTGTCTTCATTAATTAACAGCATAAAGTGGAAGTACTATAAATATTACCCCCTCCCTTCATATGGAAAAGGCCAGTTTGTAAAGTGCATGCTAAGAAGTAATAGGTAAAGTCGAGAGATATTTATGGCTATATTTTTGTTTTGCACAACCCTGCGTTATCTAATCTGGATCCAAGTTCAGTTCTGAATTCTTGTGAAGTTCAGAGATGTTTGGATCTGGGTTTTTGGTTCAGGACCATTTCTATTATTCTATCTATTTATTACACAGAAGCGTATGGAGTACATTTTCAAAGGACTGAGGTTCAGCCTAATTTTCTGCAGGCACTTGCAAGAATGAAAAGTGGGGGCAGATCTGAGTACTTGAATCTTTAACTACCTGGTCTGCATACTGACTCAAACAGGTAGGGGCAGTTACTCAGATTTGCACTTGAAATTGAATTCTAGGTGCAAACTGTGCCTGCAGAAAAGAATGCCTGTATGGAAAAATTGGTTGATATGATCTAAAAGTTTTGCATGTTTATCTTCCTGTCTGGTCAGTTTTTGGTGCTAGAAAATATTGAGAATCTAGCTTCTAGCCAACATCAAGTTATTCAGGATAAAAGATAATAGAATAGAAATAAAGAGGAAGATTTTCACCAATTGCAATGGATGGTGGCTGGTTGTCCACTGGAAATACACTGATGTTAATGTCATATACTGGAAAGGAATCATGAAGTGGTACTGGAGGAGGAAGAAGTCCATCATAACAGCAGTCATTCACATCCATGCCAGCTTCACCATCAGAGATAACCAAGGTTAGGGTGTCAAAACAAGGTGTCAGGCCAATCTCCCCACCTGGAAAAACATGCAACAGATGATGTTCTACAATAAGAAACCAAAACTCAATGAAGCAGTGACTTGTATCAATTATGGACTATCCACAATATTCTCAGAGTAAATTGTGAGATAAAGAGGCTAAAAAACAACAAAATTAAAATGAAAGCGCTGAAACTGCTTGGTTCTGTGTTTTTCAAAGATATAACCAGAGTCTATATACAGCCCTTCTCTGCTGGAAGAGCAAGATGAAGAAATGGTATCTTAATCAATGCTATTTACTATAAATAATCTACATTGTACCTTTCATACATGACCAATTAATCCTCAAAACCCCCTTGGTCAAGGAAGGGAGTTACTTGTCGCAAATCCCCTGTGTATCAATGGAGAACAGGCCCATAATTCCTAAAACACTGACAATCTTCCTATGGAGGATGGAAATGCATCCATGTCCTGGACAGAATTGACAGAAGATACAACAACATCATGCCAGGATGTTTTTATAGACTTAAAAATATTCAGATCCTGAATATTCAGATTCTGAAACAAGAGTTGGAACAATAGTGTTCACACTCGTATAGAAGGAAAACACTTATTATCCAGGGAAAATCCTTGAAGAGTATTCTAATGGCCAAACTCTCAGCCTTGATTTGGCCTTGATTTGCATGTGCAATCACCAGTGCTCTTTTGACATGCAAATACCTGGAGCACAAAATGTAATCAAATGAATCCAAACCATCTATGAAGTTTCTAGAAAAGTTGCTTTAATTTTAAAAACAAAACAAAAAGAACCCCTTGCTAAAATTATGGTTTTCTGTCAAACCACAACATAATTTACCTTCTAGTGCAAAAGGATTGTAAACTCTCCAGAACAGGTGTGGCTGTTGAGGACTCCCCCAAATCATTGTTTTGTTCTATTGAATCTCTATATCCCTCTCTGGAATATAAAAATAATCTAATTTATCCAAACACAGGTGTGAAACATGTTCACAGTTGCAAAAAAATGTTAAGACTTATTTTTTTACCATGTTCAGGAACCATGTTTTAGTCTAGGTATCGAGCATGGTAAATGTATTTACAGGTAGAAGGATTAGAACCATGACTCTATAAAGGGGCTTTGAGATCGCTTCTCATCCCAACAGGCAATTAGAAAGTGTTACATGACACATTTGGGCCACAACTGTGTTTGCATGTGGTTATTTATATGCAGTAGTGTAGATGCAGGCTTTCAGCATCTCCTAGTGATGAGCTGCCAGAGTTATCTGGATTTACACAAGATCCCACAGCTATCTGGCTGGACCTCCAATCTAATGCTCTTCTAGTCTCACTTACTAGTATGCTTGTAGGTCACTACTCCAGAGACAATGTCCGCTTGGGAGAAGCGATCCACGACGATACCAGCTTTCCTCACAACTCCATAGTAGGGCTGTCGAGCCAGCATAAAAGTCAGTTTCATGTCATCGCTGTCTGCGTCGGTGGCATAAATGTACTCTGAGGTGATGACCACTTCCTCACCCTCTGGACATTGTATTAGGGGAATGAGGCCATCTTTCATGATAGGTGGCTCATCATTTACAGGTAGCACCTAAACAGAAAAACACACACAGTTTCACGTTAAGTACACATCACTTGTCCTTGCAAGCACAGTTCACTGGGAGGAAACATGGGGCATGCTCAACCAAAGTGAATGATTAGACTTTCAGATGTAGAAAATAGGCCAAAAAATTGAATAAATTACATGCATCTACTAAAAAAAAAAAGACAGAGGCAGATGGGAAATACTGAAAGGCTAAATAAATAAATAAACAAATGAAAAGGCAAACAAAATTTAAGAAACCGGTCTTAGCTCAGGCTGTATGCACTATCAAGCATTGTATACTAAATTAGTGACAGCCAATCTTTATTTTATAATGGAATTAAATCCTGGGTCCCTCATTTAAGAGGATCTCACAATGAAGTCACAATAGTCTGACTGAAGTCAATGGGAATTTTGTATGACTAAGGAAATGCAGCAGGATTCAGTCAGCCCCATGAATACATTTTTATCTGAAGCAGCAATGCCATTCATAACCCTTCAGAAAACAAATGCATGCTGCAATGCATCTTTGATAGGGCACGGATAGGGACCTCTGGACATAAAAGACATATCCTGATAACTTGTGGCCGTGGTGGAAATCAAGGAGTATAGGCCTGGCATTTTGGGCCAAGTTCACTACTTGTCTAAGCCAGTGAAACTCCATTGATTTCAGTGGAGATGCATCAGTGTACACCAGTGATGAATTTGGCTTTTCAACTTTATATAGTTGTGAGTTTACCACAGGGGAAGGAAAATTAGGCCTTTTCCAACTAACATTCTGGGGTTTTATAAGCCTTCAAGTTGTATAACAAAAACAGTATGAAACTCAGATGATGCTCTTTTATGGATTACACAAAAAGAAAGAGAAAAAAAGAGAACAAATCCAAACTACACCTATGACGGTCTAATTGTTGGCACCAGATACTGTCAATCGGGACACTGTCAGCTGAATTTCTAACCTTGATGATTGTAAAGAAAAGCTTGAAAATGTGCCCTGAGTCTGACCTCAGCTTTCAAAACACTGACAGTAAATAAAAAGAGCCCCATATGTATTTTTAAAAAATCTCATAATTTTAAAGCCATTCTCATGATTCTCAGGGGCCACAGCTCATGATTTTTGAGCACTTGGGACAGCAACACTGCAAAATCTTATACATGTGATTCCCTATTGCTAGTGGGACACTGTGTGATCACGAACTGGAGCATGATTTGGAGGGGCGAGGGTTTACTAGATGATCTCTCTACTAACAGGTGGCCCGCCCTATGAAAATGTTTGGCAACTCTGGCTTTAGGGAATTGCTGGGACTGAGTCTAGTTCTTCTCTAGCAACTGTGCTTTAATATTAACTAGCATGTAAATACACATGGCTTCAGCACTCCAGGCACTTCTGCATATTTTTGCCCTGTAACTGGGTGGCTTGCCTCATTAAGGGCTAGAGGTTTGGGGCCAGCCAACCCTTCTTACTAAGATGGCACAGCTGAGCAGGGATCACGTGATTCCCCAATAAAAGCAGCGGGAAGCTGCAGACAGAGGGGGGGATGTTCAGAGGAAGCTGTGGCAAAGACTGCAGAAGAGCTTGAGTGAGCAGGCTGAAGGTCAGGGACAGCGGATTCCTGGAAGTAGAAAAAATATCCAGCCACGTAGGGCTGAGAATGGCCTGTCAAGGCTGGGAAGAGCTCCAGAGAGCAAACCCGGGGAAATTAAGAAGCCCCAGGACAGAGTTTTGGAATTGTGTCTTATGCCAATAAATTGGACCCTGGTAGAAAGGGCATTATTGAACAAAAAAGCTTGTGTGGAGTTTTTTAAAGAAGCCCTTTGACGGGGGAAACTGAAGTAGGGCGCTGCAGAGCCATCTCTGGCCATAAGGGGGTGCTCTGGGGGAGGTTGCGTGATGATACATCCTTTATCTTTATAAATACAAAAGTACAAAGATCTTAGAGGGACTCTGTCAGATCAAGTCCAGCCTCAAATTTAGGTTTTGTAGAAACAAACATTTACAAAACCTAATGGTCAAAAGATTTTCTGATTTTTCTTTAATTCCAATGAAAACATATTGGTATAAAAACTTGATTGCAGTTTTTGCAAGCCAAGCCAAGCCAAACCAAGCCGAGCCAAGCATTCTGTGGAGTTATTAGGAACACAAATATGGAAGGAAAGTTTGTTTTAAAAAAAATAAAGGATATCACTTTGCTGTATCCCTCTAAGTGTGGAATTTATATCTTCAGAAAGAAAACTCTCTTTCACTAATCTGACACATGCGCCATGTTTAATTCTGAGGATTCATTCCTGACAGTAGTGGCTAAGCAGGAGCAGGTGCAGATGTCTCATCACTTGTACCTGCCAAATTTTCTCTCTAACCAATATTGTCACATAAGCTCCAAAGCGAACAGCAAAAAGCCCATCTAGTCTAACTCCTTCCAATTTCTGAGGAGCTCTGAAGGCTTTCAAAACTGATACATTATCATTTTCTATGCGGATGAATGCCCTCATGAGTACAAGCAGGGAGCAACACACTGACCTTGACCTGTAGTACAAACTCTAAAGAATTAATGCCATCTGTGGCTGCAAAGAGGATGTCATCATTCAGAGTCTCAGAGCCATCATGCTGATACCTGTGGGAATTAAGTTCTGCACTAATTTCACATGGACAATATGTGCCTGCATCAAGAAGAACAGCAAGCATTGCAGGACAATACTGCCCAACTACCCATCACAATACAACATGGTTTCCTGACTCAGTTTTACGGCCTGCTCAGATGTGGCAGTTCATTCACCATGTGGTGGTGATATAATATTATTTTTAATGCAAACTTAAGAATCTGCAGAGAACATTGTAGGCCAATGTAGGCCAGCTGGTGTACATTTGTTGAGCTCCATTGGGGTCAGGCTTTGCCAACTCACACAAACTGAGGCTCTTGGAATTTAACACCAGTTTGATTGGTGAGAACAAATAGTAACAAAACTAAAAGCAGAACCTTTTCTCACCTGACTTTTAATGTGTGCAAGTCCTGGCAGGTGAACCTGTCACCTTTGTTCATAGGAAATCCATCCAGTTCTACCATTCCATGCAGCGGCTGCCTCTGAAGGTAGATGTGGAGGTCCTCCTGTTTTGTGTCCACATCTGACATCAGAATATGGCTCCCTGTAATGGTGCACAGTCCCCCTTCTTCCACTTTCAAGTTATTTGTAAATACCTGAACAGAGGGGAAGAGATGAATTACCATTTCCCTCTGCACCTTTAAATTTGAACTAGAAAGAGCTTTTGGGTTTAAAAGATGAAACATAATAAATATCAAAACACCAAAGGCATAACTCGTCTGTCATATGCTGGGAAGACGTAAGGAGCTTACCACAACACAGAGCAAATATTGGCCCCAGCCACCAATCAGTAACAGATGGATCATTTCAGCAGTATTCTGTCTAGTAAAACCATATTAATATTCAGAGATTCACTCCCTCCCTCACACACACACACACACACACACACACACACACACACACACACACACACAGATGTACCTCTGGAGTTTGATTGTCCACTGGAAGAACTGTAATATTAAAGCAGATCCTATATAAAGTGCCTCCATGCTGATTGCTGACTGAAAAAATAAACTGGACATGCTGAGGTTCAGGCCCAATGTCCTGGATAGGGGGCATATAGGCAACTTTCATGTAGTTCACAGCATGCTGCAAAAAGTGAGGAAAAAAGAAAGAAAGAAAAAAGGGAAACTGTCATTTAAAATCTTAAGGTACGTTTTCAGAAGGATGACCTTTTCTTTGGGTATGATCTGTGCCCACAAAATTCCCTTCTGAATCTTTGCACCCACATTTCAACTACTGGCACAAATCTGAGTATCTGCACCTCTAGATAGAGATGCAAAGACCCAGATTTGTGGAGGTGCAATTTACAACTGGAAACAGAAGATGGGGGCCTCAGCTTGGATGAGGTATGCCATCCCCCAAACCTTTTTTATACAATGACTTTTAAATAATCACAAAGTGTAGCTGTTAATACTACATTCACTACAGTATCTGTACATCTCTGAATTCCAGAGATCTCTGAATTTGTCATTAGCAATATTTATTAATTGCACATCCTTTGTTTACCCAAATCACAACAAGATACTAAAGTAGACTAAAACTATCAGCAAAGTCTCCCATCCAGAAACTGATCTTATGCACCTGACTGAGTGGTTCAGGACGCCAATTAGAAGGCTATAAGGAAAACTGCTTTGCAACATTAACCATACAGTAAATTGTAATGGCCGGGCAGTTTACAAATGTTAATAAGAATGGGATTTATTGAACTACAGCATAATAAAAAACAGCAACACAGATGATAATTGTCGATGAGACCAATCTGGGAGGGGTTGCAAGTGCTTTGGAGGATTGGATTAGACTTCAAAATGATCTGGACAAACTGGAGAAATGGTCTGAAGTAAATAGGATGAAATTCAATAAGGACAAATGCAAAGTATCCACTTAGGAAGGAACAATCAGTTGCACACATACAAAATGGGAAATGAATGCCTTGGAAAGAGTACTGCAGAAAGGGATCTGGGGGTCATAGTGGACCACAAGCTAAATATGAGTCAATAGTGTAACACTGTTGCAAAAAAAGCAAACATCATTCTGGGATGTATTAGCAGGAGTGTTGTAAGCAAAACACGAGAAATAACTCTTCCTCTCCTCTCCGTGCTGATTAGGCCTCAATTGGAGTATTGTGTCCAGTTCTGGGCACCACTTTTCAGGAAAGATTGGATTTTGTCCAATTTGTCCATAAGAAGAGCAACAAAAATGATTAACGTTCTAGAAAACATGACCTGTGAGGGAAGATTTTAAAAATTGGGTTTTTTTTAGTCTGGAAAAGAGAAGATCGAGGGTGGACATGATAACAGTTTCCAAGTACATAAAAGGTTGTTACAAGGAGGAGGGAGAAAAAATGTTCTTCTTAACCTCTAAGGAGGGGACAAGAAGCAATGGGCTTAAATTGCAGCAAGGGAGGTTTAAGTTGGACATTAGGAAAAACTTCCTAACTGTCAGGGTGGTTAAGCACTGGAATAAATTGCCTAGGGAGGTTATGGAATCTCCATCATTGGAAATTTTTAAGAGCAGGTTAACAAACACCTGTCAGGGATGGTCTAGATAATCTTAGTCTTGCCATGAGTGCAGGGGAATGGACTAGATGACCTCTTGAGGTCCCATCCAGTCCTACGATTCTATTAAATTATTTAAAATTAAAACAAAAATGTGGATGCACAGAACTACTCCAACGGAGTTCAGCCAATGTGAAAGAATCTTAGAGGCGATAAGAAATCAGACTGATGGGGCTTTGCAAAACCCAACCATGTCCAGGTTGAACCCATCTCTTCCCCTGACATTATGCCCAACTCAGGTCAAATATTTGGAGACACATTCAGCTCTAACACAAGCAAGTGCAACTCCTTTTGGTCTCAATGGGAGCTATGTCTACTTATGCGAAGAGCGCAATCATGGTAGACACTTCTTTAAAAATATGAATCGAGTTAGCTGAATTTTGAGTTTGTTAAACTGAGATAGTGATAGTACTGGCTAGGGTTGGTTTCCACTTCTAAGCCTCATGACAACCTGAAAGGAAGTGACTTAAGGAAAAATGACAGCACCACTGTAGTCAGTTCTTAAACAGGGTATGGTTCCAGTATGGAATCACTTAGTAACAAACCTGAGTGAATGATCTCAGTGCTGGAGCAGAAGGATCCTTGACTAGCTTGGGGATGCTGTCCACCATAAACAACTTCCCAGCATCAGAGGGGCTGTACAAAGACACATACACACTATGCGCTGATTAGCAAAACTTCTAATACAGGAGAAAAAATCATACAATTCAATCTTGTGCTGCAACCCCACCAACAGACCACTAGCTGCATAGAAATAAAATTCATTTACTTTTCTTTTTTCATTATCATAAATGTCTTTATTATGGATTTCAAACTGTGACAGAAAACTGAACAAAGGAATCACGAGCCATGGATTGGCCACCAAAAAGTAACACATACTTTACAATGAACAAAGTCCTGGACTTCTACACCAAAGTGTCCCCACACATTTCAGGCACTTTGATGATTTACACTGGCTGAGAATCTGGCCCTTCACATACCTATCACTTGATATTTGCATTTTTCTTTAGATAAAAGAAATTCTATATTACATCAAATTCTTTAAATTTTTCAGAGGCTCATTTGAACCAATTTCTGACAACTCAACTTTCTCGTCTTTTAAAAGTGAGAGACAAGAACTTTTCCACCTCCTAAGGACCAATCTCTTGGCACAACAAAAGGCAAAGGCCACCCATTTATTTTTTCAAAATAACTTGTCCCGTATATTGAAGATAAATCACACAGCAAAAATAATTGATAAAATTGAAAACATTGAAACAGAATTTTCCAATACTGGGACTTTGCCAAGCAACGTGCATCAAAATTACAAATCTCTTATTTTAATTTTTATATACACACAAAAAGCCCCTCCAAAAAGGCCATTTATTTGCTTTGGGAGCTTCAGCATGATCCCTACAGGCTATTTTGTTTAACCTCTTGCAAACAACTTCCGCCATTTTCTTTGCAAGGCCTTTAAAAATACTTGATCCACTCCAAAGCCACAGTTTTATTAAGATCTCATTCACACCTTATGGAACAGTTTGGACCCACTTTTTTCGGTCTTGAGTATATCGACTTCATATCATACATGCATATTAAAAGGCCCATCTCCCTCCTGTTATCCTCAACACCTGGCTTCTGAGTTCTCTCCTGCCCACTATAGGCTCTAGCTGCAGTTCTTCTGATTAGCCCACAGGCTTGTTCAAGGCTATTAACCATGTGCCCCCTGACAGATAACCATACCACTAAGTTACAGATTGACTCTCTGCTGGCCTGGCGCAAACCAGAAAAGTGTTGATCCCCAGCCCGAGCTACACAGTGGTAGTAAGCAAAACTCTTTCCTCTTGGTAAATTGGAGAGGGTACTGGTGCTGAACTCACCAAATGGGCCACCAACCATCCAATGGGCCACAGTGAAATACAAGATGAAGTCAAACAAAAGAAAAAAACATCTGGGTCTGTCTGTTCTCTGCCTCTCTTTTAACCACTTGATGTTGCCCCTCACATCCTGTTGCTTTAGGCTTTGACCCACATGATTATTAACACACTACGTCCTGGTCCTGCAACTAGCTCCACATAGGTAGGCCCATGCATGCAGGATTGGGAACTTGGTGTGTGCACCCAGGCATCAGCCTTACTTTGCCACCAACACTTCCCCTGCCACTTGGTGCCTGCCCATCTCCTGTGATGAGGAGTGTACATTCACTTTCACATACCCAGGAGTAGAAGAGAAAAATGGGGAGGTGGTTACTGTGTAGATGAGTTCTCTCTCTTGTGCTTCTATGTCTATGAAATGGAGATGTTTCTTAGTTAAATGAGCTATCTTAGTTTCCTCGACAGTGAGGTGACGGGTAACCCCAGAAGCTTCTTTTGGAAGCTGATCATCCACAGGAATAATGTGCACTATCACCACCTAGAGTAAAGAATACAGAAAAATATCATAGGGTTGGTAGAATGTTGGAAACACACTAAATGTTCTTAGAATCATGCTTAAAGGAAACCACCAGAGTCAATTTAGTTCATATTTAAAATACTTGAACAAATCTTTTAAAATGGAAGTACATTTTTTCATTTAATTTTTCCTCCATCATTCATACAACTGTAATATTGGTTATTCTTCCGTATTATTTGTTTGAGGACTTTACAATCAGAGCTGGTTAAAACTCTGAATTTCTGTTTCATGGGAAATTTTGACATTTCAAAAAAGTTCTTTTCATTCTCATTTGAAACTAAAACAAATATTTTTGAAATTTCCTGCAAACCAGAAACAGAAGACAAGATATTTCAACCAGTAGTAAGTAGCAGCTGCCCTTAATGATTTTATATATTGTTATTTTTATTTTACTTTTAAACTATTACATTGTCATGAAATAATGTAAAAATAATAAAAATAATATAAAAGTAAAAAACTTTTTTTAAAATCCTAACATTTTAAAATTCAGAAATGGAAATTTGGAAATCGGAAACGGAATTCCAAAATGATTTTTTTGTTCTGAAGCAAGAATTCAAAATGGTCATATTTTTCAAAATGTTTCAATTTAGATAAAAGCAACATTTTCCATCAAAAGCACATTTTGAGAAAAAATTCTAGCCAGCTCTACTTACAGTTTCACTGTTTTGTTACTCTAGGGTTGTGCGGAAGCACTGGTTGTCAAATATATCTTAAGAACAGGTGGGCACTGTACCTATTTTTTTTAAACATCCACACAAAAATAACTGATGGACTAATGTATCATATATAACAGAAATATACAGGAGGGCACATTTTAAATTCACAAATCTTGGCAGTGTGCCTCTAAAGTCAAGGAAATATTACATTCAGTCAGCTCAATCCTCAGGTGGTGCAAATCTATTGACTTCAAAGTGGCTACTGCCAGTTAGTACTAGCTGAGGATCAAGCCCTTAGAATGAATTTGGCCTTTCATTTTAACACCTGATACAATCTCCATTAACACCTTTGAGACCTAACAATATTCTCCTGTCAGACAAAAATTAAAGAAAATAGGGTTGCTGAGTTATAAATGAGGGGAGAATTTGGTCTGGAGAATTTTATTATTGGCAATAATGTGCACACAGGATAGGATGCAGGTTGGTTTTCACATCCTAGGCTGTGCTTTTAGGACTGGCAGTTAGAAAGAGGGAAAAATCAAAAGATTTTCAACAATCCAATGTAGGAAGGTATGCTGGTGTCCAGACATTTACTCCACACTCTGCAAGAAATCCTCAAACGTAATACCTGTGGTTCTGAGAGATTGGGAGGGTCATGGCTATCACACAGGACAAACTCAAGGGAATCCTCAAATATTTCTCCTCCTAAGTGACGGTAGTAAATTAGTCCATTAAACAGATCTTTCTGAAGGAAGCCAGTGACAGGATACCCTGATGAATCAAAGAAGAAAAGAAAGCACATTCATAGAACTGTTTATAATTTTAATCACTGGTAAATTTGATCATCTTGATCCTCATAAAGAAGAGACCTGTTATATGGTTTCTTTCTCCAGTGCATCCATTGACAGAAATTTAAAATGCCATCTTTATATCTGAAACGTTGATAAAACTTCAAAATTGTTCAATACGAAGTAAGAGCATTCCCAGTGATGGCTCTGAAGCCCAGTGGTGAGGGAAAAAGGTGAATTTATACAAATAAAAATGATCTAACTAATCTAGCAAAGGGATTCTGGGTCCAGGTATGGAATAAAAGACACCCCCATCCGCCCCACTCTCAATTTAGCACCATCAGTGCCATCCTCTAATTTTCAGCTTGGTAGGAATCATTGTATCAAGAAAGTCCCTTGACCACCCAAGTTCCTCTAACCAAGAAAGTACAACAGAAAAATATTCTTAGACTGAGAAAACTCTGGTTTAAATTCTGCTCTCGGTTACACCGATGTAAATCCAGAATAACTCCATTCAACTCAAAGGATTTACACCAAGGTAACCACAAGCACAGTTTGGCCCCCACAAAAGGAAGTTCATCTTGCTGTGGATTTCTTAGATTACCTATAAGGTTCGGCCCTGGTTTCTTCATGATTTCTCCAGCCTGTGGTGGTTTGGTAACATTAAAGAGTATGTAGTCATCACTGGAGTCCATGTCAGAAGCTTGAAGCATGGAGCCCTGGATCAGAATGGTCTGCCCTTCATACAGTTCAATTACAACATTGCTGATCAGGAAAGGGGGGCTGTCATCTTTAGGCAGGATATTGATTGGAAACTTATGGCGAATACTGTGGTGGCCATCAAAGATCCTAAATACCACAAAATCTTTTGTAGAGTCACTGTCATCATGGTGGTAGCGAACAACCCCAGCCCTAAGGTCAGAGACCGTGAACATGAATCCTTTTCCTCCTGTCAAAACAATGAAAGAAGACGTTTCAAAGATGTGTAATTCAGCCTCAGTATGAATTTTATTGGGGTAAGGGGAATACATGTCTGAGTTAAAAAAAACTCATTCAAAACAGAAAGTATTAACATGGTCCAGCATAGTTACTAAGCTATGTACTTTGCTAACAGTTACACAACTGTGGTGGCAAACACAACTTCCCACAATGCCAATACTGTCATATAGATCATTTGAAGACATCGGTGTTTGCTATCTACCACTCTTTCTTAAAGCATCACTCACAGTTTATTTTAAGCCCAAAGAGTATATGCTTTCTGATTACAGATCAATATTTCATTGTAGGCAAAAAGTAACATCCATTATTAATTATTATTATGTATTTGTACCTAGAGGTCCCAGACAGTGATAGAACCTCCATTGTACTCAGCACTATATGCTCACAAACAACTGTTCATTTAGGTAAAATGCCTTGAGGGTCAAATTCTGACTCTAGAGCGGGGGGTCTCTTCAGGGGCACAGGGGTTGAATACTCTCCTACTTCAAGGCTATGGAGCACCAGCCCAGCCATCCCCAGCTGCAATAGTATTTCCAGACCCTGAAATTCCCTACTGGAGGAGGGTTTCCACCATAGCTGTGGATCCAATGGTTGCACACACACGATGCCCCACAAAAAACTCCTTGTGTGGTGGCACAGAGAGAGCTGCAGACAATACTGCTTTACAGTGCACAACAGGAGCAAAGTTCCCTGTGGAGCCTCTCTCTCAACATCAGAGGGGTAGCCGTGTTAGTCTGGATCTGTAAAAGCAGCATGCATCCGACGAAGGGGGTATTCACCCACGAAAGCTCATGCTCCAATACGTCTGCTAGTCTATAAGGTGCCACAGGACTCTTTGCTGCTCTCTCTCAACAGTTATCCCGGCTGCCATGCCCTAGGACCATACCAGTTCCCAGGCTTCAGAAGCCTTCTTTGCTCCATAAACAGGCCCTATGATTTGGCACTTAGTATTGCCAAATAATATAACATGGCATACTCAATAGTTGGTAGAAATGTTGAGCCTAATTCAATGCCCACTGAGGTTAACAGGAGTCTTTCCATTGAATTCAGTGAGCATTGCCTTTATTAGTAATCCCTATCAAACTAGTTATGCTTAACTGGAATGTTAAACTCCAGGTCTGGATATCTAATCGACTTGTACAAGACAAAAAAAAAAGATATATTGCTGAAAAGTGTATTGAGGGCAAGGTTGTGGATTGCCCTGTGTGCCCATGGAATGGAGTTACTAGCATTACTGGGAGAGCAACTTCTGTGAGCCAGATACATCTGGCTGCACAGCTGTGTGGGAGGGAAAGGACCGGAGTATGGGAAGAGCATTGACTCTACCTCTCAACATGCCAGCTGGTGCATCTCCAGTATACAGGGAGATGTAGTCTGCTCCGGGTAAAGGGCTGAATCAGAACACCTACCCCCCCGAAGCAAGGAGGGAACCAGGGACCGGATTGTGATTCTGAGTCCCAATTCTCTGTTTGGGTGCTGGGGCAGTACAGCTGCACTTGTCTTACTCATTGCTAATGGTAAATCCACAGCCCAGCCCTGAATTTATACATTAAAGGGAATTCTGTGAAGTAATTATTTGTAAAACCACAACAACACATATGACGGAAGACTCCAGAGAACAACTTGCTGGAATACAAGACATATATCCTTTTGGATAGTTTATGTATTGTCTCTTTTATTTTCCTTTTTTAATATTTACCTTATTGTCTTCCACATATGTGTTTAGATCTCATTTATATTTTTGTATATCTGAAAATTCAATAACATTTTTAAAAGTTTAATAATTTTTTCTTTTATTTCAACCACAGGATGGATTTATTTTACTTAAACATTTTCCCAAACACAACAGCATTGTGCTAGTGCATAAAAACCAGAAAGTAAAACTGACGATCACAATGAGAATGAAACAGGGAAGTCTCATTTCATTGTCAAGCCGAGTAAAATGTAAGAAAGTATCATAAACAGCAACGTAGCATAAACAGAGAAAAATCACTTCGATCTTTAAAATTCTTTCAGTTTTATAATCAAAGCTATTAATAAAAGAAGAAAGGATTTTTAAGGGTATGATTGTTATATTGATAATGTTTCTTTTTGCTCCAAAGAAACTACATTAACAGATTCCTGAAACCTCACTCTGATCATACTCATCCATGGAGCTACACTAATGTAAAAATTGTGTTAATGGAATACAGAATTAGGCC
Organism: Mauremys mutica; assembly: GCF_020497125.1. Lineage (NCBI taxonomy): Eukaryota > Metazoa > Chordata > Testudines > Geoemydidae > Mauremys > Mauremys mutica. Next base: position 102,417,611 of record NC_059077.1, on the reverse strand, counting down.
CTACATTTTTAAAGTAAAAAACTATTCCTCTGCACTTACTGGTATAAGGAATGCTTAAGAATATTGTAATGGTATGCAATAACATTCACTACATGAAAGATTATCACCCTGAAAAGTCAAGTTTGGATTTGATTTACTGCAATATTGTAAAGGAGTTTAGGTCCAAAATTTGATCTATTTATAAAAGTATTTATAATCCGCTGGAGAATAAGCTCCAGATTCTAAATAATACCTATATTTACTTAGAAGCTTTCCTCAGTTAGCAAGCTCCACTATTCTTTAGCCACATCTTTAACACATTCGAGGCAAAGGAAAATAATTACATTTGAGCTAGGTCACGTTTACTCAAATTGAGTGAATAGTTTATTGAGATATAGTTTATTTCCTTAAATTCACCTCTTTTTAAAAAAATACCCAGTCTTAATACTTCCCTTTACATTATTCAACAGCAGTAGAAGTAGCCAGACAGCAGAGGGAGCAAAACTATTAGGTAACAAACAGTAACAGTAACAAAACTGCTCCTAAAATAGCATTAATGGAACTAAAGCCATCATCGAGGGTGCTTTTGATAAATAGGGAAGGAATAAATCCGTGCAGAGGAGTTCTAGTTTTTGCTCCCTCTGTTCAAATGCTGGTCATCTTAATGTTAATTGAAACTCTGTATAGAACATAGTTGCAGAATCTTTTAAATCAGATACTGTTCAGTCATTTAGATCTTTGTGCCTATCAGTTAACCATCTACAGAGCTTTTCTGTTTAATGTATTTGTATTATATAACACAACATAGAGAGAGAGAGAGAGAGAGAGAGAGAGAGTCAGCAAAGGGAATAAACTTAAACAATTGTTTATACAAAAAAAAAAAAGGTAAAGATTGGGCCTTTCTATCAATCTTTTCCACCAGTGGGGCTCAAACCATATGGGATTTGGATCCAAACTAGCCACGGTTTTGGTTTTGCTAATGGACACGGAGTTTTGCAAAAATAAAAACACCTCCAGTTTTGCTCTTCTCTACAAACAGCATAGAGCAGTATAACGACATATTGGCCCTTACTGTCCTCCCAGAGATATTGGTTTTACACTGGTGTAACCCATAGACTTCAGTGGTCTTTAGACATCTCACTCCCAATGATTTCAGTGAGAGGTAGGGACCCAATTACCTTGGTGTATTCCACCTTTAGTGGATCGAATACAATAATTTGTTTCCAATCCCTAAAGAGGAAATGGCAATTTACCTCTTACAGTGAGCCGTCCATGTTGTAAGCCGTCAGCTGTGACCAAGCGAACACCTCTGATGTTGTCATTGTCCACTATTTGAAACTGCTGCCATGTGATTGGTCGGGACTGCCCTTCCAGGAGATCGAGGCCTACAAAGAACAGAGAATAGGTTCAGCAAAACGTGTGTTTATAACTGGATGACATTCAAGGCTATCAAGTGTATCTATTGTAGTGCTTTGTGCAAATGGTCAGGAGAAAGAACAAATTAAATTCCATCAACATAATTGCTTCAAATAGGCATTTCAAAAATAACCTAAAGCCCTACTAGCAGCTTTCATTCCAGGCACCTTTACTTTAGTCAATGCCCCTCAGATCTCTGTTACAGAGGAGTAAAACAGTTTGGTTCCCAGCTATCGAACAAACTAACTTCCTGCCTATGTACTTTCCTGACAGTAAATCAGCTAAGGTGTTCCTGTTGAGAGCTCATAGACTTGAATGTCCAGGAGATGGGAGGCTGGAGTTAGTGGAGTGCCTTTGGTTCTGGTATTCACTTCCTTTGTCAATGCACTAGAGCCCAAAGTTGGTTGACCTTCAAGGCACAGTGCATGGCCCAACTTTTTACTTACGCATACGTTTCAAGTTCAGTTAGATACGTGGACACTTTTGTCTAAGGGTAGGCTAAGGACTGTTCTTCTCAATACGCCCTTCTATCGTGACAACACTGCTGCTACGGTCATCTGCGGTCTTAGAGATGGGTTGGCCACTGATGCGGTCGATCTCAGAGATCAAACTCACTGCTTGATTTCAAAGGAATAGCACTGGTGTGAATTTGGTCCATGACATGTTTTCAGATTATGTTCTTAACTATAGCATAAATGTACTATAACAGTAGCATAAATATTGCAACTAATGCATATTTATAAATATTAACATAAATTAATATATTAATATTGTCAAAACAGCAGATAAGGCTAGAAAAGCCACACAACTCTCTGACGCCACTTTTAACTCCCTCTCCAACAGAATCCATTGGCCTGATTTAAGACACAGATCACCCCCCAAAATAAGGTGGGTTCGCATACAAGGCGGTAAAGCTCTGACATGCTGCTCTGAGCAGTATGTTAAGGGTGCCGGGCCAGGCCGGGACCGAGAGGTTCAATAAGGGGCAGAAGGTCTTGGGGGCGGTCAGGGCTCCCCCACCAGGGTCTGGGGGGCAGGAGCTGTGGAAGGGCACTTTTGGGGGCCCCGCAGTCCCAGAGTGGCCATGGGGATTAGCGGGGGGCTGGGAGCAGCCCGCTCTGCTTCCCTCATCCTGGCCCCAGCCGTGTCGCCCGGTGGGGGGATTGAGGGAAGGGATCCCCCCGCACTCACCAGCAGCAGTGGAAGCAGAGCAGCCTGGCCCCAGCACACTCCACTCTGCCAGCTCCCAGCCACAGTGCTCTGCTTCCCGCCGTAGGTGAGTATGGCGGGGTGTCCTTTCCCCAACCTCCCCGCACTCACCTGCGGCAGGAAGCAGAGCGATGCAGCCCCAGCCCACTCCGCTTTCCTTGCCTCGGCCCCAGCCATGTCACTGGGGGGTGGCTGGGGAAAGGTCCTGCACTCACCTGTGGCAGGAAGTGGAGCACCACGGCTGGAAGCTGGTGGAGTGGAGCAGGCTGGGGCTGGGCGGCTCCGCTTCCTGCCACTGCCGGTGAGTGCCCGTCAGGGGGCGGGCGGGGGGGGGGTGCATAGGGGTCAGAGCAGTCAGGGGACAGGGGGGTTGGGTGTCTCTGAAGGGGGCGGTCAGGGAACAAGGAATGGGTGGGGCTAAAGCAAGTTTGATATAACGTGGTCTTACCTATAACGTGGTGAGATTTCTTGTCTCCCGAGGACTGCGTTATATCGGGGTAGAGGTGTATCTCCTGGGTTAGCTAAACCCACACTCATAGATTTTAAGGCCAAAAGGGACCATTATGATCATCTAGTTTGACTTACTGCATAACACAGATCATAGGATTTTCCCAAGTGATTTCTACAACAAGTCTGTAACTTCTTTAGAATTGACCTTTAAACAGCAGGAGAGCATAGGTTGTGCAGATTAATATACAAAGAGCAGAGGGAATTATATGGGAAACAAAATAGGAAGCAAGCAGGGGCGGCTCTAGGAATTTTGCCGCCCCAAGCACGGCAGGCAGGCTGCCTTCGGCGGCTTGCCTGCGGAGGGTCCGTTGGTCCCACGGCTTCGGCGTGCCTGCGGGAGGTCCTCCGAAGCTGCGGAACCAGCGGACCTTCCGCAGGCACGCCACAGAGGGCAGCCCGCCTGCCGCCCTTGTGGCGCCGGCAGAGCGCCCCCCGCGGCTTGCCGCCCCAAGCACGCACTTGGCGTGCTGGGGCCTGGAGCCGCCCCTGGAAGCAAGGTATTTTTTTAAAGATTGACAGAAAGTAAAATGTCATTACTGTTTTTAATTAAGATACAGAATATTTTCATTTTCTCATACTCCCATTTCCCGCTTCTGTTACTCTGCATTTTCATTCTGCTTCATTCTGACATTTGTTCTAGCTTCTATGACTGGGTCACACCAAAACAGAGAAGGAGAAAGAAACAAACAAATACAAACACACCTACACCCCCAAACTTTTAGCTGGTCAGACTGTGGATCCATACCTGAACTTTGTATCTTCAACCCATTTCTGCATCAACATACATTTAGTAGCAGAATTCACTCAGTGAAATTCAATCTCACCTGTATTCCATGAAACCCGAGGAGCATTTGTATCTGTTGTTCTGATGGAGATATGCACAGTGATTGGTGAACTCCTTTCAAAGTAGAAGTCATGAACCTCTAACTCCACCTGTTATATAAAAAGACATACCTTTGTTGAAAAAACAGATTGAAATATCTTTGTCTGTAGAAAGTATATGCAGCATGCAGATAACTGAAATATTAGGCTTTCTAAACTTCAAGGGATTCGGATAATATGACAACCAAACGAACAAATCTAAAGTAGTTCAGTATGTTAATAGAATCCCTAATGTTCTGTACCACCTTATAGCTCTGTTTTCCTGTGTTGCGATCTTTACAGTTAATGTAGGGAAAATAAGATTAAATATAGTTGTACATTTATATAAATGAACAGGAAAGATACACATTTTAATTTTCACTAGGGTGGACTATACTCACACAGAGGTTTTGCAACAATAAAAAGTTTTGGGGTACATTTCCTTGCTCAGCTTCTGCTTTTTAAGTCTATCAGATGCAATGTGGTAAATAAAATATGAGGAAAATTAAGTACAAGTTGTACAAAAAATAAGTTTTTAAAAACATAAACACTTCCCAGGGATTCTTGAATGTGAGCCCATCAGGCAGATTTTTTCTTACAGTTTCCTCAGACAGCTGCTATTACTGCTTGAATTCCTGTGAGGGTCCCAAGACCCTGCTGAACTAAAATAGACATGCCCTGTCAGTCTACTGGGATCAGACTCAGGTACCGCAATATTTTACTGCATAGACCTTGTCACTTTATTTCCCTGCCTATTCCTTCTTCATCCATTTGCCTTGCCTCTGTCTTCCTGTCTCTTCGTATATCTTGCCACTGTTAGAATGAGCCCCTTTCCGCATCTCCTGCCACCTGCAATCATCTACCTGGATCTCTCCCTGAACTCTTTCTCTCATCAAACTGCTTTTGAAAATACATAATTTCTGTCCTATCTCACCTCTTCTTTCTCCTTCCCACGGTGTACTATTATTAAATGCTGTAACACTTAATGCTGCAAAATATTTATATCAAGAATAAAATATCAAGGAAGACTTCATACAAAAATAAGTAAAACCCAATGGCACAGACCTGATGTGAGGAACACAGCTAAAAATGGTTATGGGCAGCGTTGGAAAAGATGTGTAATTCATTTCTTTAGGACGTAAAATATTTCTGTAATCTTAGTCTCACAACTTGGCGTATCTGTAGCACTTCAGTAGTAAACAGCAAAAGAACAGCTGATTTGTGTTAGATTGAGGTAAACGGATGGGTCAGAATTAGTGACACACCTCATAATGAAGTACAGCTGGGCTGTTTACTCAGCAGACCGTACCATTTAGATTCAAAAGAAATAATAAAATATACATAGGGCTTGATTCTGATCTCTTACACCAGCAAGAAACTTGAGTAACTCCAATGAAGTCAGTGGAGTTAACAGATGTAAAACACGTCAATGAGATTGGAATCAAGCCTATTGTCTATATATTATACAAAGAATTTGCCGCTAGGTTGCAGAGGTGAATGCAGTAAATAATGACCTCAGTAGATACAGAGAATGTGACTCTTGTAGAACCAGAGGTAAGAATGTATGAAAATGTGTGAAAGGAAGTCAGTGCTCAATGAATGATGGGCAGGGATGTAGAGAGATAAGATCCCTTAAGTGAAACATTTTGGTCAGTCAAGGTTGAGCTCTACAGTAGACTGAGGGGGTGTTTTAGGGAATCTATGGTAGCTCACCAGGGTCACAGGATTCTCTTTCATGAGAGTCCCAGCAGTAATAGCAGCAGACTTCAAAGAAAAATGTAATTAAAATATATCTCATATTTTAGTGAGGTATGTTTCATATCAATAGAAAGATTCATTTTGCTCATAGATACCTATTACAAATGAACACATCTATTTACAACTTACTGAATGCTAGAGAGGGGAAAAATAAGTGGCTCTGTATGTCCCATTGTTACCTCATAATTCCTCCTCTCTGTATGGCTGTTGTTTGGAGGCTGATACGCTATAAGCATCTCACTGAGATCTTTCCACGTGAAGGAGATGATAGGCTTGGTATGGTCTAACAGATGAGTGATGTAGCCTTGTGGGGGTGGCTTGGTAATGTTGAACACTAGCAGGGATTTGGGTGTTTCACTGTCTTCAGCATCCACCGTTGTTGTTGTCATGGGGCTCAAAATAAACTGATCCACCTCCAGGATGAACATAGCCATGAAGGCAGCTCTGGGGATTTGGTTGGGAATGGCACCTTTGATTCGGACAGGGAGCCATGCATGCTCTGTCTATGAAAGGAAAAAGAGTCAGGGCAAAATATAGTTCAAGATTTTATATGAGTACTCCAATGGTATTTAAGCATACTGTATGCGAAAGGTTAAGCCTGTGTTTGTTTCCTTTGTTGAACTGAGTCCTAAAGAACTAGTTTTCAACCTTTTTTATGCTGGGTTCCCCCTGCCATTTTATGGAAAGGGCAGGATAATCATGACCCCCCCCACTGAGAACCTATGAACTATTAAGGAGCTACTTTGGCCCCACCTCCTGTAGCTGAAAATCATGCCAAGATTGGAGGAGGAGTTAAAAGGAAGGAAACTCCACTCAGATGGTGGGAACCTTGGGAAGGTAACAGGCTGTTGAGCTCCCCTGTTCCCAGAGAGAGGTCTGCCAGCCAATAGTGCCTCTGCTCTTGCAGAAAGGACACAGATCCCCTGGGATAAGAAGTGGAAAGAGACTGAGACTTATACTGGAGACCCAGTGGACTATGGGGAAGACTGCGATATTTCCAAGACCCTCTGAAGTGAGAGAGGCCAATATCCTCACTGAAGCTGCCTACAGGTTGCTTGCTTTTCCTTTCTGCTTTTATTTAACTTTGTTTGCTGACTGTGGATGGTTTTGTTTGTTTCACCTGCGATCCTGAAAGGGGAAGAAACATCCAGAAGGCCTTGGCTGGAGGGTTGAGCACTGGCCCCTCTAAACTGACATGCCCCACAACTCCTGCAGGGGTGTGGGCAATTAGAGCCACTCGCCTGTGCTCTCCATCTAGCTCCGGAAAGGGGTGCTCTGCCCAGGACAGATTCATGATAGCATCTCAAAGTGGTTATGCTGACATTAATTAATGCTCACTGCTCTACTGTGATGTAGGTAAGTGGTATTATTTGCAGTGTACAAATGGGGACACTGACTCACAAAGATGTTAAAGACCAATTATAGTTTGGGGTGATTCTGGTTTTGGTTGCTCAACTTGAGATTCCAAGGGCCTGATTTTCACAGGTGCTGAGCAACTTCATCTGAAGTTGTGGGTCTCAGTGCCCCTGCAAATCAGTTCTCCAGTATCTTAAGCTGGTCTTCCAAAATTACTGTCTACTTTTGAAAAACTGGTCTGAAGTGATTTGGTCAGGAAGGTCACACTAATAGCAGGGCTAAGAATAGAAGCCCTGACATTGACTCCTGTACTTTAACCACTACACAGACTCTCACTATGAGGTTATTATGCAAAGTAATCCAGTTATTGATAATGATTGTGATGTCATACATAATCATTTTTTCTATTCCTCACCATCCGACTCCTTCCCTCTCCCCACCCCCAGCCATTAATTTGGCCTGTTGTCTACTCACACAAATAAAATCATGAACACAACAGAATACCAGAAACTACACAGCTGTATAAAACTCTACCTTGTGCAGAGTTTTGCTTCTGCTGTCTGTGATGTCCAGCCTGATAGGAATATAATCAATGTCGGGTGAAGGAGGGTCAAGATGCTGATATCTAATTCCCATCAGCAAAAATTCCTCACAGCTCATTTTGGTGTTCTGAATCATCTTCAGTTCTGGAGCACAGTTCCCACTCCTGCACCTTTGGCTTGTTCTGTGCTCTATAATCCAATAGAAGCTGTAGTAAAATATTTGTTTAAACAATAAAAGTGATAAACAGTACAGGAAAGCTCAATGTAGCTCAGCTAAAAGTGCCGTAAAAGGGCCATGTGACATAGCATAGGACTCCTTTCCCTCCTCTCTCTCCCTAAACAATTGTGTTGGGTTGACTGACATTTTCCAGCTCCAACTTCACTTTCTTTGTTGTGTTTCTTGTCAAGTTAGCCTTTCATTCTGGCTCAGATATTAATCCAACAATACTATGCCCAAAGCCTAGAAGCTTTATTGTAGATCTTCAGACAAAGACATAGCCAATCCTGGAGGACTGAGCATCCTTAACTTCCATTTTATCCCTAATATCCTCCTGCTCTTTCTGACTCTTAGTTGCATCACCACATCCATTTTAAGTAACATATCTTAGCAATGCATATGAAGGAAACTATTGTGGCAGGCATTCTGTCTACTCTCTTTGTAAATGTTGTTAATACAAACAATTAAAGCATATCATACTGGATCTAGGGAAGAAGCTATGAGGTTGATCTCCACGAGGCTCTTCTTGCTGAGGTTCTCCAATGACAAGTTGACCATGGGCTGGTAGAAGAGTTTCTAAAGAGGCCAGTCTGATGGTGCACTCCAGGTTTGTCTTCTTGTCATAGTCAAAAGTGAGCACATTCTTGTCAATCTTCCTGGACACGCCATAAAACTCAGGGACCTCCAGCACATTGGTGCTCATTTTGATTATATTGCAATCTGGCTCAAGTAATTGCACTTCAAGGATGAACGTTTCTGTGAATGTTTCAGTTTCTGTAAATCTGTCGAGGATAAAAAATAATTAGTAATATGTCATTCCAACTTCCCTCCATTTCCTGTGAACTCAGCATTATCCTCAACTCTGAAATTCCCCATTTCTGCACATTTCCTTGTCACCACATAACTAGGTGGTCAAGTTTTATGACCCTGATAGAGCTTCAGGGCTTTTCTCCTGACTCACCGTGGTATTGAGGGCTCTGGCTTGGAGGTGCAGAGTTATTTCCATGGACTCATCCCAAACCAGGTTGTTTTTATTTGTTGGAATCCAGGATAATGAAGGATTTGATTGTCTTATAAGGCATATAGAATTTAGGGCCAGGACAAAGGTGTCTCAGGAAACAACAGTGGGAACAACCAAGCTCAGGGAATTTTATGGCTGCTGTCATGTAGGTGAGCTATAAAGGTGTTCCCAGAAATACATGAGTGAGTTTGCACCCTAGCCATTGTATGTGCACTATGCTAGAAAACACAGGGTAGGAATGCTACCTATTTACATGCCATCTCCATGACATTGCCAGTGTATGCCACTTCTTCAGATTTACCACAGCTGAAACTTATAAGTGCCTTCTCACCTTGATTATTTCGACTCCCTTCTCTGAGGCATCTCCAAATTTTAGCTCTCCAGACTCCAGAAGGTGCAGAATATTGCAGCCTACCTTTTCACACGTATAAAAAATGTGATCACACTACCCTCATTGTCAGACTCCACTGACTCCCTGTTTATTTCAGGATCTAGTTCAAAATTCCCCATGAACTTGTTCCACTTATCTCATGGACCTGATTTCTCTCTCTTTTCCCCACTCCTACACCACTATTTCAGTTTCTTCCTCTTCCAATACTGGCTTCTGCTCTGTTTCTTCACACATCATTGCTATTGCTATTGCTGATCCACAAATCTTCTTTGTAGCTCTTGCCATCTGGCTGTGCCTTCCTGTATCTCCTCTGTACATACTAATGAGATCAGTTAGAAACCCTGTATCATCATCTCATTGATCTGTCTTCCTCTAAAATGGATCATGTGATCTAACATTACACTGATCACATGTTATGGAAGTTAGACCTGCACATCTGATGTGATAAACAATCACACCTTTAACATCAAAATGGACACAGGACTCTAAAAGACTGGAATCTCAGGGAGGATGGGAGGAGGAGGTCAGTGGAGCTCACCCAAGGAAGAGAAAGTGACAAGCAAAGAGAGAGGTGGTAAAATACAGAGCCTATATTGAACCATGACATTCTTACTGATTCCATCAAGGGAAACATTCTATTCCCCTCATTCCTGGCACTTTAATCCACTCCAATTCCTGTACGCCATTCCTTTGGGGCATGGACAAGAAGGATTGTCCAATGATTAGGGGACTAGGGTCTTGGAAGGTTCTGCTGTGCTGCAGACTTCCTGTGTGACCCTTGGAAAGTTACTTAGCCTTTCTGCCTCAGTTCTCCATTTGTCAAATGGGGTTAATAGTATTGTACTATCTCATAGTGATGTTGTGAGGATAAGTATATTAAAAACTTATGTTGCCCCAATTACCATCATATCCGAGAACCTAAGTGCCATAAATAGACAGAATGTAGCACTGCTACAGACTAGGGACCGAATGGCTGGGTAGCAGTTCTGCAGAAAAGGACCTAGGGGTTACGGTGGATGAAAAGCTGAATATGAGTCAACAGTGTGCCCTTGTTGCCAAGAAGGCTAATGGCATTTTGGGTTGTATAAGTAGGGGCATTTCCAGCAGATCAAGGGATGTGATCATCCCCCTCTACTCAGCACTGGTGAGGCCTCATTTGGAGTACTGTGTCCAGTTTTGGGCCCCACACTACAAGAAGGATGTGGATAAATTGGAGGGAGTCCAGCGGAGGGCAACAAAAATGATTAGGGGGCTGGAGCACATGACTTATGAGGAGAGGCTGAGGGAACTGGGATTGTTTAGCCTGCAGAAGAGAAGAATGAGGGGGGATTTGATAGCTGCTTTCAACTACCTGAAAGGGGGTTCCAAAGAGGATGGATCTAGACTGTTCTCAGTGGTAGAAGATGACAGAACAAGGAGTAATGGTCTCAAGTTGCAGAGGGGGAGGTTTAGGTTGGATATTAGGAAAAACTTTTTCACTAGTAGGGTGGTGAAGAACTGGAATGGGTTACCTAGGGAGGTAGTGGAATCTCCTTCCTTAGAGGTTTTTAAGGTCAGGCTTGACAAAGCCCTGGCTGGGATGATTTAGTTGGGTTTGGTCCTGCTATGAGCAGGGGGTTGGACTAGATGACCTCCTGAGGTCCCTTCCAACCCTGAGATTCTATGATTCTATGAGTGGCAGCAGGCAAGTTTGATATATTCCTTTTAAAAAAAAAGGAGAACAAATTATTTAAAGCCCCAGTGGAAAGGACAGGGATAAACCTGTTGTGAATGGCACAATGGGGATTCTGTGCCGTTAAAGCACAAAGGGGCTGCTCTAGTTTATACCAGAGATTATTTCAGGCCCTGATACAGCAGAATCCAGTGGGCATAAACTCTCAAGACAAAATGATATCTAAAGAGGGATCATGAGAATTATTTATGGCTTGATTGTCATTTCCTCGCTTACGTTGAATAGTACCTTACTCCACAAAAAATCCCATTGAGGTCAAAGGGATTACTTGTGGAGGAAAGCACTGCTCAGTGGGAGTAAAGGTAGCAGAATCTGACCCTTAATGTTTGTGCAGCACTTTGAGAATGTGATGCTCTTTGTAAGTGCTGTTGTCAGTATTAACAGTAAAAGGAAGAATCAGTTAGTTTCTGTAGTACACAAATAAACCAATGTTTAGTAATGTCAATAAATATATTATTAGAGTGTTTCTCATATCTATTTTGACAGATAATAGTATAAATAGATTACAGCATGGGTTATTGGTTAATGATGCCTTAACATAAGTAGTTACTGCAGATATAAATGGAAGAATTTTTATTTCCCTGAAAAATGGACTGCTTTTTCTTCATGAAAAACAGTTGTTTTTACTAGTGATAATAATGCATAACGCTTCAGTGCTGCTTACCTGTATAGCCTAAGCATGACCATGTCTTCATCTAAAATTGGACAGCCATTATGAGTATACTTGATTTCATTAGGAAGGAAATGACAGTCAAATACCTATTGAGATGGAAAGAATAGATAAGTAAGTGCTGTCAAGAATGTCAGGTTCCAGCATTTCCTTCTTCTGTTCTCTGATTGTCAGAGAAGTGTTCTTAGAACAAAGCACACTTTTTAATCTGTATTTTGTTTCTACAAAACCAGAGTCAGACTTTGGTTGTTCAGTGTGTGACAGAGTATCCACATCCTGAACCAACTTCACTGAATAAAAATCAAACTTCACTGAATTAAGTTGACCATCTTTGCAGGTCATTGTATTAGAAATGCAAAAGTTTATACATCATTATGAGATTGTATGGAACTTTATCAGAAAGACAAGATTAATGCAATCTCTGGAAGGTATTAGGAACATCCAGGGTTTTTTTTTTGGAACAATAAGTGTGTAATGGATTTCCTAGGAAATATCTTGGGGCGAGAGGAATGCAAATTCTCCCCTCCATAGCCAACCTTTTGAAGATACCCATTGTGTAGGAGCTACCTGTTCTCAAAGACCCCCAAACCATATAAAGTGTGAGTTAAACATGTTGTGAGCATAATGCATTTGAGCTGAAACTGTGATAAACTGGTAATCCCAAGAACTCCCCTTGGGTGGAAGGTTGGACGACTGCTCCTGCCAGAATCCGTGTTAGGGTTGGGGTTAATTCTGCTAAGCTCTCTGTAATTTTTTAGTAATGTCAACAAATATGTTATCAGAATATTTCTTGTATATATTAGCTTAAGAATGAAGTAGGCTTGCGTAGGAAGTACTGTGCGGTTCTTTATAACTGTAGCAATTACATCTGTTAACCATTTCTGAAGGAAAAGCAAGCAGGTGTCCTTGGGCATCCTGTCTGTGCTGGGAAATACACAGTGAAGGCAGGGAACTGTGTAGCCTGGAAATATGCCAGTCAGAAAGGAGAGAAACATGTATTTCCACCCAGAAAGGCAATGGCTGGGGAGCTGGAAGCCTGAGAGCAGGTGCCCTGGCTGGACTACTAGAGGAAATGCAGGTGCAGTTGCCCTGAACTGTGGTACAGAGTTAGCAAAAGAAGCAAAGAAATACTGGGCACCAAGGGGCTACTGGTATTCTACAATTTTAAAAAGAATAACTACATGTTAGTTTCAGTCAGAGCAGCACGCACTTAAATTCCATTGACGGGACGTGCTTGAGTGGTTTGCAGAATAATGATAGATTTGAGCACATTACTCAAATGCTTTGCTGAATTAATGCCTGATGTGAAGACAAAGATGCCTGTCACCAGTGTATCTATCACAGGAGGCAACTTTCCCCTAAAAGTATTGGGCCTTCCATAATCAAAAGCAGCAGCTCTTCAGCATTCAGCAATAGGTCAACAACCCTTTGATAATAGACTAGTCATTAACTAATGCTGGATGAAAATACTGCCTTTTGTTTCTTTCAGTAAATTCCACAAAACTAGAATTTACATTATTTTATATTATGAAAGTATTTACATTGCAACAGGTTATCAACATTTAAAAATATAATGTGAATTTCTGTTGCATGTTGTTCTTTTTGACTTGAAGCCAGGTGGTAACTGTCATTTGTTTCTGGGGGTCTTCAAATATATCCCCTGACTTCAATTTTCATAGACAAGTGCACAGCAGAGAATAATATTTTAGTCCAGTAACTAAAGGGTTAATTTGTTCTCCAAGAAGATACATCTGGGTTAAGATAAATTTAACTGGCTACAGTGTCCCAGAAATAATCAAACCAGATTCATTGTTGCAGCAAATGTTCTACCTTTTACTTCTGTGGAAGCAGCTTGTGTGAAATGTGCTGCCTACGCTACTGTATGAATCTCTTGTTCTTTCGAATCTCTCTTCTATGTCTAAGAAAAACTAAGCAACTCCTAAAAGGGTGGCTTGTGATTTTTCCGTACGTAACATAACTGTGAACAACTTTATCAACCTTAACCTGCCTTTCTCTTTCCTTTTCAGTAATGACTTTGGTTAACATATTAACATTAATCAAAGTGTTGTGAAATACATGTTCTCTATTATTGAGTGGAATGATATTTAAATATTATTTTAATTAGTAAACTAGAAAGTGTTAATTGAAGTTCTCAAATCAGCTGAAGTTAGGACCGTTTGCCTAAACAACAAATTTGCACAGTGTATAATTTTAAAAAAAACCCATCCTGCATGCTAGCTCTCCACAGTTCAATGTTGTACATTAAGGGTCAGCTTCTCAGCTGATGTAAATCAATGTAGCTCCTTCAAAATCCATGGCATTACACTGATCAACACAGGTTGAGCATCTGGCCTCAGAGTCTGAGAACGCAGTTTTCATCATGCATCTCTGGTTTTAGGCTGTGTGATGCACCAGAGGATAAGGTTTAGCTTATGAATAAACATTTTTACAAGACATCATTAGTTCTTGTTCTTAACTGATAACAAGAGAGATTTAAAAAAAAATGAAGGACCTTTCTACACAATCCTCCTACCATTGATAGATAGTGATTATAAAATAAAGGCACAATCTGCTTTGCTAAAAGAAACATCTGTTTTATGTTTCCTAATATGTTTTCCTTTTATACAAACAGGCAACTGTAATTGTCTATAAATTTCCTAAGTAAAACAAAGGAGAGCTAAATCTTTTCCTAATTACTGTCTAGCTTTATTTTTTCCACTTCAAGTGCTTTTCAATTACAATTTATAATTAAATTGTCACACATTCCTAGCACATTATTCACTTTAATGACAATAAACCATATCAGACTAGAGACAGTTTCTGACTGCAGCATTTCCTGGTTGACAGAGCATGCTCAGCACCAAACATGGGCTAGCTTAATACCTTTACTCTGGTTAGGTTAACACTTGAGGCCAGTGCCTAGGACTCTGCCTCCCAAGGTCATAGGATTAGATTAAAAGCTTTCATTTTAAAAGTTTCTAGCCCTAATGGTTGCAAATAATAGATTGAAAACATGAGCTGAGTGGAAGTGTTGCAGTGACATCTGCCTGAGTTTGCAGACAGGCTCCAGCCATGGGCGCCAACTTATATGGGCTCTTGGGGCTAAAGCCCCAGGAATATTCATAATCAGGGGCTTTGCTCCACCAATATTTGGAGCTAGGTTTTCCCCCCACCCCCGAAGCTTCCCTGCCTGAATGTAAAGAGAGCGCACAGCGAGTGTCTCTCTCCCTTGCTTTTGCTGCCGTAGCCTAAGGCTACAGCTGCAGCATTAGCATAAGAACAATGCTAACTAACTGCTGCTGTAGAGGGGGAGGGGAGTGGAGGGGGCCTCTTCTCCCCTCTCCTGCCCCTACCTGGAGGAGACGCGAACGGGACTTCTGGCCAGGAGAGGGACATCGCTCACCTTAGCAGCTGCTGGGGCTTCCGTGAGTGTTTGACCCTATGATTTTTTTAATTATGTTTGAGTGTTTGACCCTATGATTCCCCCCCAGCCCCAGCTCCAGCCCCCACTCCTACCCCCAGTGAGGCGCAGCAGGCTGCACAGGGGAGGCAGGAAGCCACATGTGAAGGCAATGCCCCCTCCCCCAGCACCCACCAACCCATCCGCCACAGGAGGGATGGGAGAGGGAGGCTTCCCAGACTTGAGCAGCTGGGGCTTGGATGAATTTTATGACACCCTGCTCCCCCACCCCATAGCCAGCCACCACCCTGCCTACCCCACTTCTGCCCCATGCTGGGCAAGGGGCAGCCCCATCACCCATCCACAGTGAACAGTGCACTGATACACAGTTACCCTCCCACCAACAGCACAAAAAGAAGAACTCCACATGGACTCCTCCTGAGGGTCGAAATGACAGTCTGGACCTATACATTGAATGCTTCCGCCGACGTGCACAGGCAGAAATTGTGGAAAAACAACATCGCTTGCCTCATAACCTAAGTCGTGCAGAACGCAATGCCATCCACAGCCTCAGAAACCATCCTGACATTATAATCAAAGAGGCTGATAAAGGAGGTGCTGTTGTCATCATGAATAGGTCTGACTACCAAAAGGAGGCCGCCAGACAACTCTCCAACACCAAATTCTACAGGCCACTTCCCTCAGATCCCACTGAGGAATACACTAAGAAACTGCACCATCTACTCAGGACACTCCCTACACTTACACCGGAACAAATAAACATACCCTTAGAGCCCCGACCAGGGCTATTCTATCTACTGCCCAAAATCCACAAACCTGGAAATCCTGGACGCCCCATCATCTCCGGCATTGGAACTCTCACTGAAGGACTGTCTGGATATGTGGACTCTCTACTCAGACCCTATGCCACCAGCACTCCCAGCTATCTCCGTGACACCACTGATTTCCTGAGGAAACTACAATGCATTGGTGACCTTCCAGAAAACACCATCCTGGCCACCATGGATGTAGAGGCCCTCTACACCAACATCCCACACGCTGATGGAATACAAGCTGTCAGGAACAGTATCCCTGATGATGCCACAGCACAACTGGTTGCTGAGCTCTGTGCCTTTATCCTCAGACACAACTATTTCAAATTTGATGACAACATATATCTCCAGATCAGTGGCACCGCTATGGGCACCCGCATGGCCCCACAATATGCCAATATTTTTATGGCTGACCTGGAACAACGCTTCCTCAGCTCCCGTCCACTCACGCCCCTTCTCTACCTACGCTACATTGATGACATCTTCATCATCTGGACCCATGGGAAGGAGACTCTAGAAAAATTCTACCATGATTTCAACAGCTTCCACCCCACCATCAACCTCAGCCTGGACCAATCTACAAGGGAGGTCCACTTCCTAGACACTACGGTGCAAATAATTGATGGTCACATTAACACCACCCTATACCGAAAACCTACCGACCGCTATGCCTACCTTCATGCCTCCAGCTTCCATCCCGGGCACACCACAAGATCCATTGTCTACAGCCAAGCACTGAGGTACAACCGCATCTGCTCTAACCCCACAGACAGAGACCAACACCTACAAAATCTCCACCAAGCATTCTCAAAACTACAGTACCCGCACGAGGAAATAAGGAGACAGATCAACAGAGCCAGACGTGTACCCAGAAGCCTCCTACTGCAAGACAAACCCAAGAAAGAAACCAACAGGACTCCACTGGCCATCACATACAGTCCCCAGCTAAAACCCCTCCAGCGCATCATCAGGGATCTACAGCCCATCCTGGAGAATGATCCCACACTTTCACAGGCCTTGGGTGGCAGGCCAGTCCTCGCCCACAGACAACCTGCCAACCTGAAGCATATTCTCACCAGTAACTGCACACCGCACCATAGTAACTCTAGCTCAGGAACCAATCCATGCAACAAACCTCGATGCCAACTCTGCCCACATATCTACACCAGCGACACCATCACAGGACCTAACCAGATCAGCCACACCATCACCGGTTCATTCACCTGCACGTCCACCAATGTAATATACGCCATCATATGCCAGCAATGCCCCTCTGCTATGTACATCGGCCAAACTGGACAGTCTCTAAGGAAAAGGATAAATGGACACAAATCAGATATTAGGAATGGCAATATACAAAAACCTGTAGGAGAACACTTCAACCTCCCTGGCCACACAATAGCAGATCTTAAGGTGGCCATCCTGCAGCAAAAAAACTTCAGGACCAGACTTCAAAGAGAAACTGCTGAGCTCCAGTTCATCTGCAAATTTGACACCATCAGCTCAGGATTAAACAAAGACTGTGAATGGCTTGCCAACTACAGAACCAGTTTCTCCTCTCTTGGTTTTCACTCAACTGCTAGAACAGGGCCTCATCCTCCCTGATTGAACTAACCTCGTTATCTCTAGCTTGCTTCTTGCTTGCATATATAAACCTGCCCCTGGAAATTTCCACCACTTGCATCTGAAGAAGTGGGTATTCACCCACGAAAGCTCATGCTGCAAAACGTCTGTTAGTCTATAAGGTGCCACAGGACTCTTTGCTGCTTCTACAGAACCAGACTAACACGGCTACCCCTCTGATACAGTGAAGTTATGGTGAGGGGCAGCATGGAAGGCCACCTGTGATGGCAACCCCCCCCCCCAGTACCCATCATAGGGGAGGGGAGTGAGCTTTCTGGACCTGAGGCGCCCTAGGAGCATGTGCAGTGACTGTGGTGCAGAGTGAGTGTGCTGTGGGGGGTAGGGGGGCAGAGGAGGGGTCCCTCCCCTGGAGCTTGCTGCTGCCAGTTGTGGTGATGGGGAGTCCTCTCTGGCCCTAGCCCTGGGGCAGCCTGTCTGCACCCCAAGTTCCTCATCCTCAGCCCTGCCTCACCCCAAAGCCTGCACTCCCAGCACCGAGCACGCTCCTGCACTGTGAACCCCTTATCCCCAGCCCCACCCCAGAACCCTCACCTGAGGGGAAAAACATGCAACTTAAATTTGGTGGTCAGTTTGGAGTATCATTGTATTTAGCACAATATTTGATTATTTTACACCCTTCAAAGTATGTAACTGGTCGTATACAGGTGTTTTCTCTGAATACTGTCTGTGTGCCTCAATTTCCCCAATGCATTTCTTAAGGCTCTAGATGGTGGGATAAGGGGGTGTGATTGTTGTAAAGCCCTAGAGGGCCAGTGTGATGCTGTCTGCACAGAGAATGGCCAACACCCTGTCTCCAGGCAACTGATGGCCTGGGCCACTCTCCTGCAAGGTGCCAACTGAAGGTGTTGGAGAACAAAGAGATCAGGTGGCCTCCTAATGCCTGGAAAAGAGACAAAGGCCAGAGGAGGGAGTGTCAGTGCCTGTGCAGACTTCCGGGAAGCGCATGGTGTGGAAGGGGATGCTGGGATGCTTTGGAACAACTCCATACAAAGCCAGTCAGGACTCTGGGGGAGCCTCCTCTCTGAGCAGACTGTCTCCAGAGCAAGAAGCTTACACCTTCCTGGGTCTGACCTCGGCGCATTCAGCCCTTCCACACTGTGCACTTTCCGCAGCGAGTGTGCCCAGGCAGGTCCTGGGGCAACCAGAGGTCCCTGCACCCCAACTCCGCAGTCAGATGTGACTCTCAGCCAGACAGTAAAACAGAAGGTTTATTAGATGACAGGGATACAGTCTAAAACAGAGCTTGTAGGTACAGAAAACAGGACCCCTCAGTCAGGTCCATCTTCGGGGGTGGGGAGCCCAGACCCAAGTTCTGGGCCTCTCCCGATTTCCCCAGCCAGCTCCAAACTGACACTCCCTCATCTGGCCTTTGTGTCTCTTCCGGACAAGGAGGCCACCTGATCTCTTTGTCCCCAACACCGTCAGTTGGCACTTTGCAGGGGAAACTGAGGCACCCACACAGTATTCAGAGAAAACATTAAGAACATTCCCACTTTGTCACAACAGGTGCAACAAAATTTAATACCGTATATTGAAGCAGGCAAGTGCTGCTTCTGACTTTCCACTTTTAATTGACCCTTGTAATCTTGTGGTGCTGACGCATTGTAGCTTCATTTTATATCAGCTTACAGGGTGAGAGCGGGGGGGGGGGGGACCACCATTTTGGGCCCCACCAAAAATTATACGAACCTGCCGCCTATGGCTCCAGCAACAGGAAGAGCAACAGAGACTAGAGTCAAGGATTAAACTATGTGGCTCCAAACCCAACAGCAAAGCAGAGCAGGCCCCTTCACACCAGACTAGACCCAAGAGGCCCTGTTGGTGCTGCTACTACCCTAAAGTGCCACCCTGCTGCTTGTTGATAAGGAGGGCCACTTCACTAGTCCAAGAGGGTGCCCTCCCAGCTCCTCTGGATGCTGGGGGATTGGAGAGGAAGGCTTCTTGCTTTGGTTGTTGCCTCCTCCAAGTAGCCAAGGTAGAACAGCGGCCCCCTGCCACCTCCCTAGAACAGAAGGCCTTATGAGCAGGGCCCTGGCCACTGAAGGAAGAGGAGGAGGTGCAGGTGAGAGGACAGCTTCTGGCTCTGTTTTCCAGGTGTCCAAGAAGTACGATTGTGGTGAATACACGTTCCCAGTGCTCCTGGAGACGTGGTTCCAATCTGGTGCTTGGTACGGTACGGCTCAGGGTAGGAATGCAGCTCAGGGTTGCATTATGTTCCCTTTACTCCCTGGAGCCAATGGACTCAGGCAGCCCCCAAAGTAAGTTACAACATCTTTAGGTCTGCTCTAACTTTCACCCAGCTGCCTGTTTCTCAAGGAGCCACTCCAGCCCTGGGGGATTCACTCGGGCATAGAGAAGTCCTGGCCACTCCCCTCTTTTCTCCTACACATGCCCCCAGCATCAGAGGGTCCAAAAGGAGGGGCATGTAGAAGCTAATTCAGGGTCTCTGAACCACATAGGGATTTTTCCACACTGGGGGAATCCTCCCTGAGCAGTTAAACCAGTTCTACAACTCCTTTGAGTCACCCGAGTGGCACAAAGAAGCTGTAGTGGGAGCAGCACGTACAGGAGTAATACCCCAAGCACCACTACTCCAGACTTCTCCCCTTACCCTTACAGTCTGCGCATGCACAGGCTCTTAGAGGCAAAATGTAACTCTCAAAGTTTTGGTTCAGTTTAGATAAGCAACTCTGGTGTGAAAAAATTGTTATCCAGCCCACAGATACTTCAAGAAAGAGATTTACTCTGGGTAGTTTGATACTTCTGCTTGCAAAACCAGGAAGCAAGGAGAAGATTATACATATATTAGACTGCATATATTAAAGTTAACCTTACCTTCTCAAATCTTGGGGGGAAATAAGATTTGATTATGGTTTGTTTTCCGTCTATTCATCTTTTATCAGTGCCAGTTTGTCCATGCTTATTACTACCAATAGCTTCTTTCTAATAAACTCAGATGATGAAATTTACCAGAAAGATTAGATGAAAAGTGGTACATGAAGTACACTTTGATGTTGCTACATATTAGACATTAAAAGAGAAAACAAAATCCTTTTATATATTTCCCATCTGTTAGTAATCTGGTCGTTGAGAAGCAGAACAAGTAATGCTATATGCAATGTGCTTAATGTACATGATGATTACTTTTTAATTGCTCCCAATGTAGTGACTGCGTGACTAAAATGTAAAGAGTTTTAGCCTTCTCTGCATCGCCCTAGAGACACTGGTTACCCTCACTAAACACAAACAAGCAGCTGGTAGACTACACACTGGCTCCTAACAGAAAGTTTTGAAAGAGCTGCTGATTTAGTTCATCACAGTGGAAACTAGATACTGGTCACCTCCACCTTCATGTGCAGGTGTTACTGTATTCATGAACAAAATGTTTTCAGCACTAGGGATATAATTCTCATCCAACCTGCTATTTTTAATAAAAAAATTAAATCTCACTCACAAAGGCAGTGTATTACTATGCCTGTTAATGACTACCCCACTCTTTCAGATGACTGTTCCTTACAATAAAAGTATTTCACGTCCTTTAAGACACACACGCATACACAAACTACCAAAGAGACAACAGTGCAGTAAAATTCTGATCCCACATACCTGCGGAGTTAGTTTCCCAACCCTCTGTGTTATTGGCTCATTAATCACAACTTCCACTTTGCAAGCATCTTTCTCTCTGGGGATGGAAAACTGCAGGTCATCTTCTGACAGGAAGACAGACTGGCCCTTCATCACTTTCACCCCAAGGTTGACACTGATGAAGGAGGAGCAGACGCATCTCAGGATAACGGCAAGCAGTGGAAACAAACAGCTATTCTCAAAAGGCTTCATATTATTAGGGAAATCCAGTTCCCTTTAACTAGTAAAAGTCCTAAACAAAAGAGTTCTTCTCTTCGTTCTCCAGCAGAGTTTCACCATATAATCAAGGCAAACAACTTTAGTCGCAGGCAATAATGTACTGTATGTTTTCTATTAAGATGTGTCCTTGTGATTGAAATTTGGACAAGGGCGCCTTTCAAAGTGTTCTTGGATTTTAATAAAACCCGTTGATCAATCGTGACCAAAATGATGGATGTGCTTTCAGAGTGTTTTAAATGTCTGCTAATCCTGCAAAAGAGAGAGGAAAAAAATGGCATGAAGCAGTGAGCATCTATTGAAAAGACAGGCAAAGAGATCTTTCATCAGTCCCACAACTGCAGTTCGTGTCAAAAAATGGACTATTTAAAAATGACACCATCTCACTCAACAGATCTACTCCTTTTATGAATTCCGAGGTGTTTCTGCTGACTTGAAGTGAACATAGACTAAATCTGGAGTATGTATAGAACCCTATATACAACTACTCTTTACTACTGTTAGCACTGCGGCACCAACACAGTTATGAGAGACTGAACTGGAGTTTAGTCTGACTGGTGTATCAAGACAATAGCTAAGTAGGTTCCAAATGGAGATAGAAATAGTTCTCCAGATTCAATATATCTGAATGCAGGGGGGAGCAGCTGCCTCTTTATTAAATCTACTACTGCATTGCAATGGTATGTTGAAAAAAAATCACTAGCCTCCAATTTAATAGACTCTACCAAGACCCAATGCTTTATTCTCCCTCCACTGGCTCTGCCGTAGCAGGTTAACTGGAGCATGAACATAAGTATAGGGCATGATGTTGTACTACAACATTAAAACTGTTGTTGCTGTGCCTGTCAAAACTGAGAAGAGGCTGATGCAATCAATCTATCAATAGAAAAGGGAAATATCAAACAGGGAAAATGAATTTTTTTCAAATATGTCTGTGAAAACAAACAATAGGAAATAAAAATTACTTGATGTCTCTTAAAGCTCTTAATTAATCTTCATCCTTCTGAGGTGGATAAACTGAGTACCAGTAAGTTTATTTTGCCTGTGGTTCTTTGAATGACACATTTATAAATGAAAGACCTTTTTTAAAAAGCAGCCATACTCTTCTCAGGAAAAAACAGTCTTTCTAATGTCAAAAAGTCCATCTATCTAGCTAGGTGCTTAGTAGACCCTCTTCTCCTTAACACCTGAAAGCAGAAGTTAAAATTTCCCAAACTAATCAAAGATGTTTCACAAAGTTTAGAGAATGACAGTATTTTAATTAAATCTGATAAGCTCTTAAACATCTCCATGATGGTAGAGCTACAGGTTCTGACAGAGATTCCTTGTTTCTATGAGAAATTTCTAATACTCTCACCCCCTATTTATACAGAATGTCCAAAGTAATGAAAATTGTACTGCCACCAAAATGATAAAAATCCAGAACTGTGGACCTCTCATTGCCTCAATTCCTCCCTTAATGTCAACAGTTAAGGCCTTGCTAAAGTGTTTCCCCAGTAGACTGATCAGTCGGGCTTTATATTTTATTGAGAAACCAATAGTAGTTGTAGGAAATTGTTAAGCATTATTTACTTCCTACAATACCACAAGACTGAACCACTCACTTTAGCCTCAATTCAGTAAGGGACTTAAGCATGTGCCTAGCTTGAAGCATGTGACCTCAGCGGAAATACTCACATTCTGAATGTTAGGCACACGATTAAGTAATTGGGCCCTCTAAACCTCAACTCAGAGAAGACATTTGACTATTTCAAGAGTGGTGGGGTTTAGTTTGTTTGTTTTAATATATATTTGCAACCCTAAAAGCTTTCAGTTTGGGTCTTAAATTATATGCATGGATCAGACTATTTCAGCAAAATCCAACTATGACAGAACTGGCTAAGAACGTACAACCAGAGTTTAAACTTTAAACTTGCAAGAGGGACAGTCAGAGTTTTTCATTAGTCCCATAATTGTATGCATTGGTCACTGAGTCCCTACCCATTGCCCTTTGATCATCTTCATTTACTGAAGAAGTTAAAAAGTGCCAGCCATGAACTTAAGCTTTCACTCTTGGCTATCAACCTGCTTATTCACTTCACCTCTCCTCAAAACTCTCTCTCTCAGGTATGAGATCTGCTTTTTAGGGAGGCTGTCCAGCTTGAAAACTAACTTAAATAAATCAACAGTCACCCCCACTAAATTCCTGGACAAAATATACCAGTCACATCACCAGCAGCCACTTCTACTCTCTTGGAGAACAGACTGATGAACAATAGGAAATAGATTTTACAATACAAACTCCCATCTATCTTTTGAAGTGCCTTAAAATCCTCTAAGTGATAAATATAGTATCAGGCCCTTCTACCCCTTCCCCATTTTGAAATTCTCCAACCTGGTCAAGTCTGAATAAGAACGTGGGTAGGAAGCACCAAGGATATGCCCCTACCACCTCCATAACCCATACAAAGGTAAGTTTGTATACAAACATGTGACTGGCTGTGGACCTGCCTGGGGACAGAAACAGATTCCAAATATATTTCTTCTCTGCTGTGTCCCATCACCACAATATGGTTCAGCGCCATCTCACCACATAACAGTGAGACCCATGATAACAGCTAATGAGCTGATGAGCCTCCTCCTCATAGTGTACTTCAAACGTTGCATCCAGTGTGCTCTGCAGTGTTTGCCTGTCGAGTTCAATCAGTGGCACGGTAGGTACATTGTCAGTAGTTAACTGGATGGAATCAGACAGCTCAGCTGTGTGTCATAGGCCCTATATAGCTAGCAATTCATGGAACTACTTCTTTAGTTCAAGAGGTGGAGTTCTGTGCTTTCATATTAGGAGGATCCTACTATGATCCTATGCCCGCTATTGATGTGACGTTCCAAGTGACTCTGGTATCCAACATATGATAATTGTGACAATTTGGTTGGCAAAGATTTGTTACAGCATTAATTTATAAAGTATGTTGGCATCTTTTTGGATTAAAAAAGGTGTTATAAGAAAACATCACCACATCAAATTCAGACCAAGTGTAAGTACAGCTCCACTAGCTTCCCTAGAATTGTACTCACTCACAGTTGGTCTGGATTTTGACTCCAAGAAGGCGAGTAATTTGCTGAACTGATTAGAGAACACTTGATTTATGTTGTTGCAAAGTATTTTAAAATAGTCTGCATTTCAACTGTGCTGTATATTAAGATTGACAAGGTCAAGCTTTTATATACTGGCACTGAAAATGGCTTGGCATATGACTCTACCTTTTTTCTATCCTTATGTCCCAATAAGTGCAAGTCAATCAAGTGTCTTCCTTTTCTTAGAAGGGTTTTCTTCACGTTATATCATTAGAGGATTAACAGTTTCATGAAAAATATCTTTAAAACTTTGGCAACAGATTTTACAAATGTGAACTAATGCTTAACTCCGAGAAAGACCAAAACCAAAAGCACATTGCAGTAATGTATTCTGGCCCGCCTGACTTACAGAATATAAAATCCAACCTGAAATATATGCAGTGAAGTTTTATGAATGATCACAGTGAATGAGCAAGTTACTCTGTTAAAACTATGGATGCAATAGTCTACATTACTAGTTTCCTTTTCACCCATAACAGAGGCAGGTAGACACAACTCCTCATACCACCCACCTAGATGACAGCTGAAACAAACATTTCCTTTGAAAGCTCTGGGATGTCTTGAATTATAGGAAGGAAAGTAGGGCAAAGTCCTTTGAGTCACACTCAAGTTCCTGATCTGTTTATATGTTGTAAAATACATTTTCTTTTCTCTTCAAGAAAAAAATCCATATAACATTTTATTTAATCATGGGTAGCCAGCTAGCATTGTAGATGGTGTGTTTCACTTCCTGAGTTCCCATCTGCAGTTCCTACACATGGTGTTTCCAAATCAGCATTTCCTAACACATACAAACAAGGGCAACCCAGGACAAAAATAAATCACCATAATAAGTGCAATTATTCAGGACATGAATAGAAATATATTCTCTCTGTTCATAACTATGTATATTTGTAACTTGTTCTGAAGGAAAAAAACGCTCCAAATGTACTTTTAAGTTTATTTAAGTAGCTACTTAATCCACCTGGACATCTTTTGGGATTTCAATTTATTTACTAATCTGAATTGTTTCTACCGTACATGGTGCTTTATGGAAAAATAAAAGGAGACAAAGTCTCCACAGCTAAGATATTAAAGCCCGGGAGCCCAGTCATTCAAACCCTTAATGGGATAACACCTGAGTAAGGGGCTGCAGGGTTAGGCATTAAATTACCCTACACAGATGGGTAATGGATATTGCTAATAATTTAATCTGGATACCTGATGAAGTTTGGCATGTATCTTGCAGTGCCAATTATTAGAGTTTATCAGCTGTAATCCTGGTATCCTTAGAATGACACCTCATCCCAGCCTTTAAATGGCAATTAAACATACCTATAGTTGAGACTATTAGGGATCTTCCCTATTGCCATATTCTCTCCTTGCTAGAGGACATTGGCAGTTAGAGGGGTAGGTCAAGGAGTGGAATGAGCTAATTCCCTGGCTTCAGTCTTGAGGAGAAACTTCTAGGCTGTAGACAGTAGTCTGCAGAGGGAGTTGAAGAGATAATGCCAGCTCTAGCATGGCCTTTCCTACCACACTTTGTCCATTCACAAGTGCCGCCACGCTGCAACATTTAAAGCTGTGCATTGACTGCCAAAAGACAGAATGTTTCATTTATGCAAGCCAATGCAGAATAAAAGAGGCACAGCTACTATAGAACTGGGACTGCTTCTCACCTTCAAAACCTTTGCACAGTTACAGATAAGCTGCCAATTTCTTAAGACACAGAGGGTGTTTAGGTAGTAAGAGCATGACTACTGATATTTGGGTTTGACTAGAACATTAACTATCCCTCCATTAATCATCAGCGAAGTCCAAAGCGCACTACACCAGATGAAGTAGGGAAAAGCTCCAGGCAAAGATAGAATAATGTCAGAAATTATTTCTGCAGGAGACGAAAAACTTTGGAAGGCCCTCGCTTTAAGATTCAGTTGATATTTCGAAGAAGGAAAAATACCATCCAGCTGGAAGGAGTCAAATTCCCCCTTCTTGTACAGCAAGATGGATCGAGAAAATCTTAAGAACTATCACCCTATATGCCTGCTCTCTCATATCTATAAACTCTTTACAAAGGTGATAACGAACCAACTCTCACAGAGTCTGGATGAACAACAGCCAAGAGAGCAGGCAGGGTTTCAAAGAAATTTCAGCATGATCCACCATATATTTACCTTTAGCCAACTCCTAGAAAGAGCAAAGGAATACAAACTCCCACTGTGCATTGCTTTCGTCGACTATGAAAAGGCCTTCGATAGCATCAAGTTCAACGCAATATTAAAGGCACTCGCAGAGCAGGGCATTAACGCGCAGTACATCAGTTTTTTGAAGGAAGCGAATAGTGGATGTACAACAGACATTACTCTCCTCGAAACTCCCCTCCTCATCCCAATCGAGAAAGGTGTAAAGCAAGGAGATACGATTTCACTGAAACTATTTACTGCCTGCCTTGAAATGGTTATGAACAAGATCAATTGGATGAGTGGTGTCAACATAAACGGAGAACGATTATCTCATCTCAGATTCACGGCTGACATCGTACTAATTGCCGAAAGCACCAACCAACTGCATAGCATGCTACGAAGACTCAACAAGAAAAGCAGTCAGGTCAGTCTGAAAATGAACCATTGCAAAAAAATATATATGCGATCAGACGTCTTATGAAAAGCCTAAATAATGGTAACAGGAGAAGAAATTGAAGAAGTGGAACAGTACATATATTTGGGCCAAGAAGTTAATATGCACCAAGACATGAACAGAGAACTCTCACGAAGGATTTGGGCAGGATAGTGTGCATTTAATTCCATCAAGGACATCCTCAAAGGAAAAATCAACAAGACCACACGTACAAATATCTTCAATTCAACAGTGCTGCCAGCCATGCTGTATGGCAGTGAAATGTGGGCACTGACGAAGAGAGAAGAACAGCGGTTGTCGGTAGCTGAAAGGGTAATGGAACAAGCTATGTTGGGAATTTTCCTTCTGGATTGTATCCCAAATGAAATGATTAGAGAACGCAGCGGTGTGAAAGATATTGTCATGGAAAGCAGATATAAGAAGATATGATGGGTGGCACATAGCACGGTTCACGGACAATAGGTGGACCACAATCATTATTGAGTGGTACCCGCAAGAACAGAAAAGACCACCTGGTTGGCCTCCAAGAAGATAGGAAGATGACATTGTTAAACATTTCGGATGAACGTGGAGAAGAAAGGCAAGAATGCGAGAAGAATGGCAGACATGTTGTGATCGGCACAGTCTTAATGACAGCTGAAGACAGATCGATCCAGGTGATCCAGGTGATTAACTATCCTGTAGCACTTTATCAATGACTGCAAGGGTTTACATCTGACCCAACTGATGGCATCTCCAGTAACTCAGGGCTCCCCAACACCGAACAGGGTAATTGGTTGACACTGAAAACTTTTCTTTTAATCCACAGAGAAGATACAATGAGATACAGGGATGAACTGATAGATGTGTCCCCTGAAGTATTATTAACAGAACCCAACACTATTTAGCTTGCAAGACATGATGGAATCAGAGCCTAGGCAGTGTGACTGCACTATGAGAATTAGTTAAAAACGGATATTGTTTGGAAACGTTATTGTTTACTTTATGTGCTGCCTGTGTGCCTGCAAAAGTGGAAAGTCCTACCGTATCTCCAGATAAGAAGCATTTCCAGAGTCTGGGTCATAATGCTGCTTCACCCACATCATACTTACGTGTATTTCTTAACTCTGACTGAGAGTGAGCTGATCTATTTTCTGTGCTCTTGGACACTGTTCCATAAATACAGGGCAATGGCACAGGTAAATCTGCCAGAAGCTGGGAATGGGCAACAGGGCATGGATCACTTGCTGGTTATCTGTTCTGTTCATTCCCTCTGAAGCACCAGGCATTGGCCAATGTCAGATGACAGGATACTGGGCTAGATGGAGTTTTGGTCTGACCCAGTATGGCCGTTCTTATGTGTTCTCATGCAGAATTAGTTGCCCTGTGTCAAATATAAGAGGGGTGTGTATGTGCAGGAAGAGGGCTAATCAGAATTAGGCAGTTTTTGCCCATTACGCCTGGAAAATATGAGTGAAGAACTTGGCTTTTTTATGGGCGGGTGAGGGGCAGAGTGTGTGGAGAAGTATGGGATAGGAGGCTTCTTCTCTTTGAAATGCTGGATGATGTTGTTACTGTCTGTCATAGGCTTCTTTTAACCAACTGTGCCTGCAGGTGTAACACTGACAGACCCCAGTTGTTGGGGGGTGGGATTGAACCTGGGGAGCTTAGTGCATGAGCCTCTACCACGTGAGCTAAAAGCCAACTGGCTGTTAGATAAGGCTGTAGAGCAGACTCATTTTATCTCTCTCGCTAGATGGTCTCAGTGCCGCTAGATGCGACACAGCACCATACCCAGAAGGTGTGCGGGTTACACAGGCACTGCTCTTATATCAGTGCACACACACACTCCAGATGTTCCTGCCATTGTCTCCCTTTTGTTCATTACAATGCTGTCTCTTTAAGTCTTTAAGAGCAGTAACTTCGTTTCTTTCAGACACTTACGCTGTGGCTGCAAAATGAAAGGACATAAAGGATCCTTTTCCATTATACAAAAGCATGAAAATGAAAGATATCAACGTGAGAGCCTTGAGCTTGATGTTCTCTGTTCAGAATACGGCCAATTTTAAATCTGGGAATTATTACTGCAAGTCATTTGAGCAATCAGTGCATAAAATCATCATAAAAGCAGGATGCCTTGTCTCTAATCAACAGGAGCCCAAACATTATTTTGAAACAGTTTGCTCCTAAAAAATGGTGCCATTTTTAAATGCTACCAGGTGTTGCTTTGCTAGAAATATACATTCCAGGCACTACAAAAGCGTATCTGAAATATCATAGTATCCTTCCAAACTTGTATGTTATGGAAACTTAATAAGGCTCAATCTTTCCCTCAGATACACCTGTTCAACTCTCACTGAAGACTACAGGAGCTGAGCACCTGTTCTGAGGGAAGAATTTGGCCCAAAAATGCCTTAAATCCTGCTGTTTGATTGTGGATTTAAGACAGTCTTTAAAAAACCAATATGCAATTTAAAAGAATCTGTAGGAAATATTCCTGCATGATCTTATTTATTTAGGCCTTGTGAATGGTATAGAAAACTTTGTGCATTCTATGGGCCTGATTCTAATCACAATTAATCTGATGTAAATCAGGACTAACTCCATTGACTTCAGTGGATTTATACTGGTATAAAACCCATCATAAGTAACATCAGAAATAGGCCCAATGGCTCCCAATTACAGTACAAAATACCCTACAAAAGAACTTTAATTGCCGAAGACTGAAATCAGTGGGTGTTGAATCAGGCCATAAGATCTGCCCTGCTGGATCAGGCCACAAAATCTCTGGGTGCCTGGGAGTTTTCACTTAGCAATTGTATTTTTTAAAGGGAGAGGAAGAGTGGGTAGAGGGTGAAAGTAGGCTTGGTTTATTTGTAATGAACAATATTAAGAAAGAAAGTAGAAAAAAACACATTGGAAAAAACAAAGAAATTTAAAAAACAAAATAAGTCCTAAAATTCCTTTAGGAAAGAAAAAGATTATTACACTAGTTAAAACTTAGCCAGGGGCAAAGGCAGGGACTCTGAGCTTCTAAATTATGTAGCTGTCACCTTAGACCATGCAATTAACACAAGCTCGGTTCTGGCCAGTTGTTGTTTAATGTTCTA
This sequence comes from Mauremys mutica, assembly GCF_020497125.1. NCBI lineage: Eukaryota > Metazoa > Chordata > Testudines > Geoemydidae > Mauremys > Mauremys mutica. The sequence goes on along the minus strand of NC_059077.1, from coordinate 102,387,389 downwards.
GTCCCATTCACCACAAAACACAGATTAGAGGCCATACAGAAACCAGATACTTAGCATAGTTTTTTCACTGCATTTTGTGATGCTAGAGAACAATACCCCTCTTTTTCCCCCCTTTTCAAATAGCCCTTATCTGTGTATGTAACTCCTGCATGTTACTTGACATAGCTAAAAATCAAAGGACAATAAGTATTTCAGTGCATGGGGCTTTAATTATTATTTCATAGCAATCTTCTTTCTCAATCAGCGAAAACAGCCCTAAGACAGAAAACTGTATCCAATATATCCTTGTATATCCCTCCACTGCCACTCTGACCTAGATCACAGAACCTAGGGCTGGAAACGACCTGCCCTTTTTGCACGACAGCTTATCAGTACAAGGCTGGGTTATGACAACAGACAGGCAACACCAAAAATGCCAATGATTCCCTGTTTCATCCACACTTAACTTGTTTTATGTTTGTTAAATTACTCAATTTACTGAATATCATACCCTGACGCAACACCATGAAAATGTCTCCTGAAAAAAAATTGTGCATCACCCAGGCAAAGCTACACTATTTGAGGATAAAACTGAATTTGCTTTCCATAATAGCTCGGTTCTGGGCCTCTCCCATGGCATATTGCCAATTATACTCTACTGTACTTATTTGGATTTGTTTGTTTTATAATGTGTAGTCCTAGGGGGAGGCAAACCCATTTCAATTCAAGTCTCTCTCACACTCTTCATGTGTTTAATGAAGTTAGAAGTACAGCGGCTGCCCTTAAAAACTTGCCATTTTCCCTAAGATAAACACAGATATGGTTGCTTCATTGTTTGTGGAATTCCCTGATCCTAGCAGTGACTGAGGACATCCAACTACAAATAATAATTGCTTTTCTAAAGCAACAGGAACTTTGTCAAGGATCTCCACTGTGGAGTGTTTAAAAATGTATCCTGAGTTTATTTTTTACTGGGAAATTGTCAGACAGCATTAATTCTCAAGTCACTAATTTTCAGACTTGATTGTTCTCAGTATAATACCACAACTGTTTTGTAGTCAACAATAGGTCGCACAAGCCTAAGACATTAGACTGTTCAAGAGAAGGAACGTTGGTCTGAACACTAAAGTTATACATAGCATCATAGGCTCTTTAAAGTTCTCCCAGGGCAGCCACCAGATAGCAATGGTGACATCTTGGACTTATCGTATTTGAAGCATAGCTGAGCCTTGTATTATTGCACTGTAATGTCAGTCATAAGCACACGATCTTAAATCCCATTTTTGAACTCAAACCCACAACCTGCTGGGTCTGGGGTGATAGCTCTACCAAGAAAGCAGCATTGTCAATACTGGAGAGTATATATATAACTGAAGAACAGAATGCAGCATGGAGGGGGGTGGGGGAGAGAGTGATAGAAAAGGAGGGCATGGGGAAATAGTGAAAGGAAAGAGGAAGGGATCACAGAATTTGAAAGAAAGGCTGTATTTTCCAGTACGTATCTCAATGTCCTTTGTTGAAGCCTAATGGCTGGTCTAAATGGAGAATTCACAGGGAAGGATTTGGAAAATAGTTAATGTGTGAATTTAAAGCTCAATCGCTATTCCACAAGTGTATGGACACTTTTATTCTACACTAAAAGTGCTTAGTCTGCTTCAGAAGTGGATTAACCAAAACCTCTCAAAGCACACCAAGGGCAGATTAAGAACATCCAGACAGGGATCTAACACAGAATAGCTATTTAGCAATAAGTATTCCACTAAGCAATACGCTATTCTGGGCTTTTCCCTGTGTAGACAAGCCCTGAAAGTCCTTTTATTTCTACCACTATAACAATGAGAGATTCCAAGGACTGGATGGGACTCTTCCTCAGAGAGCAGTGCTCCATTCCTTCATCATCAAATAGAGCTTCTGGAACTTTGTAAAAGGTAGACATAGAAAGAAAAAAATGTTCTCTAAATCAGGAACAGATACTTTAAACTTATCTAAACAACCCAGCCCTCTTAAAAAACAAACAAACAAACAAACAAAAAAACCAACCCACAGCATCCCATACAGTCAACAGTGCATTGTTAAAAGGGCATTATGATTAAGTAGGTCATAGTTTCTGACTGAGACTAACAAGCTTGTTACACCCATTGCTGCCTCCTCTCAAAACTGTGTCTTCCACACAGCTCCTTTTAGTGCATTATTTCTCTTTAAAGTGTTACATCATATTTGTTCACTGCTTGAGAGTTTTAAAACTTAGACATAGAGGTTGCATTGTTAAAAAGAGAATTATCCCAAAGATAATTAGAGAGACCAACAATTAAAATCAGCTCTTGCGTTTTAATGCATTTGACTCCTACAGTTAATTTCTAACTGCTGGATTGCACTGCATGGATACTGTAAATATTTTCCACGAGAAGGTAACTGGGAGGGTTCTGTCCTCTTTTCATTTAACCCCACAGAAACAGCTTACCCACAAGAAGCTGGGAATGTAAAGACGAATCCGTTTTACTGGGTCTCTTTTCTTACACAGGTTCCCTGGATGGTTTTTCAGAATCATTACACATATAGAAAGCAACATTCTCTGAACAGTCATACCCCCATGTTACATATATTCATTAGGAATCAAGGGCCCCTTAATATGAATACCATACACAGATATATAGCTTTATCTTCTTTACAGCTGTCTGAAGGAAACTATATATTCCAGCTTCCGGTAGAATTTGATTGGTGTCACCGGTAAAATATTACTTTCCACATTATTCTCCCTTCATCCTTTTTAATCTGTGTGGAATTATGCACTGACTGAATTCCTCTGCCCTCAAATGGGAGCATAATGTTATTGTGGAAGGTCATTTGTAGGGATGGGCAAATCAGTTTGGGAGAAATAGGAATCTTTCCAAATCTTTGCCCATTTCCTGATCACCCACCAAACTTTTTGGAAAGTTTGAAAATCAGTTAAAACCTCCCCCTAACTACTCTCTCCCCAACTATATCTTGTATGTAATTATAGGTCCTCTTGTAAGAGGTGAAAGAGTAACCTGGGGAAAATGGGGTATTCTGGGTCCCATCATCAGAGAGTGGGCCATGCTTCACTTTTTGTGGCAAAAGCAAGTAGCCCCTCCACTGGTATTGCTGGTATCCCTGTTTTAGAACTAAGTGACAGTCTGGAACTTCCTTTCAACATGCTAAAGGATTATGAAATCCTGGAGCATGTGTGATCCCTCACTTCCTTTTGTGTTAAGATGGCAATTCTTATGATGAGGGAGGGATATTGGGCACTCTGGGTTTTTACAATCATGCTATGTGCCTACTGTGTGACCTTCAAGCAAGTAATTCTGATATGACAGACTAAATAATTGTTTAAAATAATGCATTCACTTCTGTAGGTCAATCAGAATTTGCAATTATTAACAACAATACTATGCATGTATACATCATCTTTCATTTGAGAACCTCAGATTGCTTGCAAAGAAACTTAAAGTGTTGTTATTCCTACTCCATGGGTGGGAGAAAATGAAGCACAGAGCAGTTACTTGCTTGAAGGTCACACAGTAAGTCAGTAGGAAAGTCAGGAATAGAGTCCAGGTCTGCTCACTTCCTGTTCAAACCACTAGACAACACTGCCTCCCTTTACAGGATACTCACTACTGTTAACACGCAAGTGTTCTAAAGCTGATCTTTTCTGGAGGTGTCTCTCATCAGAATTATTCCAGGCTGGTAAATGTGGTAATTTGGGAACAAAAAAGTGTAATGCATCAGTCTTTAGCAATGTATCTATCTTTTATATACTGTATATAAATAAATTTCTTCACTGTTCAAGATGTTTGCATAGTGCATCTCCACTATGCCAACTTCATGTATTCACACAATGGCTCTAGGCAGCTGGAGAATACTATTATATGAAAATCAGATGGAACACAGCTGCAGTTTATTTTCACAGCCAGCTTTTAGAGCCATTTGAAATGCTGCTGCAGGCATCACAATAATGGCAGCTATAGACAAAATAAAACATTTCATTATGCCTAGTCTGGTTTTTCACCAAGGTGCATAAAAGGCAGACGAATTGTTCATGAGAGCTCATGTTACAAATTGTGAAGGAGCTGCTGCCATCCAGTTCTACACAGACCACCTACCTACAATAACTGGTTCCACAGACAACCATATATAGGAGAGGTTATCCTTGTGCAAATTAGGCTACTGCAGAATCACTGATCATGGTAAATAGAGCTGAGTGAATAATTCTCAGTGAACAATTTAACTTCTCTTTCTGCTCACGGGATATCCACAAGCAGAGCACAACTTCTTCTAGTTTATTCATTATTCAACTAATAATGACCATTTGGTCATGACTACTTTAAATGACTATTTTAAATGTATTGCTTAGATGTGATTGGTCAGATCAAATGTTTCTTTTCCCCTCACTGGATGAGCTCACAGCTGGTGTAAATGCTGAAATTCACTTACCGTGAACATGTGTACTATGTGGATCGCTTGAATTGCTGCAGAAAGTGAATACAACATATGAACACAAGTTATTTTTAAATGAATACGCCTCAGTTCATATCCATGGATACTTTTTGCTGCATTATTTGCCTATTTCTGCGTAGAACAGAAATCCCCATAGTAGAAAAAAGTCTCAAAGCTGAAAGGCCTCAGATATAGGATTAAAATCCAAACCAAATCTCCACAACACTGTAGATCATTGGCATATAGTCATTCCATACACTATAGACAGCTAATGGGGATAAAAGTGTGGGGAATTTATTTTCTGGGAAAATTCCCTAAATATCAAGAATATCTCCCTTATTCCAGCAGAAATTCACCCCATAAAAGAAAGTAATCGGTTTCTAAGCTACTTGTATCACATTTTATCCTTAAGAGAAGGGTTGCTATTTTTGCATAGGCAGGGGAGGGAAGTAATTAAACAACTTTACAGTCTTCATGTGGAGATCATGCAGCCACCAACTTCTTCATACAGAGCACTCAATTAACTTCTAAACAGGGTTTTACTTAAGATCACAGGAAGAATTTAGAGCAGAAGCTTTTGTTCTATGTTTGAGTACTGGGTGAAAACATCCCCATCATAAACTCTTAAAAATGTTAGGGAAGGATCATAATGGAAATGCTGACAGACCCTTAACTACAATGGACATTAGTGGACACTGTTAGAATAAGAGAGAGAAGAAAGAGGACAAGTGAATTTAGACCATGAGCTCTTTCACTACTTAAGCACAGCTGCAGCAGCAGTAGAGCATGGTCAAATGCCAGTGCTTCATATGGACATATTAGGTACATGGTAGCACTGGAGATGCATTTTGCTCATTGCACCTAGAAAATTATGCAGCATTGGATCAGTTAATAGACTCCCCAGATCATAAATACCAAAACATTTTTTGAATACTCCTTTCAGGATGTACTGTGTAATTAGCAGCAGCAGCTTGGCTTATTAATGCATCTCAACACAAGGCACGGAATGAAGTTGAACAAGACACAAGAAAGTTACATTTTGGAGATTAGTTATGTATCAACGCAAAGAAAGAGCAGAGCAAAGCACTTCCTTAAAATATTACAAATCAACGTCTGTAGAATTCAAGTCAAGAGAAGATAGCTATATGAATACAAACCAAAAAAAAAAGGTTAAAAAACTTAACTCACATTTCTACTGCAAGATAAAATTTATCCTTAAAATATGCTTTAAAAGCCCACAGTCTCCCAGCTAAAGCAAATATATCTATCTGAAGGGTTTTACTCTGACTTCTATTAATATTAAAAGCATGTTCAGGTTTTGCTACCACATCTCTCTCTCTTTTACTGTGTTTCACTTAAAAGAAAATTCAAAGAAACCTTGCTCAACAACACATTCAAACCCTTAAGTTTTAAGAGGGAGGTAACAAATTATAAAATTATAAAGCTTTATTAATGTACTGGTGGTGGAATAAAGACAGTTTAGAAATACATATCAATTAGTAAAAAAAATGCATTTCAAGATAATATGATTCACTTGGAATCTTTCGCTTCTAATCTTTAAAGGTAGTGGTAAACTTAATGCCTCTTTTCCATCTTAAATTAGAATGAATCTTTCATCCTGAATACTGTAAATATTGTCTGTATGCCTTGTTGCAACATTCAGTAAAGGCACTAACTAATACTACAAGCATAAATGCTACAGCATTCAATTCATACAACAATATATTCAATAGGAGAGGGAGGACACAGAGACGGTACTTACAGGTAGCAATATTCCTTCAGGAGCTTGAAGACAAGAGGATACTGGTATAAGAGGGATATTGAAAGTCACTGACCCAGTAATCTCTGATTTAAAGGGCTTGCAGAAAGAGAGAGAGAGAAATCCTATGAGGGGGCGAGAGAGAGCTGAAATTCCAGTCTTTCTGGTCAGCTTGGTTTTAGTTTTCTTTGTACTAAAAATCCACATTAAAAAGTCTCTTTGCCATAGTTGCTTGCCAAGCTGCTGCTAACTTGAAAACTTCCAGAGTACAAAAGCTTCAGGGCTTCCTATGATAAGGGCATTCTAAAGATGCCTTCAAATGTTTACACTCAGAAATGTTTCTCTGGCAATGAGCCCCAGATCTTTCTCTTCTGCTAGTTGAGTCTGCTGGAACGAAAAACTGGCTGCTCATTTCCCTCCCCCCACCTCCGGTTCTGTTAGACTATTTTGTTTTTCCACTATCAGTTATGTGCTAAAGCTTGATAGCAAATGGCTGTGCTAGAAATCTCTCCACCCTAACCCCTTATCCACTACTAAAAGAAAAATAAAAAGTCTTTATTCAAATACAGATTAGAACATAGCCTCCATAAAAGGATAACCAGGCAGCTCTTGAGCGCATGTCAGGATGGCCAGTAAAATTAAAATCAAATACCTTATTATTGTAATGTGTTTAGATTACTACAAAATAGATTCTTTCCACCAGTTGAAGTATTTCAACTGGCAGAGAGTGAAATTCATATTTCAGTCCAAATATTAAAATTAAAACATGTTTGTTGCAAATATTCTTCCAAATTACAAGAAAATAAAGATCAGTAATGAGTTCAGATTCTCCCCCCTCCACCCCCATCTGAAAGTACAGGAAATGGAAGGAGGATTCACTGGGCCAAAGGTGTTGAGGTGCTTCACGCCTGAAGGGACTGGGATCGATGTCCCCTTAGCCTTTCCTCTCTAGGCTTACAGTTAGAATCCCATCCAAGTCAGAAAAAAAGTAAAAGTTCTTGCCATGTGATGGCTTTTTGGTGCCCCACGACAAATGAGTTTAGTGCTCTAACTCCTGTTTCCAATGGATGAGGGTCCATGTTACAAAGCCACCACTATCACAGTTAGCATTAACTGACACTGTGTTGTCAGCCTCAGCAGAGAGGCCAGCCATAAAAGAGCATGGAGACTGAAATACTCTCTCAGTTCACAGTGCAGGGTGTTCCTCTAAACCAGAGCAGAAATCCAGTAGAAGAGCAATATGGGAAGCTTGCATTGCCTCTGCTACACCCGGGCTTTGGATAAACAGAAGACTTATGGCTCCAGGATTCACAGTAAACAAGCTCAGGGTCAAATTCATCTCTACTGTAACCCCACTAACTACCATGTATTGCTCCCCATTTCCTCCATGGTGAATTTAGCCCCCATGTAAGAAGCACATTAAATACACACAAACAAAAGTGATCAACATACTCTAAACATTAAAACCCTAAAAATATTGTGAAAGAAAAGCTTCTGCAGATGTTCTTGTTGCTCAAGAGGCACAACCAGAGGCAGATGAAGAAAACAGTGTTAAAAAATAAAAGGGACCGGAAAAGCCCTGCCAAGTGGATTGTAATATGATAAACAATTTGAGCAAAAATTGTTTTAGGAAAAATACTAGGCAACAAGTTTTTAAATTTCAGACTTCACTCTTGTGTCCTAGTGGGAAAATGCCCTGGTTTTCAGAACTGTACAAACCTTCAGATTTTATCACTTTGCAGTAAAATTTGGAATGAATATATTTCTCTTATGAGTCACATAAATGGTTTCAGTTAATTTGCTTCAGCTGCTGAACATGTCTGCTCACTAATATTTTACTTCTAATTCATGGTGATGGATGGTCTCTCTGCTTTGCACAATGCCCATGTCTGTGGTCTGGTTAGTATCCGCAGAACTGCGATACATGTATGCTGACTAAAAGTGCAAGTTTCCTAACAAATATGGTTTTAAGGAGTAACATTATCATCTCTGGCCAAAGTCACCTCTAGCATAAGTGGAGGCAATCCCTTTCAAGTCAATGTAGATTTCCTGTGTACACCAGATGTGAATTTGGGGTCTTGCACCTTACTGTAGTCTGTGAGGTTTTGAATCCCTTTTATTTACAAATGCCAGAACATTGGGGGGAAATGTACATCCTGTAGATATACATGTACACACATAGACTATTTTCATTTCAATATTTGCCTAAATCGTAAAGGGAATGGGCTGTATCAGTTTAGATGAAGGAAGACCTACTCCGCTACTTATATACCATGTATCTTTCTCATTAATAATTAGCTACAACATGGCTTAGAACGCTGGTGTGAATGTGAACAGTCAGCATGTTTTCCAGACTCTTTCTTTAAACAGGATGATAATAATAATGATCAGTTGTTTTCACCCCCAACTTTTATTTGTAAAAGAAAAAAATGCACCTGATGCACAATAAAGAAAAAAAGTGTTTTCAATTCCAAGTGTTAAACAATGGCCTAAGCAAGTGTAAGGTGAAGTGTCAAACAGTACACTAATTTTCACATTCTATTAAAGGAGAGATGCTGTTCTTTAATGACAAAATCCACACAACCCGAGAAGCTGGGCTGTGGGCAGCAAGTTCTGCAGAGAAGAAAAGATCCTCTCCCTTGGCTAAAAGTGGCATCAAAGCTGCTCTGTGACCGTCACTACAAGTGTATGTTAAGTCTATGCAGTGCCTACAGGGTGAGTGGGAAGTGGGAGAAGACTAGATGATCCACAGCTAAATTAGATCTGCCCTAACCCACACTTTCTCCATCCCTTCAGCAATGAAGTTCAACTATGCAAATTAAGAGACTGATCCAGCTCCCATTGAAGTCAAGGGCAAAACTCCTAGGGACTTCAGAAGTGCAGGATCAAACTAAGTAGGGAGCTGCAGAAGGTGGGCATGCTAGCAGAGTGCCTGATGTGGCGAGTTGCTGAGTGCCCTCAGTTCTGACAGACTTCCATGAAGTCACACAGCACCCTGCAACGTTAGGCCCAGGCATTTCTGAAACCTGACAGGACTTTGATGAGAGTTAATGCCAAAGAGAACAGGTCCCCTTAACAATGAAACAAGGCGAGAATGTGCTACTGCATCATAGTACCAGAAACAGGAGCAGCTTCACTGAAGCACTGTGTCCTGTCTCCCAAGTGGGAAGAGGCGGCAGGTTTGTAGAAATTTTCGTGGTGCCCAGAACCCGCCCACCCAAACTCCGCCCCCACCTGCCTAAGGCTCTGGGAGGGAGTTTGGGTGCAGGGAGGAGTTCTGGGGTGCAGGCGTCTGGGCTAGAGCAGGGGATTGGGGTGCAGGAGGGATGCAGGCTCTGGGAGGGAGTTTGGGTGGGGGAGGGGGTCTGGGGTGTAGGCTCTGGGATGGGGCAAGGGGTGGGGGTGCAGGAGGGGGTGAGAGGTGCAGGCTCTGGGATGGAGTTTGGGTGTTGGCTCTGGGCTGGGGCAAGGGTGGGGGTGCAGGAGGGGGTGAGAGGTGCAGGCTCTGGGATGGAGTTTGGGTGCTGGTGCAGGCTCTGGGCTGGGGGTGGAGGTGCAGGAGGGGGTGAGGGGTGCCGGCTCTGGGATGGAGTTTGGGTGCAGGCTCTGGGAGGGAGTGCAGAGGGCTGGAGTGCAGACTCTGGGAGGGAGTTTGGGGGAAGGAGAGGGTGTGTGGGAAGTGGGTGGGGGTGCAGGCTCTGGGACAGAGTTTGGGCACAGGCTCTGGGAGGGAGTTTGGGTGCAGGATCCATGCTGGGGCAGGGGGTGGGTGTGCAGGAGAGGGTAAGGGGTGTAGGCTTTGGGAGGGATTGCAGAGGGCTGGGGTGCAGGCTCTGGGAGGGAGTTTGGGGTCAGGAGAGGGTGTGTGGAAAGGGGGTGAGAGGTGCAGGCTCTGGAAGGAAGTTTGGAGAGTGGAGGGGGTACAGAGGGAGGGGGTGCAGGCTCTGGGAGGGAGTTTGGGGATGGGAGGGGGTGCAAGCTCTGGAGACACTCAGTGCTGGAGAGCAGAATTTACTACACAGATTAGAGGCACATGCTTGATACTTCCCATAAACTTACAAATGCCCAACGGACACCATTTGTTTCACTAAGCACATGTCCATACTTAAAATGCTGCCTGCAGCTGCACCACTGTAGTGCTTTAATGAAGCTGCTCTAAACCAATGGGGGAGCTCTCCCCCATCAGCCTAGTTAATCCACCTCCCCGAGAGTTGGTAGCTATGTAGGTGAGAGAAGCTCTCTGACATAGTGCTGACAACACGGGGGCATTAGCTCAGTATAACTATGTGGCTCAAGGGTGAGGATTTTTTTGTTTTTGCAGTGTGACACCTTGGCCAAATTACTGAATCTCTCTGTGATTCAGTTCCCCAGTTGTAAAATGGGGATAATCATTTAATAACTAACCCAAATCTGACTGTTATGCCCTGGAGAGTCATAACCACAGAACCTCTGGAGCTATGTGTGTTAGAGCTGTTGAGTTTTACACTGAATAATAGAAGAGTTTAACTTCTTCTGAAGCAACAAAAAAAGTATCACAGATATGCGCCACTTGCATTCAAGTACAGTGGTAAAGGTTTCCAAGCTAATGAGTTCCAATCGGTGGTGATCAAGGCAACTGCTGAAGTTTCTTCCTTGATAAGTATCAAAAAACATTCTTTTCAAAGGACTACTGTCATAGAAATCTGACAACATTTTAAAGGATCTCTCAGGTGCCTAACCTTCAGGAGATATTTTCAGCTTCAGTGACAAACAATTGACCTCCTAATTCATGAGCCATGACTTTGCTGTGTTGTCTGAAAGAAGACAAGCATGTCACTGTGACCTAAAGTGAGTTTTAACTAGGGTGCATTTCCATTAGAGTGATAGAAAGGCATGCGTTTATTCTTTAGGGAATGAAGGAAGTTACCTGTGATACAGCTACTGATAACAGCTAATCATCAATGTTAGCAAGCTGATTTTTAACCCCCAATGCAAGTTTCAAACCAGGAGAAGAAGTATTGCTGTGTAGAGCATTTGGGCCAAAATCTGTGCAGGCATAACTCCCTTGATTTCAATGGGGACTTTGTTTTTAATAGGTAATACTTGATTCTCCTAACACAGAGCAAAGCAAAGGAGGAAGGATGGTCTTCAAGTTATGCACAGTACTGGAGTCAGGAGTTCTTGGTACTAGTGCCAGGTCTTATACAAACTTCTGTGCAAGTTTTTTGCGCAAGTCAGAACCTCTCTGCATCTCAGTTTCCCTATCAAATAGGGACAATGATGTTTACCCACCTACCATGTGTGCTAAAAAACGTAATTCATTGAAGCAATATTCTACCCTCGTCACACTTGTACAATCTCATTGACTTCAATGGATTTACACCAATATAATTCAGGACAGAATTTGACCCACTAAAGTCCCTATTCTCCAAATCAGTTGGTAACTTTACAGATACAGTAGGTTTCAAAGCTATTCATGTGCTTGATTGCCAAAGTGGGGCCCTATATTTGCAAAGTGCTTTGAGATCCTCAGACACAAGAGAGCAAAGTGTTATTGGATCTCAAAATCCCATGAGAAATGCAAAATGATGTAGTTATGTTTACTGAGTAAGAAGCTTTGTTCTTTAAAATAGTTCTTTTGATAAAGAACTGAAGTTGAACTAAAGTGGGGAAACTGAAGCAAGATGTTTTTGTCTTCTTTTACAATAAACAAAAGAAAGGTGTTTTCATTAAACAAGGTTTTCTAAAAAACAGTTCTGTTGGTAAAGCTTCACTGTAAAATTAAAAATTATACTTGCAAATAACATCTTACCTATGTTACTAGGAGAGAGAGAACAGTATCTTTTTGCTTTTGCCAATGGACATAGCACAAATATCATTTTGAAATCCTCTTTGCGCATTCCTTTTGCTTATTGTTGACCCTAAAAGAAGGTAGAAATTTTATACTGTGAGACGATTAGGAAATCACCCCATTTACTATACTTCTAAAGCAGGGCAAACATTGGAAAAAGACCAAAATTACAAATATTCTTTCAAATAATAATCAAACGCTTGTTTTGTTGGTATTCACAAGTGCCATTTTCTATTCGCCATCATTCCAATGAGCAAATATTTGTTCACTAGAAAGTGTTGTAAATACTCATTCACATGAGAAATCACAATGGGAAGATTCACCTAGTCTCCTTGAAAGCTGTGCATCTCTTTTGGAGTCATCTAATTAGGGAGTGTCAAATAAATCATTCACCCAGCTCTACAAAGTCCATAAGGAAAAACCAGGATATATCACATCATCTAATTCAAGAATATAAATATCTAGAATTTTGTTACATTACTATGTAGAGAATTTTTGCACGGGAGATTGTCACCATCTTGCTTTTATATCTGATGCAAGTAATATGCGGCTGCTCAAGAGACCAGTGTATCACTGTACCCTCTGATGACATAACAGCACCGTGTTGCAGGCAGCAGCAAAGGAAGGCAGTTGGTTGCAACAGAAGTAAGGGATTTATTTAGTTATTCATAGATTTGAAGGCCAGAAGGGACCATTGTGATCATCCAGCCTGACCTCCTGTATAACACAGGCCATAGACTGTTCCCCAAATAATTCCTTTTGAACTAGAGCATAACTTCTTTTAAAAAAAAAGCGCACACACCAAATTTTGATTAAAAAAACAACAACAAAACATGCCAGTGATGGAGAAGGCATCATGATCCTTGGTAAATTGTTCCTAAGTGTCTGATTGTAGTCCTTGTGCTTACAGACCAGGGGTACCTAACACTATTGGGATGGTGCAACTCCCTTCTGCACAAGTCAGCCGCGTTAGCTGTTATGGTGTGGAAAGGAAAACATGCTATACAGAACTCTATATTAGCATGGATCCTTCACCTCACCACGAGCGTGGCTGACTAACATTACAGCTCTTTACACTTAACTACAGCAACTTTCATGTGAAAAACCAATAAATAAATAGATGTTTTATTAAGCATAACATTCACTTTGAGAGTCTGGGAGGATTTTACCGAATGGAGGACGAGTATAGTAGATGGAGGGGGAAAGCACATGGTTTCTATTTTTTGTTAGGAAACAGAGGAATACAATAGAATGATTCCACAAATATGGTCACAATTAACATGCCTGCACGGAACTCATCCTTACAGTGAGTGGTGCAGGGTTAAACAAGGACACGGTATTTGCTTCTGCAATTGGTCTGTAATTATGCACCAGGCAACCCTTCACAACTATGCTGTCTCCTAAATCAACAGGAAGGGGGAAGCTTGGGTCAATATCAACTTAAGTCAAGGATATGGCCAAGTTTACAATGAATACCTGGTCTCTGGAGGACCCACAATACTGTGTATTTTGTTATGTTTTAGATGCTATGACTTGGGTAAGTGACCATTCCTGTTGTTTTTCCAGGACACTAGTCCTCTGGCACAAATGACTTCAGCATTGACTTCTAGTAGCCAAAACTACATGTTTCAGATCTCATTAGAATGACTTCAACTTTGGATTCTCTCTAGAGAATGATCCATTTATTTCAATGTTGCTTCTCGCTCAGTCAAGTAGTAGGAAATTAAGGATGGCAGAATCAAGTCCTCACTTAGAACTTTAAATCCTTTAGCACTTTCTGTTGTCAGTTTGTTGTTTTAGTACTATAAACATACACAGTCCGAGTCACACTATCCATGACAGTGGCTTTAACTAAGCATGTTGTGGGCTTAGTTATAACTGTTCCCCTGCACAGAAAACCAAATATGTCTCTTTATCCAATGCCAACGACCATAGTCAGAGTCGATTTATATTTGTTCTTAGAAAATTTCGCTTCCAAGGTTTTACATTTTAATCTTCTAAAAATAGTATGTAAAATCAGGAAAAGAAATACAGGAAACAATTACTGGCCAGGTCCTCACAGGTGTAAAGCAGTGTGGCTCTCCTGAAGTCAATGGAGTAATGCCAATTCTTTGCAGCTGAAGATATGGCCTGTGGACTGAAAATATGGATTGCTGTCATCCAGAAATTTATATTATTCATAATTTATCCTCCCACAAGGTTTAAAGAAAAAACACTCCTTGAGGAGATCAATTACAAAGCTCTTCTACTGGAAAACACACTCATACATCAAGAGTCACATTATAAAATAAGTCACTGGTTGTAACAGTGCTACTAATTTGAAGTTAAGAATGGCATGTTGAAGCATCAAGCTTCATTCTAGATCTCCTGGCAAGAGTTCCATAAAAACATTCCCTTAACAGTAAGCAGATACAAACAAATAAAAAAACCTGCATGTGCAGAATAGTACTAACAGGGATGTCTGAACACATCTTTTTGACAAAGAAGATTTATATAGATTAAAGCAAGTAAATGTTTCTTCACTTTATAAGATGACTTGCTGACTTCAATAAAATGAAATATCTATATCTTGCTGCCAGGCTGTTATTTTTAATCCTCTCTAGAATTCTGAAATTACTAATAAATCTTGGGCTTGTGGAAGTAGAGCAAGAACTGACAGGGATTTGAAGGATATTTCAATGCAAAGAGTCCCTTCTGTGAGCAAGAGTCAGACTAGCTGTAACCCTAATAACGCAAGACTTGTAGAAGAGAGGATTGTGTGAGGCGAGTGGGAAAGAACTGTGTGAGAAGTTGTTGTGACCTTGTGTAGATAAATATGGAATGTAGACTAGAGTCTAAATAGATGTGAAAAATAAGCTATCAGGATGACCCAGGTATAAACAAAATGCAGCTGTTGCTCATTATTGTATGTAACAAAAGGTATAAATGCTTGCTGTAATTGTTTACCTGTAGAGAGACCTGTTTAGCTCTCTCCCTCCATGCAGTTGCTAGAGATAACGAAGTATCTGATTTCCTGCACCCAACCAGAGAGTGAGAACTCTGTTTTTCTCTGACAGGCTAGACCCTCAGCTGTACAGAGCTTCACTTGATTTGGCTGAGACGTAAAGTGAGTTTAAAAAAAGCTGTGCGTCCATAGTCCCTAGGGCTGCTGGGGCTATTTTGCTCTGACTTAATTTAGAGCAGCCTTTGGGTTCTGAATTATACCATCTTGTTTAGTGACCCCTGAAGGTTATGCCAGCAGGGAAATCACCAAAACAGAGTGTTACACCCATACCCCTTCTACTGGGGGCTTCTGAGGGGCTGTATGCCAGCTCAGGATTCCCCAGCTGCTTGCTTAGGGCAGTTTCCGAGCCCTAGTGCATTGTGAGAGTGGGGCCAAGGGAGTGTAGTACAGGCCAAGAGCTGGCCTCGTGTTGTGTCTATTTTCAACTACCTCATAGAATCAGAATGTCACATGGAAACTCCTCTGCAAAGAAAAAAAGGGGAATTTGGTTGTTTAATCTTCATGATGTAACTTTAAATCTAAGAGGTGATTGGTACCTGTTCTTGTGCTTCCTCCGTATATGAAGACTCTCTTTGGAAGAGAGTCTCCTGCCCCTCCTTCTTGCCTGCTTTTGGCATAAAAGACTGCATGGCTAGAGGAAAAGGAAAAGGCCAAGGCTTTCCTATGCCTGACTGTCCTATCACAGGGCTGTTGACAGCAGACATAACTTTTGGCTGCTCTAACTTATACTGGGAGACTGGTCGAGACCAGCTGCTTCCTAAGGAACAACAACCTTCAACAATATGCCCACACAATCTGTACAGCCAAGCAGCCAGCCAGTTTGCTGCAAGCTGATAGAGCTGTAGGAATTTTACATTATCACTATTAATTTAAAAGGAGGGAGGTAGAAGAGTTGTAAAATATGTAGAAAGCACATTTAGGTGAATAAATCACTTCTAAGCCACAACGTTTCCATGCTGTAAAATGTGAGAAATAAAGACAAGGTTCAAAATCATTTTTAAAAAGTTAACTAGGACTTGCACATATATAACACCACTACAGTCCTTGGGATTAACCAAAATGTTAAATTGTAGTCACCCTGACCAATTTACATCTACATTGTATCTTTTTATTTCTCCATTTGTACGCTTTTGGGGGTACAGCTTCAGCTGCTATAAATTGTCATAGCTTCATTAAATGTACTTGAACTGAAATCAATGGAGCTATGACAAATCACACTGTTTGAGAATCTTCCCCACAGTTGTTGGAAATTGTAGGCTCTTTGGGGCAGGAACTATATTTTATTATGGGTTTGTACAACACTTGGCAGACACACAGAGACCTTGATCCTGCTTAAAGCTTCTGAATACTAAAGTTATATTTATGTATTTGCTTTGTTCATTTTATAAAGGTGCTCCTGCTACCACTAAACATCAAAGCACTGCAAAACCATTTTGAAAGACCAAGCAAATAGTTTTGTTTTATTTTCAAAGGACAATGTACACAGATGCAGGAATAGCAGCGTAGCATGCAAGAGAAGTGCAGTAAGCTTGCAAATGTTTCTTAGGGATGGACACAAAGTTAGAAGCATAGTACCCAACATACTCACTGCAGACTATAGCTGTAAACAGCCTTAATAGCTCAAAAGATAATTAAAATAACTTCTAAATACCTTATCTTTAACTCAAACATGCATGTAAAGCACCATTGCCTGAAGGCCTCATCAATTTAGAGAGAACTATAAACATTTGGTTGCCTTATAAGATGCAGTCTGCTGCAAACATGCAGTTTAAACATAATGGTGGGCCTACTTAGGGATCAAGATTATCATTTTTTCAATCACACAAGAAATGTTATGTCAGTGATCTTTCAACACTGTAAACTTCAATATCTATGGGAAGATTAAAGCATTTGGCTTGAGTGTATTTAAAGGGAGGATTATAGAAAGTATGGTTTCCATGGCTATGGGTTAGACAGTACATGCTTTTATAAGGGTGAAATTCCAAATCAAACTGGTAAACATAAAATCTGATCTTCAAAGAATGTGCAGTTAGTCCCCCCCCCCATTTCTCCTTTTAGTCTATATATATATATATATATATTCACATGCTAAATGAAGTCAGAAAATTGTAATGTACCAAAAAACATAGTGAATTTCAGAAACACTTAAGATTTCCTGAGCAAAACTACAAAGCTACCCTGCAATCCAAAGGGAACCTACGGAACATGAAATGCACCAAACCTATCCCTCCCCCTCACCCCCGCACTTTTTTCCTTACTATGTTGCTAAGGATATTTTATTCTCTAAAGAGATGCTTTACAAAGGACCTGGCGGGGGGAGGTTTTGGTGCCTTAATCCTTGCCATGTCTTACTACCTAAGGACTAGGTTAAGCCATTCAGCTAAACCCAGAGTTAGGGGCAGAACATAGTTGCACCACACCAGAAGAGCTCTGGAAAGAAAATTGTGATTCTTACTTTGATGGGGAGTAAGTTGCTTCACCCCTTTCTGAGGCACACTGACTCCCTGCCATGTGATTAGTGAGCTTAGCTACACCGACCAGTAAGTGAGGGGACAGAGCCAAACCTCCTCCTACTCAAAGCAGGCCACACTGGATAAAAGAGCTTTAAAGGAACACCTGCAAGCCCACCAATGATTTGAGGGCTCCAAAATGTCAAAGCAGGACCTGATAGTACAAAAAGACACTGCTTGCTCCCTGGAGTTCATGGGGATTTTCTTATTTCCTTTGGCTCTTGGTCTCCTTGTACCATGTGTTGGTTAGTTTTCCACCAGGATGCACAGTTAGTTTTATAATTTCATCTAAACATAGAAGCAAGACTTCAAAATGTTTCACTAAAAAAATAAAATAAATAAATAAATCACTGAGATCTACAGGCCAGAAAGCCCAAGTTAAGCAGTAATGTATATTTAGTTGTGCTTGGAAAGCAAAATTCCCTGCCATGCTGAGATCTTCCATAGACAGCTTAGAAACTCATCAGCCTCATCATTTCCCCTTCACTTCAGAACTCGGTGTCTCTTGCCACCACCCTGAACTATCGCTGCCATCCTTCTGCCGGACAGGATCTGCGTCGGAATCCTTTTGGAGCCAAATAATGCTGCATAATAGGTCTATCCTTACCATTTGCGAGGATGCAGTAAAGGTCCTCCAAGATGTCAAAAGGAGGTATTAGACCACTAGTTTCTTCCCATTCTGGTCCTGGTACCAAAAGGGCAGGGGGAGGAGTGTGGACAGTGATGACTCTTCATCCCCCACTCATCCTCATACCAGAAACTGATATAAAGCCAGTGCACAAGTTGCACAGGTGGCAGGACCTCACGTAGTTACTTGTTTGTGCTTGGTTTACATTTTATTTGAACTGGTTCACCCATCCTTATTAACATAGAGGGAGTAACTCCCCTATATTATAGGAGGTTAGAATGGAAACTTACCCAACCTGAACAGTACTATAGAGGGAGCAGCAGCCATAATTATAGTTAAGGTCGATACATTTCCATTCAAGCCACCTATTTTCAGTCACTCGCAGCTTCTGAAACTTTCACTTTTTAGCTTGCAATTTTCCAGTCTCAGTCTCTGTTTAAAGATGACTTTTCGTGAAAGTCAGAGCGATTCAGCCATCTTTGAGCCTGTGTGAGAGGGAAAGACCGACACCTTTGCAGCTGGGCACTCAGCTGCTACAGTTATGAGCATCAGTTCAACACAAGCAGGTAGACTGCTTTTATCTGCCAAAACAGCTTGGGGTTTGAAAGCTGAAATTTGGCAAGGGAACAGCCTTCATTAAGGGACAGGCAGTGCCTGCTCTATTCTAGAAGAGATTGGTTTTCATTTGACCACTTAAAACCTTTGAGCCTACACATAGATTTTTTCCATAGCTTATGACTGTGTGCACTTAAAGCAGGATTTGTTACCAATGCCTATATGGTTAACTTAGCTGCCTAGTGAAATCCTCAGATGGAAGGTGCTATAGCGGTGTACTATTGTATTACTGAACAGGAAAGTCAAAGCTGCAAGACCAGACATTACTACACAGGATGGGTATAACATGTTATGTCTAACAGTACATGCATAAGGAGAGGAGGGCAGAAGGGCACTCGGAAAGAGAGGGAAAAAGAAGAGGTTAGGTGGTATGGAGGTCTGGCATTCTTTGAGCCATCACAACTTTTTTTTTTTTTAATCCATCTGTATTTAGAAATTTTTTTGAATTCATATAATTACTCTCTATGGCAATAAGCTCTTTCTTTGGCTGCTAACTTAGACAAGTCCAATTCCCACTGCTTTATTCTCACCATAAGCCTACTCTTCCATTTTTGTAAAATCATGCACTTGATGACCATTGCAGCCCTTAAGAACGGAAGTCTTTGTGGCAGAGTTAAAGCCAGCTTCACAGGTCAATAACCTAGGATACAATTTCTGGCTGAGGTTCAGCTGCTGAAGCCAAGCACTACTTTAACTCTTGTGTGCTCCTCTTTCCACAGCTACCCGATTGCTAGCCAGGGCCAGCCAGACCCACAGCATATGCGTCAGCGTTCCTTTTTTCTTTGTTACTGTGCCAACAAATCTCAGAGGATAAGGTGTTTTATCTTTGGCAATCTCTGTGGCATCCAATACAGAATGCTACAGAAGCATTTCTAACATCCTGTAATATGTTCTGCTACTGGGATTCTTTTAATGGCTCTGATAAATCCCCTTCCCATGGTTTCACATAAACCACCAGACTTCATTAACAAAGTATGCGTAGTGGACTTGTGCCTGGAGACTTTATGAAGAAAGTGATCATTTATCCCACAAAGGTCAATATAGGCTGCTATAACTCAAAAACTTCAATCCCACTGGTACCTACAGAAACATCTCCTGGCATTTAAGTGGCCTTCCCAACACGGCACACTATCTTTTTTTAGACAGATAGCAGAAAGTATGCCAAGCACACAATAGATTAAAAAGACGATGGACCAGTGTGATAAACAGGTGGCTTGTACTTGGAAGGGTTGTGGGAGAGAGGAAACATAAAACCTACATATGCATCAAATGAGCCCCCAGAGTAAAAGTAAGGTGTGCCCAGTTCTCTTCATTAATGTTCAAAGCTTGTACCAAAACAAGTTAAAAACAAATGGAATTTACTGAACTATTCAGTCTTCAAGCCAGTAACTTTATAAACTCAGTCTGCTCTAGAAAACAACAAAAACTCTATTAAGAGTCTAGCCAAAGACTGTAGTTTGATCTTTTAAAATCAGACTCAAGTCATGTATGTAATTACACGGAAGGGAATTACATAGAAAGTATCAAAGGCCTCTTACTTGTGGTGATTGATATGATCTTGGCTCACGAGCCTATTTATAACATACCAAGTTTCACTGTTTCCAGTCCCTTGTGTTCTATTAATTGCTCTTTCATTCTAAAAGAAGGAAGAGAAAATGCTTTAAAAAATTGTAATTAAAGTGAATGAGACTGAATACACAACCCAAGATAACTCTGCTTTTTAAAATTATTCTATATAATTTTATTGATAGGGATAACAGATCAGGCCTTTGGTCACAAAACTGGTCACAGTTGCTAACCCATCCCTATCTGCTGCATCCACTTCTAATTGAACAAGTGTAAAGGAAAAACTATTATCAGAACCATATTACAAGAAGACCACCACACCATTACACACACACAAAAATTTTCTTCAGGTTTAGGCACCAGCTAAGTGGGAGTTTTGTGGAATGCAGTAGTGCCTAAATCTAGGATTTAGTCCCTTTGGGGATCTGGGTATAGGTATCTTCTCATAATTGGGCCTACTAATTTACCTTAATTGTGAGCTCAACTAAGGAATGAGTGAAAGTTCATAAAATGTCACAATAACCTAAAACAATTTTGATAGGAAAAAGTCAAAAAGGGAGACAAGAAGACCGAGTTACTCCAAATACAAAGGCCTACTGATATAATTCAAGGACTGTTAAAACTATGCCTGGTAAACAAGAGAAGTGTGGGACCGGAAATCAATGAACCAAAATTGGTGTGTCAGAAATTAGTTTGTGAAACAACTGGTGAATAAGACTGATGAACAAATAATGAGGGGATAGGCTATTCTACCCATCACTCCCTTTGGGGACCTTAAAAGACTGGGGATGGAAAACTGGGGGAGAGGGGCATAGCAGTAATTGCTGGATGGGAGACAGGTGAACCAGAAGGAGCAAGCTTCACCATTTTGGCTGCCACCCTTACCCCCACCTGGGAGCCCAGGATCCAATGTGACACCTTTGCTGAGCCTGAGCAATGTCCTGGACCAGAGTGAGGGACCCCAATGTCACTGCCACCCCCACTGGCATTGGCTAAATCCCAACCACCACCTGGGGATGAGAAACTTCAGTTCCTGCTGTCAGCCCCCTAGGCTTCCCCATTTCCCCTGGCCAAATGTGTCCTTTCCTTCTGTAGCCTATAGGTATATGCTAGGTGAGGCATAGGTATAAGTCAAGGCAATAATGCGATGAGCCTACAAGCCTCAAGGCCTGTAAAACAGTAGCTTAGTCAAATTAATTATGGCATAAAGCCTTAAACATAAATATCTATCCTAGAATAACCCTAAATCATAAGATATCACAAGACAGTATGCTGTAATGACTTCACAAGATGCTAGTTTATACCAGCTTGGGATATATTTAGTTAGAGAAATCAACTGATGTTTGACCACAAGAATGCCATGGTTCTTAATTGACATATATGCTAATAAGATTGGCCTAAAAGGATTAATAGCCTGCGGAAGAAGAGCACCACAACATTAGTAGGATGAGGAACTACAAATAAAGAAAAGGGGTAGAAATCCCTACTGAATATGCATTAGACATAGTAGCATCAGCGTAATGCATTATAAAAGTTGTATCCCAGCCACTGTGCTTTGAGAGGGATAGATGTAGCCCTTGGGAGATGCCAGGATGACAACCTAGTGATGATGAAGGGGAAGATGATAATTAACACTTCAGGTTGTTTTGCAAGGGATGGTGTAAGTATATGGATGCTCAGCTCATTCTGTATTCTCTACCTGCCTTGCTGGGTTAGAGTGTTAGTGAATTTGCTAACTACTCTAAATATTATTTGATTTCCTGAGTGAGAATGTTGCAAGCATGCACATCAGGGTTCCCAACCTAACAGTAATTTTGATAATGCTGGGCCTGATCCTGGGACAAGAACCTACCAAATTCAGAGTGCTAATTGCAGAAACTAAATCAGTAAGGGTGATGTCATGGTAGGGGTCTACTATAGACCATCTAACCAGGAAGAGGTGGATGAGCCTTTTTTTAAAACAACTAACAAAATCATCCAAAGCACAGGACTTGGTGATGATGGGAGACTTCAACCGTCTGTTGGGAAAACAACACAGCAGGGTCCAGATTATCCAACCTGTTCTTGGAATGTATTGGAGACAATTTTTTTTATTATTTCAGAAAGTGGAGAAAGCAACTGGGGAGGAGGCTGTTCTAGATTTGATTTTGACAAATAGGGAGGAACTGGTTGACAATTTGAAAGTGGAAGGCAGCGTGGGTCAAAGTAATCTTGAAATGATGAGTTCATGGTTCTAAGGAATGGTAGGCGGGAGAACAACAAAGTAAAGACATTGGATTTCAAGAAGGCAGACTTTAGCAAACTCAGGGAGTTGGTAGGTAAGTTCCCTTGGGAAGCAAGTCTAAGGGGAAAAATAGTTCAAGAGAGTTGGCAGTTTTTCAAAGAGACATGATTAAGAGCACAAGAGCAAACTATCCCACTGCAAAGGAAAGATTGGAACTATGCCAAGAGGCCACCCTGGCTTAACAAGGAGATCTTGAATTATCTGAAGTAGAAAAAAAAAAGTCCTACAAAAAGTGGAAACTAGGTCAGATTACAAAGGATGAATATAAACAAACACCACAAGTATGAAAGACAAAATTAGAAAGGCCAAGGCACCTCTGAGATTAAACTAGCTACAGACATAAAGGGTAAGACAAAGGGTAACAAGAAAACATTCTACATTATAAGCAAAAGAAAGACCAAGGACAGGGTAGGCCAATTACTCAATGGGGACAGGGGAGAAACAACAACAGAAAATGTGGAAATGGCAGAAAGGTTAAATTACTTTGTTTCAGTTTTTAGCAAAAAGGTTAGTAGCCACTGGATATCTAACAGTGAATTCCAGTGAAAATGAGGTAGGATCAGAGGCTAAAATAGGGAAAGAAAAAGTTAAATATTACTTATACAAGTTACATATCTTCAGGTCACCAGGACATGATGAAATACATCCTCGTATACTCAAGGAGCTGACTGAGGAGATATCTGAGCCATTAGCGATTATTTTTGAAAAGTTACGGAAGACAGGAGAGATTCCAGAGGACTGGAAAAGGGGAAGTATAGTGCCAATCTATTAAAAGGGGAATAAGGACTACCCAGGGAATTACAGACCAGTCATTTTAATTTCAGTACCCAGAAAGATAATGGAGCAAATAATTGGCAGAGACCTAGAAGGTGATAAGTAACAGTCCACATCTATTTGTCAAGAATGAATCATGCCAAAGCAACCTCACAGTTTTCACTGACAGGGTAACGATCCTTGTGGATGGGGGGAAGCAGTGGATGTGGTATATCTTGACTTCAGTAAGGCTTTTGATACAGTCTCACATGACCTTTTCAAACAAACTAGGGAAATACAACCTAGATGGAGCTACTATAAGGTGGATGCATAACTAGCTGGAAAACCGTTCCTATAGAGTAGTTCTCAGTGGTTCACAGACAAGCTGGAACAGGGAGTCTAGTCAAGTCAAGTCAAGTCATGTGCGTCCAACAGGGATCAGTTCTGGGTCTGGGTTTGTTCAATGTCTTCACTGATGATTTAGATAATGGCATAGAGAGTACACTTACAAGGTTTGCGGATGATACCAAGCAGGGAGGGGTTGCAAGTGCTTTGGAGGATACAATTAAAATTCACTATGATCTGGGCAAACTAGAGAAATGGCCTGAAGTAAATAGCATGAAATTCAATAAGGACAAATGCAAAGTATTTCACTTAGGAAGGAACAATCAGTTGCACATATACAAAATGGGTAATAACTGCCTAGGAAGGAGTACTACAGAAAGGGCTCTGGGGGTCATAGTGGATCACAAGCGAAATGTGAATCATCAGTGTAACACTGTTGCAAAAAAAGCAAATATCATTCTGGGATATATTAGGAAGAGTGCTGTAAGCAGAACACGAAAAGTAATTCTTCCACTCTACTCTGTATTAATTAGGCCTCCGCTAAAGTATTGTGTCCAGTTCTGGGCACCACATTTTAGGAGATGTGGATAAATTGGAGAAAGTCCAGAGAAGAGCAACAAAAATGGTAAAGGTCTAGAAAACATGACCTATGAAGGAGAGATTGAAAAAAAATGGGTTTGTTTAGTCTGCAAAAGACAAAGCGGGGACATGATAACAGTTTTCAAGTACATAGAAGGTTGTTACAAGAAGGACCGAGAAAAGTTGTTCTCCTTTACCTTTGAGGACAGGACAAGAAGCAATGGGCTTAAATTGCAGCAAGGAAGGGTTAGGTTGGACATTAGGAAAAACCTCCTGTCAAGGTAGTTAAAAACTGGAATAAATTGCCGAGGTAGGTTGTGGAGTCTGTCATTGTTTAACCTGCTCTTAAAAATCTCCAAACACCTGTCAGGGATAGTCTAGATAATACTTAGTCCTGCCATGAGTGCAGGGGACTGGACTAGATGACCTCTCAAGGTCCCTTACGTTCTATAATTTTATAATCTATAGAACAGGCAGCCCTTTTCCACCTTATTTCTTCTTATCCCTCTCCTTTTTTTGTGCTTAATAAGAGTCTGGCTTAGCTGGCCAAGACAACATTTTGCAACACTGCTGTAAGCCTGTTAACAGAAAGCAGTTAAAAAGCAATGCCCTAAACAGCCTGCTGCTGGTACAAGTCATTGGCACCAGAATAGGGGAGAGCCAGGGGGCCTTGCCCATCCCAAAAATCTGCCCACATGGAGTTAGTTCACTGGGCAGATCCTTGCACTCCCACTGAGCCCCTTGGAAGTCACTAGGGCCCTGCCTGTGTGGAGGTCATCGTGGGACTTGAAAGCAGATTGGAAATACTACTGATGCAAAAAATTCCCTCCAAAGGATTTTTAGTCTTGTTAAAGTTAATAGGTATAATGGTGCAACATTGTAGCTATATCCTCTGCTGGGCAGAAATATCTACATTTATATTGTATGTCATGTTTAGAAGTCAATGATATCAAGAACTCGCAGCAACATAACACTTCCAGGACTTGCAAGTTTTGTTAAACCGAGCTCAGACAGAAATCTCAAAGCCAGCGAGAGCAGCGGATTGTTATAATCATGCTCTTACTAGTAAGCACAAATAAACACCGATGTTTACATTCTTAACATACACTGGATAATATCACCTGTAAACACAAGTAAAGTGCTTATAAGAGATCTTTTTAAATATTCCTTAAAGGATCAGTGATTCTTTCAGAGTTCCTCTCCTGAAGTTGGGTGTTCAAGCCGTTACACTCAGAGTTAATTGGTTTGGGGCCTCTAGTTTTAATTCTGATGGATTAACCAAACTAATTCCTGATAACAGAACCAAGCACAGTGAGCAAGATAGCATCTGTGTACACACTGCTCGCAACAAAACAATAGACAGCATCCAGTCTGTCTAATTGGTTGACCATATATTTTATATCTATAAATAGGAGCTTCTCCTCCCCATACAGCAAGCATTTAATAAATAAAGTTTAAGAGGCCTTGTTGAATTAGATCTGTATGGCCATTTGCTGTGCCATTTTCAGCCTTGCTAAAATATGAAAAAAAGATAGTTTACCATTCCAAAAGCAAAACTCCTTGCAAATAAACATCTAATATTGCTGAGTGACAGCAGTATAATTATCTAGCACATCACTGACAAGAACCAAGTACAACAACAGCAAGGAAGTTATTTTAGAACCTCATTACATATTAATAGTGAAGGTAAAGAAACACATAGGCCTTCATAACATATAACCTCAACTCTGACCCAAAAATCAATACCATTCCTTAGTCATTTCAAACAGACCTCTTTTGAAACACAAGCACAAACTGGACATATGACACTTGGTGCTACACCAGCTGTGGCTTAGACACTGAGGGGTAGGTGGCCCCAGCTCTGACAACCCTTTTGTTGGCTCTATGCCACCCAGGAATTAACCTGCATTGGGGACCTCTTGGCTGCCCCTTTAGGAAAGGGCACGGCCTCTGCAATGTGAAGCAGCCAGGCAAAAGGCTGAGGATCAGGCCCCAGAGATTTTTTGTTATTGGAATGTTTATACGCTGCTTTGTGGCACAAGTCCTCCCTTAATTATAGGATTGATAGCCACGCTGGAAATACTGACTTTTCCAAGGTTTAAAAACCTATTTTTCTTTGTTCTTCATTTCCTTAAAGTGACATGGAAAAAGGAAAGAGCGTGGGATTTTCACCTTATTTCTTCCTTAAACAAACAAACAAAAAAGCCTAAAAGAGTGAATGTGTGTGTAGGGGGAGTTTTTTCTGCTTCATTCTAGGTCTTCCTTGAGGTCTTGTCTACTCAGGAAGATTTTATGACAAGTGGAAGACTAGTGAAGTTATCCTTTCACAAAATTAAGACTGCAAGCTTAGCAACTCAGAGGGGACGGGATTTTGAATCAGACAGTTTAAATTCTTTGGCTTTTCCCCCAGTAAACACTGGTTGAAAGGATATCTTTGTTAACACACCTTCCTGTCAATTATGGTGTAAGAGTTTACAATAAATGTTTGTTCCCCCCACCCCAACAAGTGCAGACCAGACTTGACATTCCCGATATTTCTAAAGCAACAACAAGCAGAAGCTTTTTAAACGAGGAGGAAAATACAAACAAAAATTAACACAGATCTTTCAGGCCTTCTTAATATCATAACGATTCTTTAAAAATAAATAAATAAATAAATAAATAAATAAAAGGACAAACCCAATTTTTAAAAATATCCTTTACGGGTCACTTTTAAATTCCTTCTCAAAATATTTCTGTGCTGACAGGATGAAAGCTTGTGATCTACAAACAGAATGAAAGGGTAATTATTTACAACTCAAATTTCTCCATGTAAAGTCCATTCACTAGCGTGTGACAGGAACAGTCTTGCTCCAATCATCAACATACAATTAGCTTACATAATTTGGAGCTGTTTGTGATGATTAAGAGCAGTGAGGCTATAGACTAATGATGTGACATTTTGATTCCAAAGATCTTTATAATTCTTTTCCTGGGGTGATGACCATTGTGTCCTAAAGTCTCCCCTCTCTATCCCTGACCAAGGGCCAGATTGCCCCTCTCCTGGAACAAGGGCGGGGGGAGAGAAAACTCCAAGATTCACATAGTTTCCTATACAGTGTCCTCACAAGTGAGAGAGGGATGAGGAGGGGCTTGGCAACAGGTCACAGAGCATGTAGTGGGCTAAGCCTCCCAAACCCTGCAATTCCTGGAGATTCCACTAAGTTCAAATTGTTGTATGCTTATTAATTGTAAATAAAAATCCTCTAAAGAAAATTGTATAATGTATTGCAACTGGAGCAGGTTGTTAAGTTCGTTAAATAAATTCCTAGAATAGTTCTGGAGTTCAGAATCCAACAGGCAAGGAAAGTCTGTACATTCAGAGCAGAGAGAGCATGTGTTACTGTTTGTATTTCATCTGCCGAGACATCATTCATTCTTGTGTTTTCCACTTCATCGGCCATGTCAGATGTGACCACAACAGAAGATCCCTATAATGGAAAAGAAAATTCCCAGTTTTGCAGTGTAACATCATAGCTTGCTAATCAGATGTCAAAAAGACAGGCGTCTACAGGGCTGCTGGCTCAAGACAGGCGTCTACAGGACTGCTTGCTGGGATGATGTCCATGTCTAGGCCTCTGAAGTCTCTGCTTCAACATCTCTAGCTTGGAAAGATACGTAAACACGTAACAGGGGTTGTCTTCACTAGACAATTAGGTTGTGTTATAATACAACTGTGGCAGGTTCCCCCCAGAGAGCCACCTGGAACTGGGGTACCACTGAGCCCCCCTGACCCACCAGCCTGGGCTCCCTTTACACTGTACTGCTGTGACAAGCTGCCAAGCCCTCCAGGCTTCACCCTGCACTTCCACCAACATACATACAGGCAGGGACATACCCAGCTGCAGTTATATGCAGGCAGGCTCTTTGACCAGCCCCTGCATGGGAAGGCTTCAGCTAGAGCATCTCCCAGCTCCTCAGGCACGCACCCCCTCTGGAGTATAAACTGAATATTATACCGTCATGCATTGCACAGGGAACGGCACAGCATAAGCTCATAAAATTCCCCCTCCTCCCTCGATATGGAGAGGAATATGCAGCAGTTTTCTGCCCCTGAGTTAGGATTTCCACGCACCGGTTTAGATAAAGCAAAAACAAAATTAATTACAAAAGATAGATTTTAAGTGATAAGGGATAGCAAACTGATCAAAGCAGGTTACTTAGCAAATAAACAAAAAATGCAAATTAAGCTTACTATACTAAAAAGACTGGCTATGAATACCAGATTCTCACCCTAAGTGATGATACAAGCAGGCTGCAGATTCTTAAGGGGCAAGCTGCATTTATTTACAGCTTGGAATCCCCAGATAGTCCATTCACAGGCTAAACATCCCTTTAGCCTGGATCCAGCACTTCCCCCCTTCAGTCTTTGTTCCTGAGGTGTTTGCAGGAGTCTTCTTGTGTGGGGAGTGAAGAACCAAGATGATGTCACTCCCCTGCCTTATACAGCTTTTGCATATGGCGGGAACCCTTTGTTTCAAAGCTTGGTTCCCACGCCAGTGAGTGGAAAAATACTGACATCCCAAGATGGAGTCCAGCACCTGGTGACCTGGTCAGGTGTCCCCAGTGATGAGCTGCCAAAATCTTAGGAACCGGTTCCCTACTGGGTCTTCGGCGGCACGGTTCCGGCAGCTGAAGGACCCACCACCGAAGACCCGGTAGGGAACCGCCCAGTGAGTACACCCGCCCCCCCACATCCTGCTCCCCCTCAGAAACCACAACCCATAACCCCCCCTGCCCTGCTCCTTGTCCCCTGACCACTCCTTCCCAAGATCCCCAACCCTAACTTCCCCCCAGGACCCAACCCCCTGCCAAACTTGCCCCGCTCCCTGTCCCCTGACTCCATCCACCACCATCCCAACAGACCCCAGGAACTCCCACGCGGCGCCTACCCAACCTCCCCTTCCCCATCCCCTGTATGCCCCCCCAGAACCTCTGCCCGATCCAACCCCTCCTCCCCCGCCCCAGTCCCGGCCCTGGCCTCTTACCCCTGCCGGGGTCGGGGCCAGGGTCGGAGCCGCGCCGTGCGGCTGGAGTTGGGGCCGGGGCCGGGCAGTGGCTGGAGTGGAGTCCTCATCGCGCCCCACCCTGCCCCAGCTCACCTGCAGGAACTGCGCCGCCCGGCCAGGACCCAGCCAGGACCTGCGCCGCCCGGACCCGCGCTGCCCGGACCCGGCCAGGACTCGGCCAGAAACCGCGCCGCCCAGACCCGGCCAGGACCTGGCCAGAAACCGTGCCGCCCGGACCCGCGCCGCCCGGACCCAGCCCGGACCCGCGCCGCCCGGACCCAGCCCGGACCCACGCTGCCCGGACCCGGCCGGGCCCAGCTAGGAACCGCTCCGACCCGGCCAGGAACCACGCCGACCCGGCCGGACCCGGGGGCCAGACCCGGGCAGGAGCCGTGCTGCCCGGCCAAGGTCGCAGCTGGACCCTGGGGGCAGGAGCTGCGTCGCCCGACCCCAGAGTCTCGCTACGACCTCCCCAGCGGCGCGCCGCCTGGAGCCCTCCTCCCGCTGGCACCCCCGCTCACCTAGTGGAAGCGCTGCTTGCTTCTCAGCCCTCCCAGCTTCCCACGCGAACAGCTGATTGGCGGGAAGCTGGGGAGGGGTAGGAGAAGCCGGAGGAGCTTCAGCAGAGGAGGCGGAGTGAGGTGAGTTGGGGCTGGGGAAGGGTAGTGAGCTGCTAGAGCTTTAGTTAAATTTAAAAGCCCTTTTGGAACTAGTTGTCCCTCCAGGAACAACCGGTTCTAAAGGGGGCTTCTAAATTTAACAACTGGTTCGCGCGATCCGGTGGGAACCGGGTGCAGCTCACCACTGGGTGTCCCTGTAGAGTTATAGGAACCATCCCCCACAGCTTGTTTGTAGCATTCACAGGAAGGCTCGCCAGGTGGGAGCTAAGCTTCTCCTAAGGCCTATTGTTTCTTCTTAATGCCTCATTAACCTGAATGGGCCCTTCCTAGCCAGCCATCTAGACAAAGCATTTTGCCCAGTGGACATTGCCCAGGAATAGCTACATGTGAAATAGAGACATAGCCAATCTTCATAACTTCAGATACAAAAATGAAACATGCATACAAATAGGATAATCATATTCAGCCAATCATAACTTTTCCAATGACATTCACATGACTTATCTTGCATAAAATACATCATAATTATGATATAATCATATCATACTAATATCACTATGAAGAATATGGGGTTGAGTGTCACAACCACCTTGAGGAATCATGTTTCCTAACACTATGTTAAACATGATTCTATGGTCAGCACAGACAAGGAGAGCTGGTCATGAGCAAACCCTATTAGAAATATGAGTTAGCCACAACCAGCTGACAGGATGTTAACCACCATCTCTCCCTGTCTACCCTGACTGCTAAGTCAGGTTTAACAACATGCTAGCTAGCACAACGCCTCACAGCTGTGTTTTAATATGGCCCAATTTTCCAGTGAAGACAAAAGCCCTATGAAGAACTTACTTTTTATATAGATTAAATGGGGTGGAATTTTCCAAAGCACTCAAGAGAGGTAGGCACTGTAAATACATATACCTGCTCCTATGCCTCCTACTGGTCTCAGGCAGCTCAGCAGCATCTGATCTCTGTTTCCCTTCCCAGAGTCGGGGATCTTCAATACTTGACCAACACTGCAGTCCTATAGTACACACCTTCTCAAGGGATGGCTTACTGCCATATAATAACAAACACAATCTCTCTTTCTCATCTCTCACTGGGTCACAGTTCTTCCTTTCTGAGGTCTGGGTCTTTGCCATTTCAGTCCTTGTCTTTCTTTTCCCAGCCTCCCACCAGGCAAACTGTTCCTCCTCCCTGAGATCTGTCTTCAATTGTCTTCAGCCAAACACAAACCACAGACCTCTGACTGCCCCCTCAGCTCTCTCCCACTTAAAGTCACAGGGTTCCCAGGACCATTTTTCTAGGACTGCAGTTTCTCTCTAGATTTTCAGCCATTCCTTAACGGCTTACCAGACTGCTTGTCTCAAGAGCACAGGCCAAGCTCAACCAGCTCTCTAACTGTTCCAGCTATCTTCAGTTGCACCCCCTCATACTTGACCTTCCATGACTCTATAGGTGCTCAGTCCTGTTTATATAGTTCTTCCTGATTCCTTCCTCACTGCTGAGGTCAGTCATTGTAATTAAACCTCCATGACATCTTCAGCTGGGATCACCAATTATCACTGGGTTGCTAGGTCATAGGCCAGGCTGAGCCCAGCTTCCCCACAAGGGCCAGCCAGTCTGTGACAGCCGCTTATCTCTCATTGATATCTGATTGCTGTACACAGTCACCACTTTCACCTATGGTACTACTCTTCACAACCTCAAAAATATGCATTCAGTAACAGTGAAATTCCACCGCTCAGAAATCTCTTACCCACTTTTGAATAAGATTTCAATATATGAGGATTAAAAGACTAAGGAAATAGATTAATTTTATTTTCCTCCACAGCTACATAATCTCCTGAAATAGCCCCAAAAATGTATATTGAGCAAGGCCACAGAAAACATTAATCATTTCCAGTGCACTGCACTTTAATTAAAGGTCTACATTTGACAGGCAACACATTTAAGTGCTTTAAAGAACACTGTGTTTTTTAACAAGTCCTAATGCCATTTATTTTGAGTTTTACACAGAAGACAAAGTTTAACAAAGGGCCAACGGTTAAAATAAAATACATACTGCTCTACCAATTGATCATTAAATGGCTGACATTAGTTTGATCTTTAATCCAACATTAATGAAAGTTGCAGAGGCAATACTGATTAAAATGAACACAAGTAAATATTTGACTGACTTGTAAAATAACACCAGTGACAGATTGATGTTAATGTCAAACTACTTTGTTAAAAACAAGCCACACGCAATAAAAGAGAAAACTGCAAGCTTGCAATTACTCCTGCCATAACTGACAGCTGATCTTCACACTCACAAACCAGGCCCTTCCTTCAGAAACAAAATACAATATAATACAGTAATATTCCAAAGTACTACTTCTTACAATAGTGTTGGTGTTTAGATACCTATGGTAAACTCATTAGAAATACCACAGATAAGCAGTTCTCAAACTGTGGGTTGAGACCCCAAAGTGGGTCACCCCCATTTTAAAGGGCTGGTGTTAGACTTACTGGGGCCTGGAGCCAAAGTCCGAGCCCCACTGCCTGGGGCCAAAGACAAAACCTGAGCCCCACTGCCTGGGGCTAAAACTATATGCTCCAGACCAGGAACACTTTGTGCAATTCCATAGCTGGGTGGCCCTTGCAACCAGGACTTAGCGTCTGGACAGGGAAAATCTACCCCAGGCAGTCCTCCACACCCGTGCAGACCCCACCCATATGCAGCAGCATCAAGTGCATGCTAAACTCTTGGGAAGGGAAGGAGGAACACAGGACACACAACATTAGGGGATTTAGTTGTTGGCACTGCTTTCGCTGTTTGCACTGTTCAATGTTTGGTTTATGCACTTTGTTTTATTAATAGCTTTGATGTTGGTTTATTTCTGGTGTTGTGTGTGCTAATTGTAGCTGGCCTACCTGGCAATGGTCTAATATTTTTTCATTTACTTTTTTTCTCTTTTTTGGGGGGATAATTCATCCATGTTCACAAATAAAGGCTTATTTTATTGAGTGTTTATTACCATTACATCATATAATGTGTATTTCAAATAATAAAGATAAACACGTGACAAGGTACAACTGTAAAGTTGTTGTGATGGGGCATTCCATATGCTTTATGAAAATATGCTTATGATAAGAATATGCCATAACTGAGATATACTTTATTCAAGATAGCTCATGTAAGATATCATTGGAAAGGTTATGATTTACTGAATATGATTATCCAGTTTGTATGCATGTATCTTTTTTTATCTGAAGTTAGGAATATTGTGTATCTGTATTTCATATTTGCTGCTTTGGTTCACTCCCACTCCTGACACTTCAGGGTCTACAATGAAAAAGCCAGACAGGGCTAATGGGCCATCAGCGAGGAGGACAATGGACTGTGAAAAGGCTTGGCCTTCCTGTGGACATTCCATAATACTACTGATTCATGGACAACGGAGCAGGTGATCTGGTCACCTGATAGTAACCAACTGATGTACTTTTCCACGGAGGGGTGGGGAATCAAACAAAGGATTCCCGCCTTATGGAAATTCAATATAAAGCAGAGGAGGAAAACAATGATTGTCTTCAGCTTGCTTCACCTCTGCTCCCCACCCCAGAGAGATACTTGAAAACACCTGGAAACAAAAGGACTGTAATTGAAAGGGTTGGGGAAAGAACTGGGCCCAAGCTGGAAGGACATTTGGCCTGCGAAGAAGATTATTAGAACCACATTTAGGGTGAGAACTCACATGTAACCAGTTTCTTTAGTGTATTAAGCTTAGTTTGCGTGCTCTGTTTTTATTTTCTTAGGGCTTGGCTACACTTACAAATTTGTAGCGCTGCAGCAGGGTGTGAAAACACACCCTCTCCAGCGAGGCAAATTGCGGCGCTGCAAAGCGCCAGTGTGGTCAAAGCCCCAGCACTGGGAGCGCGGCTCCCAGCGCTGTACGTTATTCCCCACAGGGAGGTGGAGTATGGACAGTGCTGGGAGAGCTCTCTCCCAGCGCTGGCGCTTTGACTACACTTAGCGCTTCAAAGCGCTGCCGCGGCAGCGCTACCACGGCAGCGCTTTGAAGTGCTAAGTGTAGCCACAGCCTAAGTAATCAACCTTGTTCTGTACTACTCGAAATACACCTGTTATAGTTAATATATTTATTTCTGCTTTATAATATAACCCAGTTTATGTGATTTCTAATGGGGGGGTGAGAAATTGTGCATTCCCTCTTCCATATCGAGGAAAGAGGCAAATATAATAAATCTTTGGGTCTGCACTCAAAAGTGTTCGGTCCATGCTGGAGCTCCTTTGCGATTCTGGGACTGCATGGTCACCTGTGCTGATCAGCTCGCCATGCTGGCCAAACAGGAAATGAAATTCATAAGTTCCTAGGGCTTTTTCCTGTCTACCTGACCAGTGCATCTGAGTTAAGAGTGCTGTCCAGAGCGGTCACAATGGAGCATTCTGGGATAGCTCCCAGAGGCCAATACCATCAAATTGCATCCACACTACCCCAAATTCGACCTGGCGATGTCGATTTCAGTGCTAATCTTCTTGTCAGGGAGGAGTACAGAAATCAATTTTAAGAGCCCTTTAAGTCGACAAAACTGGCTTTGTCATGTGCACAGGTCCAGGGTTAAATCAATCTAACGCTGCTAAATTTGACCTAAATTCTTAGTGTAGACCAGGGCCAAGGGAAGTGGACATCTGAGTGCTGGAGCAAGTCCCTAAAGCGGAGTCTTCCCAGAGCTGATCTGCAGCTAGATGTGGCCCTTCCTGTGTGTGCGTTAGAGGAGGTTTTAAAAGCCTGGCTCAACAAGACAGGTTAAAGTGGGCCCGTGCTGGCAGAACAGGTAGACTCCTTGGTATCTCAGCACATCAGGTGACTTCCAAGAGGTCCAAACCATCACAGTTGTATACAAACACAATTTCTCATTACTTTTATCAATATCAATCCATATTGTAAACACACCATTCCTGCCACACACTCCCTTCCCCATTTCATAAGCAGTCAGGTCACCTATAAGTACAATGCATGGCAATCAACTGCCTCCCCCTCCACATTAGATTGCATGATCTGACAGTACCTCATATATTGTAAATATCATACACACACTATAATACTATTCTTTGTCTTGCATTGGCTTGTGCAAGTCCAAAATGGGGGAGCACAGAGCATCCCTGATTTGTTTTGCCCAGGTGCATCCTGCCCCACTGTGATAAGTGCACTTTTTAGTTAAGTGTATTGGTTCCATTGCTGGAAACATTCCTATCATAGGTCTATTCAGGGGGAAAATGGCTCACCTTTGACTTCATAAAGACTTTGAAGAGCATAGCAAGCCACAATAATGCAGAGAGCACTGATGACACTGGAATCCAAATGGATGTGTAAACAGCACCAGCAGTATTTTAATCTGCAAAATGCACATTCAACCACTGTTCTATGCCTGCTGAGAGGGTAATTAAACCTTTTTCCACAGCCTCTGAGATCAAGATATGATTTCATAAGCCAAAGCAAAAAGGGATATAGGACCCCCTAGAATAACAGTAGGGACAGTAGGTCTATTTAGGACAATGTCATTAGATGGGAATGATGTCCCAGCCTGGCCATGATGTAGACTCCTAATCAGTGAAAAAGTTTGACATTGTGAACTTTTCCAGTGCAGACCACATTAAATCCATAAGCTGGCCTCTGTGGTCCACAAGAGAGTCTGCCTAGCAATGAGTAGAACACTGTGCAGTTTATATATTCATGTACTCCTTGAGGAGGGTAAACTATGGACACGAGTCCCATCACTGGCCCCAGTGCAGTCTGGAAACCTTATTCTTTCAAAAGCAGCAATTACTTCAGGGATATTGCGTATGCCCATAAGTTTAGGGTAAATCACATGCTTGATTGCCATCGTCTTACCCAGAGTGGACTTCCCAATGCCAAACTGGGGCATTGGGAAGTCCACTGTATCAGTCTGGGGTAGCCAACTTACAGACAGTTATGCCAACTCTCTTCTGGACCAGTATGGCTGCCCTCATGAATGTGTCGTGACACTGGACAGTTGGGGCAAGCTGCTCAGAAAGCTCCAAAACATGTAGCTTTCTTCATGAGAAAGTTCTGGACCCACTGCTGGTGATCCCAGGTCCGCAGGATGATGTGATCCCATCAGGCAGTGCTTGAGGCCCTGCTCCAGAAGCATCAGAGTACATACGGAGGCATCAGCAACTATACCAAGAGTCATGAGCAGCAGCCAGTTAGTTCAAGTCTTGCATGTCTGTATCATCCTCCTCCTCCAACAGGTGCCTTTGGTAGGTCAGAAAATGCTGCCAGAATGTCCAGCAGCTGCTCCCTGAGGCTCTGCCCATTTCCTGAAATAAGAGCGAAAGCCCAAGCAAGAGAAGCTCTTCAAATGGCAACACCTCCATGTTGCTGGCTCTGGATTCCAGGAGCAGCAGATCCAAACGACTGTTGGCAGGCTGCAAAAACTTCCTTTAATGTGCAGGGTGGACAGTCAAGTTTTCCCACACTGCACCACAAACAGAGTGCTAGAGCAGCCACAGCTGGCAAGGGGACTAGGAAGCCCGGGATAGGGTGCTTTGACCTGGCTCTGTGTACTGAAGTGTGGATGCTGGTGCTCAGGTTTGGGGTCCTCAGGTCAACAACAAGCGTGGTCACTTAAGCTCTGGGCTTAAAAACCCAGGGTCCACAGATTCGAGTCCCACTAACCCTGGGCCTGCATTCAAGTATAGACGTACCCTCGGTGTCCACAGTGGTGAATACTAGTGGATTGCACAGCAGGATCACAGCCATATTTTGCAAAGTATTTTGGGACCCTTCTCTATAAATGTAAGTAACTATTTATTATCGCTATTATTTCAGAAGAGCATAAAGATCAGTGAAGAAATCGTGTGAACTGATGCATTTCATTCTCCACTCTGTTGTTTTTTTCCAAATCTCTAAATACAAATCAAACACAGAAAGGAACCTAACCATATAAGTATCATGAGACACTTTGCTCTCTTTTCTTCTGCAACCAGATGAATCTCTATATACAAAAGAATCACAAGAGAGTTCAAGCATGAACGGTGGAAGGGCATATCAGGTTCACATCATGGCCCACAGTTTATCTGGCTCAGTGGTAAAGCAATTTGTTCTGTGTCAGTAATAGCATGCATGACATCTCACCGATAAGGCAGCTCTGGGACTTGATTTATTTCTTGGGCAGTTGAAGATGAAATACCAGCTCTGTTATATCTTTTTCATGGACTCATCTGTAAATTATAAAATCAGCCCCTCCTTCTAATCCCTCCAAAATAGTCTCAGGAAAGGCAGTGGAGGTGTAGAGAAGAAGAAAAAGGAAAATGTCTATTTTCAGACACAGAGCTGACAGCACCTCATAGAGCTATACTCCAGGGCATTTGTGGCAATTGCTTAGTCTGGCTAGCTGCTCCTCCATGACTGAGAGAACATGCTGAAGCTCAAGCAATTTCAGAAACTGAAAGGTTGAGTGGGAGAAAGGGAATATCTTAAATGGCAACAGTTAAAATCACCCCAAAAGCTGTTACTTGATCAGATGAAACGGGAAGTAATGTAACTGTAATGGGCTGCATACACTTCTTCTATGGGAAACCCCATGAGAGGAAAACTGTTTAAAAAGTAAAACCTCCATAGAGTTTCCCTCATATGGCAAAAGGTTTGCAGCCTTGGGAGGGACATGTCATGGCCATCAGCCCAGAGTCAGAGGATCTGTGCCGAAATCAGACTCCAGCTTCAGTAATCTTGGAGCACCAGTGACAGGGATCTACCCATTCATGGTGCTCTCTGGGAGCCTGCTGCCCCAAGATAATCTCAAGTGAAATCATAACAGTTCTAAAACTGTCCCCAGTTGGGTTAAAATTCCTTGTTCCTTCTTATGCTCTTTAGGCCATACTGAATGGTTTTACTGTGACCATGTGAAAGCAATTACATTAACCAAAAGGTAAATTTAGCCATGCTTTATCAGAAAGCTGCACTGACTTTAAAGTGAGGTGCAGAACATTAAATCATTTGCAATGAGTTATGATGCTGTACAGAACTTATATCCCGAGGTGCACCACAAGCCCTGGTTCAGATTAGTAGTTTTATCTTGTTGCCTCACTCTGCCAGCTGTGCTGCAAATCTAAAATTAAACCTTGATTTTACATAGGGCCTTTTGTACTCCAGGTTTCCCAGAGCACATGACATAATGATGATTAGTTAGATACTAGTAGGGCAATGAGAGCAGAAGTAAATGCAGCAGCCATGATGTGACTTGGCAATTCCACATGCACAACCTTTAAAAGAGAACAGATGGTTTGCTAGGACCCCAGGATTATTATTCATCTTTGTATTGTTACCCCTTTTGACCCAAGCAGCTAGCCAAGATCTAGGGTCTTGTAGGTTGTGCCGACTGGGAGGAAAAATTGATGATGGAGTCTGGTACCTCTGATACAATCTAATTTATTTACAAAGAGAGCATAAAGTCTGATTTCCTCACCAAAGGAGATCTCAAGCGATTTAGCAAAGAAGAAGCATTTAGTGAAAAGGGTTTAGCTTTCTTTTATTAAAAGGAAGCCAGGCATTCTTATACTCCAGAAAAGATGTGTTACCAACTAGAGTCAACATGCCAGCCTCTTCCCCCTAAGTTAACGTTTCAAGTTTCATGCAGACATTTTACCTTGTCACTTCGGAAATCTCTCTCCAGAAGGAAAGCAATAGAACTCATGCAACATAAACAAAGCATAGCAGCTGCAATGAAATCCCCATCACAACAATCAGAAACCAATCCTCCTCCCCTAAACTCTGAAATGAAACACTTAACACAAACAAATCACAGCAGAACTATGTAAAGTGCAGCTGCCTTTGACAGCGATCTTCCACTCACTCATGTTCTGATAGCTATTAGACAGTGGCAGGATCTGGAGATGAACAACTTTTTCTTTTTTCCTTTCCTCTCTTCTTTTCTCCTTTTCTTTTAATGGGTCTGTTTGGCTTCATGGTTAATGACTATATTTCTGAGTCCTATTAGCACCATAACACTTGCCAGAATAACACAGTTATAAATAAAGTGAGGTGATACAGTATAAACATAGATAAAATGTAACTACAGATGAAGTACTCATTCTATTACTACAGTGTCACCAAGCACAAGGGCAGCAATTGTGAGGTTCTCGCACAAGGGGAAAGGAAAGGTCCTTTATACACTCACCACTACCTGCTCACTTAGGTATGGGTCTGTCAAAACCTTAAATAGGTTGGAAAATAATTGCTCTAAAAACCTATGGAATTTAGTAGAGATTACATCCTTTCTATGAAATTTTAAACAAACCTGGCATTGTATAGCAGTGATATAGAAAGGTTCTCACTTTCTATTAAGTTCTACAGGACTTTTCCACAAGGCTAGTACCAGCGAGGACATGAATAATAGTAAGAGCTGAAATGCCTCCAGAAAAAGTCTATTCTCAAAACATTACTTGCACAGCAGGAAGTATGAGCAACTGGAAATTTTGCTAGATATCCTGTTCTCATGAGAATTTGAGCCTGATTTTGAAGATATAAGACTCTGGGATATTTTGAATTATCTCAGGGCCTTTAGGATGCTTTCTGTACACTGAAATGTTTGAGGTTCCCTTATCACTAATAAAAATTATATTTTATGTGGGATGGATTATTAAAATGTTTGTCTTGGTTTGCAGATGCCATGAATTTTGAGATGCATGATAACAGTTTCTGCCAAAATATCTGCATCTAGAAGCTAATACACAGAGCGTAAACTATGCCCTATACAGACCTCCTTAACTAAGACATTACTCAAATAAAAAAAATAATCCCAGTTCAGCTGGAGCATTATACCTAAAGGGAGAGATCAACATAATGCAATAAGATTTAAAATACTCAACCAAAGAGAGAACTCCTATCATATTTGTTTCTTGTAATAATGATACACCTCTACCCCGCTATAATGCGACCCGATATAACATGGATTCACATATAGCGCGGTAGCAGCAGGGCTCTAGTGGCGCTTTAAAGGGTCCGGGGCTCCAGTAGCTGCGGGGAGCCCTGGGCCCTTTAAATCACCACTGGAGCCCTGCCGTTGCTACCCCGGGGCTGCGGCAGTGGGGCTTGCTGGCAATTTAAAGGGCCTGGGGCTCCGGCTGCTGCGGGGAGCCCAGGGCCCTTTAAATCATCACTGGAGACCTGCCACTACTACCCCGGGGCTGTGGCAGCGGAGCTCCACCGGCGATTTAAAAGGGCCTGGGGCTCCCTGCAGAGGCCAGAGCCCTGCCGCCCCTCCCCCGAAATAAGGTGGTTTCAGCTATAACACGGCAGGGATTTTTGGCTTCCCACGACCATGTTATAGCGGGGTAGAGGCGTATTGGCAAAATATGTAAGAGGATATTACATTCACATGCTGTAATGAAAAGTTAATACTTCTGTGACCCTCTTCCCCTCCCTATGCAAACCAAAACATACATTTTAACTAACTGGCAGGACCTCAGTGAGTAGGATGAACAGATGTCCAGATTTTATATTTGGGACTTTGTCTTATATCGGTGCCTATTACCCCCCCCCCATCCTGTCCCAATTTTTCACACTTGCTGTCTGGTCACCCTGTAAGTGAGGGCAAAGGGAGTGAGACCTGCAAGACGGCACCTCATGTCTTGCTTACTGACTCAAGTATGACTGGAAATGAAATTGAGACAGGAGGAAACTGAACACTGGTGGATGAGCAAGGCAAATGCTGTCCAAATACTACCTGCAACAATGTCAATTTATCGACTCAGAACCTGGGATGTGTCTAAGGTACACAGAGCACAAGTCAGGGGTTGGGCATCACAAAAATGGCTTAATCTCACCTTTCCCTTTGATTATGCGGGTTGGTCCCCCTGTGTTAGAGTGCCTTGGAGTTGCAACAGTCAGTGGGAGCTGATGATCAGTGTAACCCAGGGTCATCCTGGCCATGTCCCTTTTCCTCCAGCCATGCCACTTTCCCCCTACTATGCCAGAAGCATATAGGCCATGTGGCATAAGAGCCACTATGTTAACTCTACTCTACAAGAGAATCCCCATTTCAGTGGGATGTTACTTCCTAGGCTGGCTTAATAATCAAAATACACTGGAGGATGTGAACTATGCTCTCCCAGAAGAAAAACAGAAGAGCCTAGCACAAAAGGAAAACATTAGAGCAACTAAACAGCCTCAGAACCATTCTGAAATAGAAAAGGGGATGAGAAGGGCCTTGAGGCCAGCCACCCATTAAAGTCCCCCAAAAGTTCAGCGTTAGTCACAAACCTCAATGATCTGTCCTGTGAGGAGGCCACTCCCAACCTTCATTTGCTGCTAGCTCATTAGTTATATTACCTCTGATTAATGCTAGGTTATTAATTTCCTTTTAAAACATGAGACATTTGTCATCCGAGAACAATGTGATATAGAGTTTGAAAAATATTTTGAAAAAGGGGCTATGGGGAAGGCACACATGACCTCAAACCATGGCTCATAATCATGCCAGTAATCCCTTCCTCGTTATGCAGTTAAGAGATGTATGGCTCATTCCTTCTTTCCCCCAGGAAAATGAAACAATGGAAATATTTATTTTTATTTTACTATTAATTTCTTTACCTTTTTAACATACATCTCTAGCAGCCCATCCAGTGCTCAGGGTACCTATCCCATACATTGCAATGACAGCACAAACAGAGACTGCGCATAAATATATCCACCTCAATCCAAACTCTCCTAAACAGGAGAGGGCGAAAAGATAAGCTTTGCAGTAGGCTCAGAAGATTCACAAACCTGGGCAGTGGTGGACAAAGAGGTAACTATATGAATTGTGCCACACTTACTTACGGCTCTCGTGCGCTTAGGAACAACATGAAAGGTCCCTCTTAGCCCTAATTTTTTCTTATCAGCAGTCATTTAAGTGGCTACAGTTTTCCTAACTTTTTGCATAATCCAGCAGTTCTTATTTAAGCAAAACCTGCATTGAAGTAAAAATTATCAGTCATCTTAATATTATCATTTATAACTTTGATACTTGGAAAGATACTGGAGCAAATTATTAAACAATTAGTTTGTAAGCACTTAGAGGATAACAGGATTATAAGTAATAGTCAACATATATTTGTCAAGAACAAATCATGCCAAACCAACCTCATTTCCTCCTTTGATGGCGTTACTGGTTTAGTTGACAGGAGGGAAGCGTAGACATATCTTGATCTTAGTAAGACTTTTGACACACCACATGACACTCTCATAGCAAAATAGGAAAATGTGGTCTACATGAAATTACTATAAGGTGGATGCAAAAGTGGTTGAAAGACCATACTCAAAGAGTAGTTATCAATGGTTTGCTGTCAAACTGCGAGAGTCTGTCCTAGGTTCAGTACTATTCAATACTTTCTTTAATGACTTGGATAAAGGAATGACGACACCAAATTGGGAGGCGTTGCTAGTACTTTGGAGAACAGGATTCGAATTAAAATTTACCTTGATAAAACTGGAAAATTGATCTGAAATCAACAAGATGAAATTCAATAAATGTGCAACGTATTGCTCAACACTACAAAGTTTGGCCAATGTAAGCTCCCTTGCATCAACCTTGTTGTGCATGTGTTTACATTTAAATTTGTCTGCCACTGATGTCTCCATTACACCTACATAGTCTGTTTAAATGGATGGAGTTTGCTAGGGAATCCTCAGCTGCTCATTTAGAGCAGCTACAGGGTCACTTTGTGCTGTTCTGGTATTGCAGTTACCTTAACATAGGGCAAACTCTGGCACTCTGTGTTTAAGAGCCAATCATTTTCTTCTTCCTTTTCAAAACAAAGGGCCAGATTTTCCATTGTGCAGCACCTGGTATAGGTATTTACACTAGTGCAAAGTTGATGTAAAATGCATTCACCTTACACTAGTGCAAATGACAACATAAGATGTGGCCTGAAGTTGTTTTTAAGGGTTTTAACAGAGTACTAGGATAGCTCTGCAGTGAAGGACATGCATTCCACTTCTCTCTTATTTTAAGTGATGCCAATAGCAGTAAGAAGTGCAACAGCATTTATTACTGTTACTGAAGCTGGAATGCCATGTTGTTTCTTGAGTAAGGTTGAAAGTTTATAGAGCAATTAAATTTTATGGTGCAGGGAGAAACTGAAAACCCAAAGGCAATTTAGCTTTGGCTGGTTGGGCTTAAATCACTGTCTCTTACATTTTATTGTCACTGCATGATGTTGACTTCTTCCAGATTCTATTGCAGTGGTGGGCTTCAAACTGCAGATATGGTCAGAAAAGTGACTGTGTGAAAATTATGTCTTCTTATTGAAGTGTGTATTCGAAATTGTATCAGTCACTAGCCTGCTAGGTGACTTTGGGCAGGTGGCTTTAATCTCTCTGTGCATCAGGTTCCCAACCCAAGAAATTACCTCCTTTGTAAAGCACTTTGAGAGCTACACGTGGAACAGTTAGGTATTATTATT
Source organism: Mauremys mutica (assembly GCF_020497125.1). NCBI lineage: Eukaryota > Metazoa > Chordata > Testudines > Geoemydidae > Mauremys > Mauremys mutica. Next base: position 102,343,943 of record NC_059077.1, on the reverse strand, counting down.
GTTACTTAATTGTCAGTATGTTGTGCTCTTGTTTGGCACACCAGTCAGTAAAGTTCTTGGAGAATAGGCTACATTCTACTGCAGCTGGTGCATCTTCATTAAAATCCAAATGAAGGATATTTGTTATTGTTGAGGATATGTTAGCCAGGGGATACCGTTCAATGCTATCTAGAAGTCATTGAGAGACAATAAACAAGAATCTTTCACAATGCTATTTACAAGGTCTCTTTTCAGAGAAGCATATTTCAGGGTCTATGTAGTTATCCCAGATTGAAAATGTGGGCCAGAGTTCACAGCAGGTATATTGACGCCTCTCTCTCTCTTTCTTCTATTTCCTTTTGAAATGAATATAAATTAATATGAACAAGAATACTGAAGGCAGATGCAAAGGAAAAGTTAGTCTTCTTGGACTCCTAAGTCAGACTTTAAAAAACAGGTAACTCCCACTACAAACACAGCTGTTGTATTGCTTCACTCACCATTAAAGGCTAACTATCCTTGTTCTCAGGAATTGCAGAACGAGGTCTGTGTAAGAGGTAAGCTAGGATTTGTTTTCCAATGAGAGACTCTTCAGAAGACCCACACAAACCACTCTGCTAGGTTTGGAGAGAAGGGGAATTTTTTATCTAAGGACGTGACTGTCAACAGTGCAGCAAAATGAAACATGAAGTAAAAAGCATGTGAAATAAATACGGTAGGGCCCAATCTTGCAAGGTATTCCATGTCTTCAACTTCCATTGAATTCAGGTTCAAGTGAGGGTGCTGAGCAGCTCACAGGACTGAGCCCTTACTGCAGTCTGAGTGCCTCGAGCACTTAGCCAACACAATTTTTGCTGTTAAATACGGCATCAAATACATACTCTGACAATTGTATACCATAGAGCAAAGTAAATATACATGTGTTTTCCATTCAATTAACATTACTCCACTAATTTAATATATATCCTTTGAAAAAGCAGCAAATAAAACACGTGACTAAGTTATTGCAAATAAATAATACATTTTACAAAAGATCACACACAAAATCTCCAGCTCCCCCACCCCCTAAAATAATAAAAAGAAAAAAAACCCACCAGGATTTCACAACAATACTGAAAAGAAAAGATTAATAAATGAAAAATCATATTCATGTGTGTACTTAAATTGCTAAATAGTAGTTAAATGAAAAAGTAAATTATACTTAATGCTTCTCTGGAGCAGGGTCAAAGCACTCAGCAACTTTCATCAAGCCTCAGAATGTTGCAAAGCTAAATCACAACATTAAGCCAAAGCATCTGAAGAAAACAGAAGATGCAACAAATAAATATGTTTTCTTCAACATTCTAAATGTCAACTTAAAAAAAACCACACCCACATAAAAAAGTGCTAGTCATTTTTTGACCGGCTCTGCAAATTATATCTGAACTTCTTCTCACTCCAGACAAGCTCTGAGGTCTTCCTTGCCCTTAAAAACCTACCAAAAATAAGGTCCAAAGAAAAATCTCTATCTCACTATTAGTAGGCTTGGAATTTATTAGATTTTTATCAGTAAATGTTGGTTAAACGTCAATTTCATCCTATACACACAAACCAACAACAAATTTCCATCCATAATAATCAAAATTTACAGAAAGGCAAAGTAAGAAAAACTGCTGCTTGAGAACTCCTTAGGGTTTCATTTAAGGATATTTACTTTATATAGTTGGGCATGTGATGTTGACAAAATTGTATTTCAATGGTTATAAAACTTGAACTTTTTGAATCTCAACATCTATTGTCATTAAATACTTATTGCCTCCCCTCACTCCCAATTTCCCACTATCTGTGAAAATGTAAATAAAAAATAAAAAATGCCTAAACATTCATATTATCAGCTGAAATTGTTAAAAAAAAATCTGCCAGGCCAAACTATCTGACATGTCGAATAGTCTCCCACAGAAAGTGGGACAAGACCCATCACTTTATTGTTGATTTTTCAATAGCACCCAAAATTGTACTAGCTGCTTTACAGGAGACCAAGAAAAACATGGACCCTTCCCTTAAGAGCTTGCTAGCCAAATAGACCTAAGGCAGTAGAGTGGTAGTGACAAAGAGCAAGGGCTGACAAAGCTTACAGCAATTCAATAACGAGGTCATCCACGTTAGGCATGTGACCATTGTGGTGGTTCCGTTAAAATTTTGTCGGTGTGTTTTAATAAGTACACAAAGTAAAGAAAATTTTATAAAATAGTGACTATCTTGACATACTTAACATGGGCACTGTAGCAGAGGTGAGTTTTCAGGAGCTGTTTGGCTGAAGAGAGGACAGAGGTTTGGCAGAGCAGAGAAGGAAGAGCTTTCTATGCATCAGGCTCATATGAAAAAGGCACAGAGACACTAAGAAACGGACAAAAGGGGCACCAAAACTGGCACAACTGGTGCAGCATAAAGGCTGATGTAATCAGAGATCAGTAAGGAGCAGCAGAATTATGCAGGGTCTTGAAGGTGAGGACAAGAGTTTAAATTTGATGCTGTGGAAAAGGAAAAGCCATTGGAAAGATTCAAAGAGAGGAGGTGGAGGTCAGAATGGGAGGGCACCTAGGAAGATAACTTTAGCAGTCACATTTGGATGGACTGGAAAAGTCTGGTGTAGCTATCAGGGAGGCCAGAGAAGAGGAGGTTGAAGTAAAGAAGATGGAGATACTAGGTCATGGATGAGTTTAAATGTCAGGATAGGGAGGTAGGGTCAGAGTTTCAACATATTGCGAAAGAAGAAAGATATGGCAGCATCACGCTGTCCGGAGTGGCTCAAAACTGAGTGCCTACCTCAGGGCAGACTGTCAAAAACAGACACCCCAAACTGCTGGTAAGTTCTATAAGAAGATTTCACCAAGCCAGTAACAAATGTAAACTCCTGGATCACTCTATCAGTCATAGCATGGAGTTACAGGCAGTTCCCTTAGGCTCTCCAGTCTATCTTGCCACCCAGGAAAGCACTTAGTGATAAATGGTCACTTACACCAAGAAACCAGTTACTTACCCCAGATCATACACCATAGACAAGGACTGTAGCCAATCCTGTAATAAACTATCTAAAATGAGTTGTAATCTAAATCCTAAGAATTACAGAGTTGTAGTGATCCGTCAATTCTAAATGTAAAACCTGGGATAACCCTGCGGGATTCTCTTGCTTTAGTTTAGATTCTCTGGCCCTGTGAGAGTTCAAACAGCAAAGAGATGAAAAATTTTCATGCCATCTATTTTTATTTCGCACTTCCACCATTCAAATCGATGGGATGAGGTCTTCTGCATGTACTTCTCCATGGGTGGATGGAAGTGACAATTAACAAAGCTTTTGTCTTCTGATGGCCCACTTAATTTTTGATAGTTCTCCTGGACAGACTGTGGGGTGGGGGCGGGGACGGACAATTCCCATGCCTGGGTTCACAAGTTCAGAGCAAACATTTTCAAAGTTATAAAGCAAAACTTACATATTTCCTTATAGCATGGAATACAGACCTTGCAAGTGAGGTTAATGCATGCAGCAATTTACAAGCATTTCATAGAGCCTGAATACTAAATACATTCTTATGAGACAAATACTTATTCTGAACAAAACTAACATACAGGTGAGTTGGTTCAATCTCCAGCTAGGAGTTTGTCAGTTCTCAGCTAACACCTACAGCCTTGGCCAGAGCTGACACTTGATTTACCACAGTCACAGGCAGGATGTGTGCGGCAAGGAAGACAGCAAAGTCAAAGATGAACTCCAGACAAATCCCTTTAAAGTAAAAAAAACGAAGAGCACTGGAGAATGGGCTGCAGGGAGCAATCCAGGGACCAAATAATATAGTGGTAATGGGACTTTTACATTTCTAATGCACATGATTCTCTGAACAGCAAAGACATGCATGCTGAAGGGAAATAGTGCCTGATCCTCCTTCCATTGAAGTCAATGGTGGTTTTGCTTAACTTCAGTGGGAGCAGGAGCAGGCTCATAATTTGTACAAACCCGTTCACTTGTATCACCAGAAACTGATACTAGGAGATCAAACAGAGCAGGCAATGATTACAAGACAAATTATCAAAAGAGAGGAGAAAAACTGCCATGTTGTGCTGATGTGTAACTTAACAGTTAGGAAACTGTGCATATCAAAAGAGAACAAGAGAGGGGCTTCTGCATCCCAGGTGTCAGAATCAGACATGTGACCAGAAGATAAGGGAAATCCATGCATTGCTCATGTGGAGACCAATGACTTAAGCAAAGGAAGGTCTATTATAATCAATAATGATTTCAGGAACCTGAGAAGCCAATTGCAGACATGAACAATGCAGGTGATTTTCACACCGATCTTTCTGGTGCCAAGTGTGACTGGAGAAAGAGGAGGAGGATTCTGAATTCAGAGGATGGTGAAACTGCTTAGATTTGAAATTCTGTACTTAAACAACAGGGTTCCCAATCAATTATGCATTTATGTTGTGAAGCAAACCAGGAGCTGGACCACATTGTGATAAGCATTGAACAGGGCAGGCATGTAGGACGACACACTCTGTAAACTAGGAGAGAGGTTACATTTTCAGCCACAGGTAACACAGTCAACGGACCCAAATTTGTCATTAAAAAGGGATTGTATGTAGTCAGGGGAGAATTTGACCCAAAAAGAAAAGGTAAAGAACTGTGAGTAAAGGAGCATGAATGCACATACATGATTATGTATTATATCAATTACTAATCAAAATTCCTGGGATTAGTCTTCCAAACTCCAAAAATATTCCCACATTTAACCAATCATGCATCCAAGAACCATCCTGATTGATTAGGGGGGAGGGGAGGGAATGGACATAGTTGTCAATATTTATCCTAAATAAGCCTGAGCAATTACCAGAGAATAAAGTAAGATGATCTCCTTCCTGCAAGGAAGAGAATCCACTGCCAACTGGCTTTATGTGTGGGTTTTTTAAGTTGTATTCCGTTAAGACTGTTTTTGGAGCATGCAGCTGTAGCCTACCCCTGTAAGCAGTCCATCCTGATGGCTTGTGGGGAGTGAATTTGGAAATGCTGGTATGACTGACTCTTTTGACCCAAGTTAATAAAATGAAGTATTATTTTGCACGTATCTAGCACTTTCAAAGGATCTCAAAGTGCTTTACAAAGATGGATAATCATTATTCCTACTTTACAGTTAGGGGACTACAGCACAGAGATTAAACAATTTGTCCAAGGTCACATTTTGAGTCAGTGGGGAACAGAATCAGTCTTCAGTCAATCATGTGGTCTTTAACTCCCATATTCTATTTTACTACCTTTCTATTCCAATCGTTTGAATCTCTGTATTTTAGTGCCCAGACCTCTGCTCCACTGCAAAGCTTCAGATTTTTGTCTTCCAGCAAAACTACAGGATGAATAAAAAGCCAGGAAACATCAGGTGAAATATGGATTGGGTGGTTGTATGTCACAGTATCACTGGACAGCATTTAATCTCTGGCAAAACCTGTGTGCCTCTTGCCAACTACAATTCTTTCATTTTATAAATGAGATTATATACTCTATCCTTCTCTGCCTCACTTCCTGAAGGACTGAGATAAGCCTATATTTCTTGTTAAGAGCAGAACCACCACTGCTGCTATTCTACAAAACATATCAGAGCAATGAAGAGGATCTTTTAAAAAATAATCATGATGAATCAAATTCATTCCTGGTGTAAACTCCACTGAAGTCAATTAAGGTGCAGTTTGAAAAACAGTCCTTAGGCTAATACATGAGTGTTGCACTGGGATGGGGTGAGCTGGGCACCATTTCATTTTACCCTATATCCATTTTTCATACAAATCAGAATGAATTCTTTTTTTGCCCACTCCTTTCACTAGTTTTCATACATGATTTGCAGCTCCTGCCATGTTTATATGGACCATCTGGAAGAACTAATGAGTTAAACATCAGAAGAAGTTACTGACATTTTGCCTGAACCTAGCAGACTTTTACAGATAATCAAATTGTTTGCATGTCTCTAGAATTTCAGTGTTCAGACCAAAGCTTTGTGGAACTCTCATTACAGTTCATGAAACCAAGTGAAACTTGCATGCTTGGTGGGCTAAGTTATAAACTCAAACTTCAGGAGATTCTTCAAAAGGCTCAATCAAACCTGGACCCAGATTCAAGAGCATCCAGGACTATTTATGGTTCTGCATTAAAATTGGGCAAAACTAGTGGCTTCAACTGAATTTCACTCTGAGTTTCTGGGTTTGAAAATTAGGGGTGAAACCATTGTTGCAAATCCATATGCCTTGAAGTAAATGTTTAAATGTTGTGAAGTGGAACCTCTGAATTTCATTCAATCCTATTTAAAACATGGGTACTACATATAGGGCACCATACAGGGAAACCATGGTGAACTTTTAGGACTTTGCATGTAAGGAGCAGCTATTTTCCATTTTGGCTGGGAGAGCAAAACCCCAAGAACCTGCACCAGGTTTCTCCAGTGTAACATGCACCATGCATACAAGAACATTGGAACAGTTGCGATGATGCTCCGGTGCAATGTGCACCATGCATACAAATGAGGGCAAGCACTCTTGGACAACTAAAGCCCAGCCAAACAGGGGAACTTTCATTACTTTCTGCCTGCTGACGTGCCCATAAAAATCCTGAATACCTTGACTTGACCTGGAAAGCCCCATTTGTGACTGAAAATGAGAACTAGTTTCCTCCCTTTGTAAAATTGCAGAAGAAATTAATGATTTGCCTCAATATTCCTCCTTTTCATTCCACCATGTTAGGTCCAGCTCATATGGCCGGTCAGGAGGAATGCACCTGGTTAAATATGTTAATGTGTCCCCACCCCCAACAGCCATGTTTTCTTGACAGAAAACCAAATGTGAGATCTAGGTAGATCTTGGACAATCACCTTAAAAGGTTTTTCTTTGCCTGGGACCCCAATCTACCCTATTCTAGTTAGTAATTTGTACTGTACCATCTAATTACTTTGCAAACAACATTTGGTACTAGACCTTTGTTAGGGGATTGACACAATTAACTATGAAGAGTCCTGGGCAGATCATTACTAAATAAATCCTACAGTTCTAAACTTCAGAGATCCATCTCAAATTCAACCAATTGATAACATTCTTACATTAAATCATTGCTTCTCTTTTGCTTTACAGCTTACATCAAGGGCTAAATGCAGCGGAGCAACACTTGGGGGAACTGTCTTTATGTATGTACTCTGTGCCTATAGATACATCCGTGCAGCCAAGTACTAATACAATGAAATATGTCAAACACAATTTCAACATAAACCCAACTAATATTACCTATAAAAATACAAGAAAAAAGTCAATACACAAGAAACATACACTTCTCATATAAAGAACTTTATCTTATTTTTGCAAGCAATGAGGCCATGAGCTTGACAGAGACATCTGCAGGCACATTCCACAAACTCTAAACTATGCCAAGAAACAATGATGACACAACTGGAGATTATAAGGGATGGACATCAGGGTCATCCCAGCCTTACTGTCAGTTGCAATTATAGCCTGCTTTCTCATAATTGTTATAATCAGTGAAGTCTGGAAATAACCAGCAAAGTTGATGATCTAGTAGAACTTTTTTTAAGAAACACATTTCTTGGCTGGAAGGGTTTTTTCGTTTTTATTTTAAAAAAGAGTTAGTGTTGGTGAGAGAAGAATGACCTCATTTCAATATACCTCAACCCTCACATGAAAGGACAAAAGCGTAGTTCAATCTCCATGTCGATTCAAAAACTTCAGTTTCTCTCTAAGGTTCCCAATTAATATCAGTTACGGTAGTGGTGGTGAGTTTTGCCCCCAAAAGCTCTTCTAGTTCAGAGACTTTTGATCCTTTCAGTTACTGTGAAACCTGGAGCTTTAGACACAAAACTTCCAAACCTATTTGGATGAATGAGTAAATAGTGTAAAGAAATGGTTAAATAAAGACATGAAGCCCAATTCTCCATTACACTGTTGTTTATGCTGATGTAGGTCCATTTACTCCAGTGAAGTTACACTGATGTAAAACCAGCGGAGCATCAGGACTGTCACTGTATAAAGGCACAAATGAAGGAATGAGCGGTACAAGTTTTACATAGAGTTGCTCTTTACAGCTTGAACATCAGTTCATCGTGATTTATATTATTAAAGAGACTTTTTCTTCATAGATTTAATGGGATCTCTTTCTAACCTGACTAACATTCAGACAGAAGAACAGGTGGCTGCATTCAGACAGAAAAATATTAGGGGTAACAAAAATCATTAATTACTTTATTTTGAATCCAACCACAGGCAGATATTTTCCATTTTGCCCTGCACAGTAAAATAAAAACCTAAAATAAAAACAAAACAGTTGGCCTTGATACACAAGCACAAAACCACTTATTACGGCCTTCAAATTCTTGTAATACTATGATCCAAGTGTTTCAAATGTACCAAACAAATTCAGCCTCACCACCTGTTCCGGAAAAATATGCACATACCAAATTAAAGAAAAATGCGCAGAGATTCTCAGTATGGATTACATGGGATTCTTTTCAGACATGTTTCATATTACACATGGATGGAATCAAAGACCATAAAATGTCCCACTGTGCCACTACCACAATTTCCTGTTTCCAGTTTCTGTTCATCCCAGGTTAAGCCTGATGGTCTTTATAAACCCTCAAAGATCTGAAAGGCGAGATCCAATTTGATTGTAGGCAACATATGTAACCTGCAATTTGTTAAACTCAAACTTTCTTTAATCTCAGCCAAAAACTAGGGTTTGCATTTGCAAACCAATGTGGCTTATCTGAGTTCACATGCAACTCACAAAGAGATTCCATAGTGCACAGGGATAATGCAGATTACCTCAATTTGTTGCAGTTACAGACACAAATGTAAGGAGATGAGAAACTGAACTCAAACATTTTATTTTTTAAAAAGCAGCCATAGAAAGGTATTGCTGTAGTATGTGAGGACCCTTAGCAAAGTACAGGTCTTCATCAGCTTCATGGAGGGTAGGTCCATCAATGGCTATTAGCCAGGATGGGCAGGGATGGTGTCCCTAGCCTCTGTTTGGCAGAAGCTGGGAATGGGCGACGGGGATCACTTGATGATTACCTGTTCTGTTCATTCCCTCTGGGGCACCTGGCATTGGCCACTGTCGGTAGATAGGATACTGGGCTGGATGGACCTTTGGTCGGACCCGGTATGGCCGTTCTTACGTTCATGCTGCAGGTCTGGGCAATAAAGCAGATCTCACTGGCATGGCTCTAGACCCTGGCTGTTGCCTTTAGTAAATGTATAAAATATCCATCTGCTATATATAAAACCAATAAAAACCTGTTAATTCATAAATTCTTATTATTTGTAAAGTATTATGGTGGTGCCGAGAAGTCCTAAGTGAGCTTAGGACCTCACTGTGCTAGGCACTGTATAAACACAGTAAGAAACAGTCCCTGCCTTGAAGTGTAAGTAGACAAGACAGAAAAATGGTTGGACAAAGGAAGTATTATCATCGTTCCCATTTTACAAAAGGAGGAAATAGGGGGATGAAATGATGTGCCCAAGGTCACACAGGTACCCTGTGTCAGACCAAAGAACTATACCCAGAGCTCCTGTATCCCAGTCCAGTGCTGTAACCACAAGATTATCTTCCATAAACTGATACTATTAGAACTTTGCCCTTATGTAGCAATTACATTTTTGATGCAATAAATGTTTCAATGGCTGAATTTTAGAGCAAGTTAAACCAGTAGATCATGTCATTGCTATAAAAGAGAATTAACTCAATAGTCTTAACCTGCTCATTTCATTAAAATGGTTGGTCAGACTAGACAAGACATGATTGACAGACAAAATCATACAGTCATATGCAAGGGAAGAAGATGAAGTTCACATTAAGATAATGCAGCCTCTTTATTTTGTTCTACATAATATTGAAATTTAAAATAATTTGCCTGACTTTTATGTCAATAAACCATATAGTTAATAGGGTTTGTGGAAAAGGCACAAGGCATTTTTGAAGGCATTTTTCCAGAGGTGATGACCTCATGATTAAAAGGATCTTTTTTTGTAGTTGATTCACTGATCAGCTGGGCTGAGTTGAATTAATGTGTGCCTGTTGAATGTTTGTTTGTTTTTAATGCTGCTGAGTGTATTATACCATTGGAAGATTAAGTAAGTGTCAGCGAGCCTAGGGAGCGTATATAAACATTTTCTATTACTTAAAACTAAGGAAATAAAATTAATAATAAATGCATAGCAAATGTTTAACCCTTAATATCCAAATTTCTACACGATTGTAATATTTCTTCCTTATTAAGAATTTTTTTAAACCCTTGCTCTCTCCTTTCTGTTTTTTATATCCCTGTGAAACACATCTCTCAGATCTCTCCAGTACTTTAGGCATCTCTCAAATAGTTAACCTTGGTTGATTCCCAGCTCCCATTCCCTTTTTTAAAGCACAATCTTGTTTTCACATCCTGTTATGTATTTCAGCACCAATCTGCCCCCTCCTAGGCATCTTCAGTGACCCCCTTCCCTCTCAGGAAGACACACTGATTGTTTCCTTGATCCTCCAGAATGTGTGTACTGTATTACTCAAATAACTGAACAATGCAGAAGCTATTACAATGAACTCAGATCTGGGCTCAGACTTTTGTGTAGACAAAGAACAGCCCATCCTTCATTGAGCAAGGGCTCTGAGTCATCAGCTTCATAACAGAATACTTTTACAATAACACAAATAATCTCAAAGAAGGATTTCTACTTTCTTCCCCCCGCCGAGACTCTTCCTTTGAAGTTCTTTTAGAACAGCTTCCATTAAGGGATGGGACTGAATTAAAAACCTAGATTTTCAAATACTCCCACAGTTTGGAGAATTTGAGAGCCAGCTCTGGATTCTAAACACCTGGCACAGACATTTCTCTACCTCTGTTTGGGAGGCAGTGTTATTTAATAGCAATTAAAGCAGGGACCCAGGATTCCTGGGTTCTATTCCTGAGTGCCACGAACTCCACTCTATGACCATAGGCAAGCCTTGCAGTTACTTTGTGTCCTAATATATCCATTTTGTACGGGTACAAAGCTGAATAGCTTCAGCACCAACTGTGCAGCATAATGCGGGAGAGTGTGAGAATGATGGACGAGCTAGTGCAGCACTGCAATCCATCAGAGGTGGCAACGTCTGTCAGAGGTAGCGGCACCAGTAGTGAGTGGGCAGACCTTGTTCTTGATGAACAAAAGGAAAGAACCAAGATGCAAGCACTTTCTACTTGAATGTGCATGCTTATGTAACAGTATCTGGATGTACACTCAGACACATATATGTGGGTGCCCTCTCTCCCCCTTCAAAGTGCACTAGTTTCCATCTCTCTCATCTCACACTCCACCTTTTCCCCTTCAATCGCACTGTATCACTAATGCATGCTAATGGGAGGGACCATAGGTCTTGACCTGGGTGCTCAGACCACAGCCAGCAGCTCACCTGAATAACTATAGAAGGTGGCCAGCAAAGGTCTAACTTGCAAAGGACCCACCTACAAAGATTCTGACTGGAGAAGGTGTCCGGCCCCACCAATTGGCTGGGAAGCTCTGCTTAAACCAGAAAGAGGCACAGAAACTTGTCCAAGCAAGTAGAGGAATCCTTGGATGGCTGATAATACAGACCTGCCTGCCTCCTGAGCACTGCCTTCCTGCCTGTTCCTCCTTATCCCAGATCCCTGCCTGTTCCCAGTTCCTGCTTTTCTGCCTCACTCCAGGTCCCAGCTCCTATGCCCTACTCCTGATGCTGAGCTTGGCTTCAACCCCTAGCTTGGCATCTTCCCCTGGCTCTGACCTTTGGCTTGGCACCCAACACTGACCCTCTGACCTCAGCACCAGACATCTGACTCTAACCCCAGTTCCTACAGCTAGCCGTTCCTCCCTTGGAGTTGCCAAAGGCCTCATCCTTCAGCTACATATTTGCAGTGCCACTTTTCTTGTTTCTCCACCCCCTCCCGTACTCTCTTCCCCGTGACAGATATGGTAATTTCGTGTAGTATCCGTGAAAGACCTTATTGTATTAAGTTTATATATTACTGTGGGCCAGGATTATATGTAATCTCTCTGGGGGGGAGATGTGACAGATGTAAGACCTGGGAGTTTAAAAGACTATATTGAAAATGTGCTAGACAAGTATGTTCTTTTGGGACAATGAGCGTTAAGTAGATTTTCCAGGGAATATCTAGGGAGAAGTTAATGCAAGTTCCCCTGTGACAGCTATGCAAAACCCCAGCCTTTTGAAGCTATGTTCTAAGGAGACAGTCATTGTCTGCTGATTATCTGTTACAGAAGGCCAAGATCAAGGGCACGAGTTGTATAAAAGAGTGGCTGATATGCCCACCTATTGTTCTGGTTCTGGATCTTAGACGGTCATGAACCTGTAACCACAGGGAATGCCTAGTTGTGGGTTTTGAAGAACGAAGCCTACCAGAGCCCCAGGTTGTAGTTGGGGGTAACTTCTGGTAAGCGTTCTACAATGAGTGTAAGAACTTTTATTGTTTTCTATATGTTTTCTCTGTAATGCATCTACTTTAAGAATAAATGTGCTTGTTAGAAGGAGCTGGTGGTAACTTATAACTGGCAATACACTAGTCATAGCCCTCAGAGAGAAAGCAAAGCACAGACAATTGCCTTTCAGGGTACACGTGCCTTCAGTAGAAGACCCAGAGCACAGCTGCAGGTGGCCCAGGTTGGCTGACTTCCCCTTTTGCAGGGTCTCAGAGCCCAGGCCCCAGCCCAAGCCAGAATATCTACACTTCAATTTTTAGCCCCACGAGCATGAGGCCATTGATCCAGGCTCTGAGGCTTGCTGCCACAGGTTTTTTTGTTGCAGTAGAGATGTTTCATTGCAGACTTAGGCAGTCTGGCTTGCTGGGGATATCAAAGTGTAAGGCAGGGAGCTGTCCAGCTTTTTAAACCCTGGTCAAGAGGGAGTGAGATGTTGGTCTCTGCCTAAGAAAGGCAGCAGCTGAGAGCCAGAATTCTAAAGTGAGAGCCCTTGGTGAACCATGGAGGGGTATTGTGACATTATCAGATTAAAATATGACCATATAGATCATTGTTGCAACAACTGTTATATATTTGCAGCAAATCTTGTACAAAGGTTGTCAAGTGAGGTGTCTATGAAAAGGTTATGATTATGCAATCTGTATGCATGTATCATTTTTGTATTTGAAATTATAAGTATTGGCTCTATACCTGGATTTCAAATGTTTGCTTCTGGGGCAATGCCCACAAGGTAGCTAGCCAGCACATCTTGGAGGGACTATTCAAATTGAGTGACCCATCAAAAGAACATTTAACTGATAATGGACCATGGGAGATGCACATCTACACTTAATGGAATTTCCTGCTGTGACTAGGCGAAATGCATGGACATGGGACTTGCCCATGTGACTCCAAACTCAATCTTGTTGCTGTGATTTTCCACAGTAAGAACAATGGGATGCCCTCCATATGGCAAAAGCTATAAAAGGCTCTGGAAACATCTCCATTTTGTCTTCAGTCCTGCTTCTTACCTCTGGAAGAACTTTGCTAAAAATTGAAGCTCTGAACAAAGGACTGAATGACCCATCCAAGCTGGGGCTGTACTCCAGAGACTTGATTTAAGCCAGCAGTTTATCCATCACTGCTACAAGCCTGAACCAAGAACTTTGCAATTACTGTACGTATTTGATTCTTTTAACCAATTTTGATTCTCACCTTTATTTCTTTCTATGAATAAACCTTTAGATTTTAGATACTAAAGGATTGGCATCAGCGTGATTTTTGTGTAAGATCTAAGTTATATATTGACCTAGGTGTGTGGCTGGTCCTTTGGGATCAGAAGAACCTTTCATTTGATGAGACTAGTTGTAAAGAACCACTCACCTCTGAATCCAATGTTTTTGGTGGTGATATAAGAACTGGAATGCCCAAGGAAACTGCTTTTATGACTTCTTGTTAGCCAGTGTGGTGAAACAGGAGTGTACTTTTGTGGCTGGTTTGGTATATCTTATAGAAGAATAACCACCAGTTTTGGGTTGTGTTTGCCCTATTTCTCAGCAGTTTGTCCTGAATTTGGCATCCTCAGTTGTGACCCACTAAGGCATGGTTACAGGAATACTTGTGCAACTGCCCTGAACCGTGACAACCCCTTCCATCCTTCTTTGCAGTTTTCTTCCCTATAGCCTTTCTTCAGCCCTTCTGGCCATGCTGGCTGCTTCACCCACACCCCCAGCCTGTTTCAGCTCTTGCCTTGCTGGCTGCTTCACCCACACCTCCTGGCTGTTTCAGCTCTCACTTGCACCTGTTAGCAGCTATCCTAGCAGGAAACTGAGGTGGCAGGAGACCATGGGGAACAGCAGGAAGGCTGTAGAGGCACAGGAGGACACTGAGGTGGGGTGGTACTGCCTGAGGAAGTGCCAGGAGATGTGGGGGGTCAGAGGAGCCTGAGGAGGATACAAGGGAGTTGGGCACAGAGAGGGGGTCTTCAAGGTTAAGGGTAACATGTGGGATAGGAAAAGATTAAGCGGAACATGAGGAGTTGGGATTGTAGGGGAATGTGCGGAGTAGGAAAGAAGCTGAAGAGGTGCAGGAGACAGGTGGGGCAAGTGAATAGGGACTGGCAGAGGGAGAATATGAGGATAGGATACTGTACAGGGAAAAGGAGGGACAATGTGGGGTGCAGGTGATCAAAGGGAGTATGGTGGGGATAAATATCTTTTGGGGATCATGGACCATGAGTGGAGAAGGAGATAGGCAAGGGAAAGAGATGGGACAGTGATGGGGAGGTGATGGAAAGGGGTAGAATAACTTCCTCCAGCCCAGGGGCTAGGACGGGATAAGGAGAGTCCCCCTCTGAACAGACCATTGGGAAGTTTGAATTTTGTATGAGCATTTAAGGTGGAATTTAGAACCTGAGATGTTCTCATACATATGGGGCGGGAGGAGCAGATATCCGCATTATAGCTCAAAACTCAGAAAACAAATTGAAAGATTCCACATCTTATTTTGTTAAAGATCTCATGATTTTTGGACTCTTAAGGGTTGGCAATACTGGTAAACTGAGGCACAGAGTAATTAATGACTTGCCTTTGGACATACAGCATGTCAGAAATAGAACGTGCCTCGAATTGTAATTTCCAATCATTGTTCTAATGTATAGACACGCTGCCTTGGAAGTCAAACTAGCCTTGAAACTTTCTCTCTTGGTCTGCTTACACCACACTAGTAAGCAATTCTTCTCTCACACACCCAGCAATGTTCCCTCACAGGGTTTACTTACACTGCCTAGAGAGGCTTTGACCTTTGTTTAAAATTAAATAAATTCAAAATTAAGCCTAACAGCTGCAACAACTGTAACAGCAGCTGAGCTTTCCTCCCCACTTCTGTAGCTCCCCACTTCCTTTAAAACTCTCATCTTAAAATACCTCTCTTCCCGTTTGCCCCTGCCACTTCATTTCCCTCTCCTCCTCCTATTTTTTTAAACTGTGAGAAGTATTTCAGGATACAGCATATATAAAAGATGCTATATAAAATAAAGTTACAGTGTATTATACTGTATCACAACAAAGATTTCCAGAACATCTGGTTATATTTTTATCATCCTACCACATCCCCTTAAGCCTGGAATGTTAGCATTTATTGGCCTCACAGCAAAACTAACTCAATTTAAGAAAAATGTTGTCATCCACCCAGGAAAATGAAAAGAAAACAAAAAATTCCCAAGATACAACCTTTCACTTTGATGTTTATGTTGCTTCTCTGCTTGGAGTTTGATTCTGCAAACACTTAGACACATGTGTTATTTTACTCATGCGAGAGTCCATGCAGGAGTGGGCCTTTAGGCTGAGTCTTAAAGACTATTTTTCCGTGGTTTGACCAGTGTCAAGAATACTGTCAGCACTTAACAAATGATAAAATAAATAAATAATTTTCTAGAAGCTAGTTTTATACAGAAAAAAATAGAGTTTTCTTAGCTTATGTTTTAATTAGGGATTATTCTGTCATATCACAAAGAATGGCAGAGTTTCAGGAATCAGGTCTCATTGGCTTGTTAGTAAAGAACAAAATATTATCTGTTATTTTCTTAACAGCCTCAAAGAGCACAGCATAGGAAAAAATAAACAATGCCAGTGTGTGGTTATTTTAAAAGGGCATGTTTTATATGGCAGCATAGAAAAGAAAATGATGGAATCAGATGCAATAATGGATCTTTTTGTAAGCAAAAGAAACCAAACAGTATTAGGAGCTAGTCCAAGTTGAGTTCTTGGAGCATGCACTGTTTTAACTGAGGATGGAGGTTCTGCAAAGAAAAACAGCTCACTACAGCTTGTGAAGCTTGCCATCTACTGGGGAAAGCGCAGCATAGCAACATCTGAGACAAACAACAGGAAAAGTCCCAGAAAACGTATTGGGAGTGTCCCACCCACAGCCCTATTGACTCTTTGGAGGTTGTGGCCATGCAAACCTCTGAGCTGCGTCAGATGGTTGCCAATTGTTTTTAAATCACCCAGCCACGGAAATGTTTCTCTTTCCCCTTCCCCGCCTCCCCAAATGCAAAACTTCCTTCCAACACAACACTGGCCTGGATGGATAATATTTTATTCTGGATGAGTGACAGGTTTCAAAACCAATATCCTGTGCCTCTGTACAGTAAGGACTAACTTTATATTACAGGAAATAGGAGATTCCCAACTTCCCAGTGGAACATACAACACTCACTTCTAGCCGTGGGAGGTCCTGAGTGTTTAGAACTTGAAATCATAACATTATCATGTACAAAACAGAGGTTTCTAAAATTACAGTAGTTAATTCACCCCCTCTTCCTTTACAGGTTGTACTGTATAGTAGCCAAAAATGGCTGACATTACAGCTAGAGTGATATGAAAAATAGTATCAATAAAAATAATTGAAAATATTTCTAAATTAGCTTTTCTGTAAAATGTGTGGCACATATTTGTGCAGTATTATAGACAGACAAAGAAAGACAAGGTGGGTGAGGTAATATAACCACCAGATAGCCATCAAACCAGCAGAGAAAACTAATGCCTTTGTAGTCCTCAAGCATGATGACTGTATTAACAAGGCCAACTGACAACTCTCTGACACCACCTACTATGAAGAACTCAAAGAAGACCCCACACCACAATTTACCCAGGAATTTAAGTTATCATCAAATCCTTCCTCAAACAACTCCAAGAGAAACTCTACTAACTCATTTCCCATGAACCCACCCCAAGGACCTTCTACCTGCTTCCCAAGATACACAAACCAGGGAAACCAGGCAGACCAATTGTATCTAGCCATGCCACTCTTACTGAAGAACTATCAAGAAAACTGACCTCCTCCACAAACTCTGCAATTTTAACAGCCTCCCTCAGAACATTGTCCTTGCCATCTTGGTTGTCACTTCCCTATACACCAATATCCCTCACACTGATAGCATAGCTGCCTGCCTCAAATATTGACAAGGCAATGGACAACCTTCAGATATCCAACCCAAACACATTGCCAAACTCGTCTATTTTATTCTCACTATACCAATTTTACGTTCAACAACATACAATTTATCCAAACCATGGGAACAGCCATGGGTACTAGGATGGCTCTCCAATATGCCAAACTCTTCAAGGACAACCCCGAAGAAGAATTTCCTAACAACTGCATCATGAAACCAATGATATACCTGAGATATATTGACAATATTTTCATTCTCTGGACAGATGGCTTAAACTCCCTCACAGATTTCCACCACCCATCCCTTAAACTCTCTCTGGAACATTCCCACTAGCATCAACTTCCTTCAGCAATAGAACCATACGGACAACCATATACAAGAAACCCATGGATCACCTCATATACCTTCATACCATCCCAAATACACCAAGAAATCTGTTATCTACAGCCAGAAACTAAGACACCACATAATATGCTCCAAGGAAAGAGTCTCAAATGTACACCTTAACATGCTTAAAACTGCCTTCACCAAACAAGGACATTTCACCAGAGGAGTAGATCACATCACGGAATGGGCCACCCAAATACCCCCAAGACAACCTGCTTCAATACAGAAATAAAACCCTCTCTGATATCACATCCCTAGTTGTCATCTATCACCCCACACCGGAACTCATATGGGGTATCAAATAACTACAACCCATACTTGATGGAGACCACATCCTGAAAGAAGTATTTCCTGAACCCCCACTTGTGGCCTTCAAACAACCCTCAAGCCTCTTCAAGCTCATCATCAGAAGCAAGCTCCCCACAGATTAGGACACATCAACTCAAAGCAGCACCAGACCCTGCCAGAACAGATACAAAACCTGCAGCTGTATCTCCACTACTACACTGATCAACACTCCTCACAACACGCTTTTCAAGATCCATAGATCCTACACATGCCTATCACAACATTTGGTGTACCTCATCCAGTGTACTAAATGCCCCAACAACAACTATATGAGTAAAACCAGACAATCACTATGGTCTGAAATGAACTCACACAGGAAAATGATAAAAGACAAAAACACCCTGTTACCTGTGGGTGAACACTTTTTATATACCAATCCCTCTATATCTGATCTATCAGTCCTCATCCTCAAAGGAAACCTGCAGAACACTTTCAAAAGATGAGCCTGGGAGCTTACATTCATAACTCAGCTAGACACTAAAAATCATGGACTGATCTGAGACACTGGATTATGGTTTATTACAACAATCTGTAACCCACTAACCCAGGGGTAGTCAATTCTTTTTTGTCAAGGTCCAAATTTCTTGGTCAAGTATTGTCAAAGTCTGGACTCCAGAGAAAATAAAATAATAATAATAGTGATAATAAAATAATAATAAGTAAATACAAATTGTTGGGATCCATTCAAAAGCGTCTGGTGGTCTGCATTTGGCCCATGGTCCATCTACTGACTACCCTTACAATAACCCTTTCTTTCTGGCCTATAACTGCAGAGATGTTAAAAGGCCACTCTATCTTGAATGATCCCTTAAATATATGTCCTAAGTACTTATGCTAAACAATCTGTTCCACCTTGTATTGAAATGTGATGCTCAGAGTAACTTTACCAGACTTGAGGAAGAGCTCTGTGCGACTTGAAAGCTTGTCTCTCTCCCAACAGAAATTGGTCCAATAAAATATATTTCCTCACCCATCTTGTCCCTTTGATATTGTGGGATCAACACAGCTACAACTACACTGCATTGTATAAAAGTTTCATTTGCCTGTGTTTGGGATTGTCCTGTATAATTCACTTGAGACTTTACCACAGGAGCATTATAGCCATCCTAAACACATGCTGATCAGACCTTTATACCGCACCAGAAAATATTCTCTCTATAAATAGACACAAACATACACTAGACACAAATATCTAGATCTACTTGAAAATATCAATATACATTTATTTTCATGGATCAGTAAAGTTTTCAAATGTTAGAGTCTGTCTGAGTGACTGTCCACCATTCCCTCTCCTGCTTCCAGTCAGGAGCGGATAGCTGGGCAGCAGCAGTTCACTGGCAAATACTCAGCATTTCCTCAAATTACCAGCATGTGTGACGGTGAATCTAATATTTAGCATTGTGCTCAGAACCCAGTGGCATTGCTGAGCTGGTTCAAAAGACTATTTGCATCACCGCCTTCCCCCTCAACCACCAGCAACGAGCACCCAGCAGCAGACATTGGACTGCCACTTGGTTTTTGAAAAGTCTATTACCTAGTAATATACTCTGTTAGCAGTGGCCAATAACCATGATCCATGAAATTTACATATAAAGAACGCAGAACACACCTTTGTAAGTGAAAGTGATGCTTCAGGATGGAATGGAACCTGGGACCTCTGGATCTAAACATGGGGTTCTCTACCGCCTGATCTGACAATCCCAGCTTTATTAGCTCAAAGGCTGTATACAGGCAGATTCATGAACCTCTGTGTTGTCCAGACGGCCACCCAAGTGAATGCATAGGCAGGTGCATTATATGTTTAGCAGATAAAAAAATCCAGATTTGACTTAAGCAAAATAAAAATAGAAATGTTTTAAACAATAAATAATTTGCATTAGTAAAAGATGCTGTGGATGGAATACAGAACTCAGTCCAAATTACTAGGACTACTTGATATTTTTAGCTCAGCAAATAGACATGCTTAGCCACACAGAATCTGATGGCAATTTCACACCACCTTCCACGCACACAGTATTATTTCTGCCTTAGTTTCCCCAAACCTTTCCCTCAAATTCTTTCTTTCCCCTGCAAACAATATTTACCAATTTCTTTATAAGTTTTGTCAATTAACAGCCTGTGTAAGTTGCAAACAGAATGTGGCTTTGATTCTCCTTACATTCGATTAGCACATGTACAGCAGCTATTCATATTCTGTTCTGGTTGGTAGCAAGCCAGTTTGTGAAAGTTCAGCATGTGCCTGCTTCTCCTTTCTTTGCTGTAAGGGCTTTCATATGCCTCCCTTCCTGTTAGTGTTCTTAAAGGAACCCTTTATTCCACCCTTATTGAACGGGCCTTTCCTATGTTTAAGCTGAAATTGTAGATTGCACCCTTGATTTGGGTGAAATCTACAGCTGGATTTGTAGAGGGTCTGCTCAAGGCCACCTGTTCCATCTGAGCCCTGTGGTGAGCCTGGGTGGTAGGTATATTACTTGGCTGCAGACTAGGTCCTTCACGCCCCCTACATAGATGGAGGGTTCCATGTTACCTCAGAATAGATCAGTGCAGAAGGGATAATGTGGGTCAGAGTCGAATGGGACCACAGGATCTGCATGTACATGAAACAAGCAGACCAAAACACTCTCACAGGGAGTGCAAATGGACAGTGGCTAGTGCACAGACTGGAAGAATGGTTGTAGCCAAGTTACTATTGAGTTACTCCCAGCCAAGCAGGATTTACTCCTACAGTAAGAGCTGATATACCTACTGCTTGGTACCCTGTTTGCAAAGGTTTATTAAGGTCTTGTTTACTGAAAACCTGTCTGGGAAATCCTATTAAGACCAGCCCCTAATCTAATAGCAGTGGTCTTTAAAATACTGTAGTCAGTGCTAAGTAATTAAATAGATTTGTACGAAGTGTAATTATTTGGCTTTTTTCCTGGAGAGCTAAATCAAATCAAGGAAAAATATATTATGTTTCTAAAGTGCATTTACAAACAAACAATCTAAAACTGGAAGCAATTTGTCACCGAATGTTCCATAAAAACAGGCACATCTCCAGCTGGTCTAATGCTTCATTACATCATATTTTTTTGCAGGCCATTTTTTTATTTCTTCTTTCTAAAACAACTTTTCTAGTTCCCTTCAATCTTGTAGGAGGCAGCCAGATGCAGTGTACAGAGTAGCTGTCCTAGAGTCAAGACAGCCAAATTCTTTTCTTGCTCCTACCATTGATTCACTCTATCACTATGGTCAAGTCACTTAAAGACAAATTTTTCCAAAGTAGCCCCTAATTCTGAGTCCTGTTTTTGGGTGCCCAACTTGAAACGCCCAAGGGTTGATTTTCAGAGGTACTTTCACATTCAGCTCCCTATTTTGAGGGCTTGAATGGGACTTACGTGGTACAGACCCTCTCCACAGGGGGTGAATTTCACACTCTATGTGTCCCACTTCAAGATATCCCTAAAAGGCCATATTCTAAATAGAGATGGATCCTAACTGGAATCCCAGATCTAGAGCTGCTGAATAATTAAAAAAATATTCAGAATATTTTTTGAAAATAAATATCACAAATTTCATCAGAACTTATTTCACAGCCATTATTCAACCAGCTCTACCCATATTTGAAATCATTCCCTCTGCTGCCTCTTCTGCCCTCCTCAATACATAGAAAACTCCATGTACTGGAGATTAGTTTGCTTTTAATAATCTCTAGATTCATGTGCATCTTTGTACCATACATATAATGCTCTCCATTCATGTAATTGCTAATATTTTCTACAAGGGGTCAGCAACCTTTCAGAAGCGGTGTGCCGAGTCTTCATTTATTCACTCTAATTTAAGGTGTCGCATGCCAGTAATACATTCTAACGTTTTTAGAAGATCTCTTTCTATAAGTCTCAGAGTCGCAGCCGTGTTAGTCTGTATCCCCAAAAAGAACAGGAGTACTTGTGGCACCTTAGAGACTAACAAATTTATTTGAGCACAAGCTTTCGTGGGCTACAGCATCCGATGAAGTGGGCTGTAGCCTATGAAAGCTTATGCTCAAATAAATTTGTTAGTCTCTAAGGTGCCACAAGTACTCCTGTTCTTTTTTCTATAAGTCTATAATATATAACTAAACTATTGTTGTATGTAAAGTAAATAAGGTTTTTAAAATGTTTAAGAAGCGTCATTTAAAATTAAATTAAAAAGCAGAGCCCCCTGGACCAGTAGCCAGGACCCAGGCAGTGTGAGTGCCACTGAAAATCAGCTCGTGTGCCGCCGTTGGCACATGTGCCATAGGTTGCCTACCCCTGTTCTACAATATCCTGCCTTCACTTTGAATGTTGCTGCTTGTAGCAGGCTGAAGCCCTCAAGCCAGCTTCTCTCAGTTAGCCCCTTTAAATTAGCTGTACTCGAACTAGCAGCAAAGTCTTTCAAACATGACATAACTCAAACACACATGGATAACAAAGTCCTTTCCTCTCAGGCATCCCTGCTGGGGTGCAGTCTCTTAGGGTTCACCTACATGGTAATAAAAGACCTACAGCACAGTCATCGCTGGCCTGGATCAACTGACTTGAACTTGCGGGGCTACAAAATTGCCGCGTATACATTTCCCAGGCTCTC
Source organism: Mauremys mutica (assembly GCF_020497125.1). NCBI lineage: Eukaryota > Metazoa > Chordata > Testudines > Geoemydidae > Mauremys > Mauremys mutica. The sequence goes on along the minus strand of NC_059077.1, from coordinate 102,321,181 downwards.
AGAGCCCAGCCTCAGGCTGAACTCCTCCACTGCCATTTTATAGCCCTGCAGCCTGAGCTGGCTGACCTGGGCTTGGAGACTCAGTGCCATGATTTTTTAAATCACAGTGTAGATGTGCCATCAATCTTCCCCTCCACCATCTGGAAGCAAAAGTTAAACCTCCTCACTCAAGACTGGATTTTTATTTTTTAAAAAATTAAGATATTCAATTAATTAGTTCAAAAGGAATTATTTGGGGGCAGCTCTATGGTGTTATACAGGAAGAGAAACTAGATGATCACTTTATATGCTTCACTCCATCCCACACCTTGTCCTAGTGAGCGCAGAGAGAGGGGAGTCTTGTCCTATTCTGCGCTGATCCACCAGGCCCCTCCTCCCCTGTCCTAAAACAAAACAAACAAACAAAACAGTAACCTGGGTTTTCCCAGATACTAACTATTACCCCAGGACCACTTCCACTCTCACATCACCTTCCTCTGCCATTCTCTGGGTCCTTATCTGCTCCAAAACTCTTGTAACAGGGTAACCTGGCCTCCTCTGGACTTAAAGAGACAGTGCCTCACATGAATGTCTAACTGTTGTCCATCCCTCCCTCCCTATTTCTCCCTACGGTTGCCAATTTTGGATGGCTGTATTCCTGGAGGCTTCATCACATGACATAATCTTTAATTAAAGATTCATCTTAAATTGCTGGAGACGCCAGGGCAATCCTGGAGGGTTGGCAACCATATTTCTCCCCACCAAATCCCTTCTGTATGCAGCCAGGAAGACAATAAAAAATTTGCAGCTGGACAGCTTTCACAACCAGTTATTTTCTCTTTTCTGTATTGATAAAATTTCTCTATAACATGGAGTACTCTGGATTCCCCAGTTAATCAGAACTTATTCTCAGTAACACTGACATGTATTCCCTGGAGTGCGGAGTCATTCTTTTCCATGAAATGTTGTTTTGATTGTGGAGTTTTCTGCATTGTTTTCCTCTCTTTCCTTTCCTTCTTTGTAAACAACTTAACATTTTTATACACATACACATACTTTATAAAGAACTTCATGTCCTACAACCCATCCAGATTTCTCAAGTCTTTCAAAAGGCTGCAGATGTTACTCTCAGTAATTGAGAGATGAGAGTTCAAAACTCAGTACATTCCCAGATTTAAAACTACCTTAAATTGGAGTTAAATTATTGATTTGTTCTCAATCTAAGGGCAAAAACATTACAGGGATGTTGTAAATTATCCCCAAAACAAGCTGTACACATGCTGGAAATTTAGAGTTAAGCTTCCATTTAAAAGAGAGTGCTTTTGGTCCTAGATTAGATTAAATTGATTTTTAAAAACAGATTAGATTTTTTTTCCCTGCTTTGTTTCTCTTATCACTCCAGTTGTTTGCTGTGCATTTCCAAGTCTTATTGTGTTTGGATTTCTTTTAACTTCAACTCTGAATGTCTTGAATTCAGAATGCTTGTTTAGTATAACACTTAAAAAAAATTAGGATGAAGGGTAATTTTTTGCAGTTATTCTTCATAGCTGAAAGTTTCTTCTTCAAAGATGAAATTGAACGGACTAAAGAATAATGTTCTTCAGCAGAGAATTCCATGAAGAACTGACCCTCTTGCAAAATTGCTGCCATGTTTCATTGGTCTGAATGGGACTTGTTACAGATAAGCAGATCACAAGAGGGATACTTCTGTGAACAGCAAAGAGAAGCTGTCAGGCTACCCAGAGACTATTTCTAGAGATATGAGATTTTCCTTTCTCTATTCCTAAGAAAAGGGAAGCCTGCTTCACTGGACTTTGGAAAATAGTTAGTTAAGATATGTTACATAAACCATTTATTTTGTTTTTACAACTACTCTCTCTCTCTCTTTGTAATACATCTTGTTTTCAAGACAACTGCTGTTGTACTCTGTGACTCCATGCAGAAATCTACAAAAGAGATGAGAAGCCCAGAAAAGGGTAAGAGTTGTGGAGCATGACCTCCATCCCTCCATTTTCTCAGTCAGAGGGGGCATGCCGAGGTGTTCTTTCCCATTAAAATTTACCACAAAGGGCTGCAGGTGGTGAATACAAGAGAGAAGCCTAAAGACCCAGGAAGAGACATGAGTGGATAGGGGTGAGGGTAACACCTATACTCTACTAAGAATCTTCTGCCACCATGAAGAAATGGCCAATGACTAGACCCCTGAGATAGTATGAACTCCTACCCTGTGGTGATTCTGCAAAAGGCCTGCAAAGTACTTAACCTTATTTTTACTACTGTTAAAATGGCTAACCTACAAGAGCAAGGTGAATGCTTCAAAAAAGAGTCAGTGAAATTGAAATCTGAATTTTTAGTCATAGAGGTTTTCACTGTGTTCCCTTCTCTTCCATTTTTGCTTTTCACAAAGATTCAGGAATGATCACACAAGCAGCCAATTTTAAGTCAATGTTGTAGACTATTAATAAAAAGCTAAAGCTAGTTTTGTAGATGCAAATATTTGCACCAGACGTCCCAATCTCAATTATGGCCATCCAGTCAAAGAGCAGAAGTGTATCATATGTCCTAGACATCTAATCAAAATAGCTCCGTTTGAATTTCAGATATGGAATATTTACGACCAAGCCACAGACCAAGAATTTGTTTCAGAAATTATTTGGCAAATTACTTTGAAGAGCAAATAACGTTGAAATAATGAAGAAAATCATGGACAATTTGTAAACAGAAAAAGTCACAAAATGCATCAGTTTGATTTATCGCTCCAGCTCCAGGAGATGCCCCAAGGTGTGTTGCTGACTTACTGTTTGTGAACAAGCCACACAAATGGTGAAAAGTGAAATTCTCATTTAAAAAAATCCTCTTAAATGTTTAATCTAGGTTGTTAGCAAAACAGTTAAATGCATGTGGTTTGATGGTGCAACTGCTACTTTTGAAGTTTATTGTTCAAAATTCTTTGGCCCGTCCATCCCTCCTACCCCACCCCCCCACACACACAAAAAAAAAAGCCTGAGAGAAAAGTTATGTTACACTGAAACTAGAGGAGAGTAAATAGGGAACTGAATGACTCAGGGGCTAAGTCAAGGGCCTCTTACTCTTGTGACAATAATTCGAGTCCCAGCTCTAGTGCAAAGTGAAATGGATTGAGTGGTCTGAGGTTCTGACCCCCAGTGGGTAGCAGCTAGCTGTACAAACAATGCATAATATTCTGGAGGGATTTAGGACAACTGGCAGTTTGTGCTCACTAAAGACATGGGACTGAGGTGGAATGCAGAATAAACCACCTCTTATGTGTGCAGCGGGTGGTCTTCCCAAGTCAAGGTTAATGGCATTCGTGCAGGGAGTGTGGGAAAGCATGCATTACTGCTACCGTTGCCACAAACGGCCTGTGAATAGATTAAGGGACTTCTGTTTCCATAACAACGAGTCACTTAATCTAAATGAACAAAACTGTATTTAAAAAAACAGAAACAAAAATTCTATACATCATCTTCACGACATACAAAATGCTTTTGTCCCGACAACAAACCAGGGAGAAAGAAAGAGAGGTAATGTGTGTATGTAGTAAATACACATCCTCCGAATGAAGTCTTCTAGGGCTTTCTGTTTACCAGTAATTAGTTTTCAGGACAGTGCCAATGGCACCAAGTCCTTGCAACTAATTAACGGCAGTTTTCTGGCTGAGTATTATTACCCCTCTGCAATTATAGCTAGAAGACAAAACACCAGGAGCCAGCAAAAGGCTACATTCTTTTTTTTCCTCTAAAACTTTGTTTACTCACAGACCCACCATGAGCATTGTTTCTCTGTTTTTAGGACTCATCTGTGGATTGCTGTTGATGTTTTGTTCTCACTTCCCAGGGGCAGGGAAATGCCAGCTTATCTGGGGAACAGATGAACAGTTAAGCAAGGCCATCCTGGAAATGCTACATATCAATAAGTTATCCATACCTCTCAGGACCAAGCCTCACCACTACATGAAGTTAGTCTATCATCTACGAAACCCACCACCCTTAAACAGCGAAGGGACTCTTGTGCAGAGTTTCAGGAGCATCCAAGGTAGGAAACTGACCACTATTTATTTGTGATTTACATCATATCTTGAATAACTTTAAACATTACCATGGTAAACAATTCCTAAGCGGAAAAATTATTGCCAGTTTGAAATGCTTTCCTTTTAAAAACAGGTTATCTAATAGATTTTCTTTTTTTTTTATCATCATTAATGACTTTGCTTTTATAAGCCTATTACTTTACCATTTCAATATCTGCTTTATACATTTTATAACATGCAGCATTTGTTTTGAGAGATCTCTATACAGTCTCCTAGGCCAGAGTTAAATAAAAAGGATCAGTTTCTTTCAAGTGACTGCTTTGAGGACAGAGCAGTTCAGAAATGAGAAGCTACCTTAACTCCCAACCAACTAAACTTCAGTCACCAGTTGAAACTACCTGCACATGTCAGTCTTATGAAGACTATCGCCAAGACAAACCACAGCAAAAAAAGTCCTTATTCACATTACTAATAACAGTTGATATTTTTAAAAATGAGTTTTTAAAAATCTAATTTACTTGTCACCATTTATCCAGTCTGTTTACGTTGTGCTTGTCATGTTCCTTGGGCAGTGAAACCAGAATGGCCTGTGTATGTTTATAACTCCGAAGAAGTGGGTATTCACCCACGAAAGCTCATGCTCCAAAAGTCTGTTAGTCTATAAGGTGCCACAGGTCTCTTTGCTGCTTATAATATAACTATTAAGGCTGATGGTTCAGAAGTCTGGAGATTTCATGCAAGTGACTTAACACCCTAATTTGCACACTTGATGACTGTATCTAATCTTGTTATATGAAAGACAGCAAATGGCATGATTACCAAACAGAAGCCTGGCAAAGTTGCAGCATAAAAAAAAGTTTCAGGAATACAGGAATCACTTCAGAGTGGTTCTGGCATCTCCCTGGGTCCATGTCCACATAATTCTGGGGCTTATTTGGCTGCTTCTTGTCCTGGGCTAAGTAAAGGTCTGTGGTTGGGGTTACCACTATTCCTTGGTACTGGCTGCTGCTTGCCCTGTGCTGGGAAGGGGAACTAGATGCTTCCTGCCATCAACTGGGGGATGCTCTGGTTGAGATGCTGGCCCTTAGCTGAGTCTCGCTCTGGCTGCTCCTTGTCCCTTACTTCCAACCTATAGGGCGCGGAGGGTGGCTGTGGCTCCTGCTTCCTGTTACAGTTTACAGGCTGAGTGTGTCTCCTAGGGTCTCTAAATTAGGATTGACTTCCTGGGCTAAACAGAAACATAGCGCTATCTTGAAGGGTAGGCTGGAGTGGGGCTAGCTCCCACACTACAAGTGCCAATGTCCTAAAAGGGCATGGACATCTAGCATGGAGGTAGGGGTAGGCGCCAGGTCTCCTGCACACATGTTGTTGTCAGCAGTGGGTGGCAGAAGTCAGCAAGCACTGCTCCATTTTGGAGCAGCTGTTAAAAACACCACTGAGCATCCTGTGTCTCATTGTTCTGGGGTATTGTGCCCTGAACCAGTAAGGGTCCTCAAGCACCCTCTGCAGCATTTATTTACCTAGGTCTGGGTGAATAATCGAAGACAGGTGGGAACCATCTGAACTTAACCTGAATCATTACATACCTGGGGAAAGAGAAATGGGATATTTACAGTGCCATGTCTCGGGCCTCCACATGGATGGGTGAATGACATGGATGAGAGCAAAAGGTGCATTATCTGGCAAGGAGAGTTGCAAATCATCCACAGTCTTCCACATAGTGATTGGTGTGGGCCCTCTTCAGTTTTGGACCTGGCCAAACGGACTAGTCTGGGTACAGATAGTGCATCAGTCCTAGAAACTGGGTGGGTTTCTTCTAATCTGTGGTATTAGACTGGGCCCTGATGACCTATAAAAGGACATCCTTTGTGCTGGATGAGGCTGAACATAGTGTCTACAGTGTAAGGCTAAGGTCCTGTCCACACCTGGAGCAGAACTGGGCTCCGAAGCTATTTATTTCCCACAAAATCTCTTCCATTTCTGCTGTTGTATCCTAGAAGTTAACTAACGCTCCAACAGTCCATCCCCATCCTGATCAGGGTGCACTGGGTCAAGTCCTAGGAGAATGCATTTTAAGTAGGGCTGTCAATTGATTAAAAAAATTAATTGCGATTAAAAAAAATTTATTGTGACTAATCGCACTGTTAAACAACAATAGAATACCACTTATTTTAAATATTTTTATGTTTACTAGATTTTCAAATATATTAATTTCAATTACAACACAGAATACAAAGTGTACAGTGCTCATTTTATCTTTAGTTTTTATTACAAATATTTGCATTGTAAAAAACAAAAAAAAGTATTTTTCAATTCACCTCATACAATTACTGTAGTGCAATCTCTTTATCATGAAAGTTGAACTTACAAATGTGGAATTATGTACAAAAAAACTACATTAAAAATAAAACATATGTAAAACTTTAGAGCCTACAGGTAAACTTAGTCCTACTTCTTGTTCAGCCAATCACTCAGACAAACAAGGTTGGTTACAATTTGCAAGAGATAATGCTGCCTGCTTCTTGTTTACAGTGTCACCTGAATGTGAGAACAGGCATTCAAATGGCACTGTTGTAGCTGGTTTTGCAAGATATTTGCGTGCCCAATGCGCTAAAGATTCATATATCCCTTCATGCTTCAACCACAATTCCAGAGGACATGCGTTTATGCAGATGATGGGTTCTGCTTGATAACGATCCAGAGCAGTGTGGACTGATGCATGTTCATTTTCATCATTTGAGTCAGGTGCCACCAGCAGAAGGTTGCTTTTCTTTTTTGGTAGTTTGGGTTCTGTAGTTTCCGCATCAGAGTGTTGCTCTTTTAAGACTTCTAAAAGTATGCTCCACACCTGTCCCTCTCAGATTTTGGATGGGCACTTCAGATTCTTAAACTTTGGGTCACGTGCTGTAGCTATTTTTAGAAATCTCACATTGGTACCTTCTTTGCGTTTTGTCAAATCTGCCGTGAAAGTGTTCTTAAAACGAACATGTGCTGGGTCATCATCTGAGACTGCTATAACATGAAATATATGCAGAATGTGGGTAAAGCAGAGCAGGAGACATACAATTCTGCCCCCAAGGAGTACAGTCACAAATTTAATTGACACATTCTTTTTTTAACGAGCATCATCAGCATGGAAGAATGTCCTCTGGAATGGTGGCCGAAGCATGGAAGGGGCATACGAATGTTTAGCATATCTGGCATATAAATACCTTGCAACGCCATCTACAAAAGTGCCATGCGAATGCCTATTCTCACTTTCAATGACGTTGTAAATAAGAAGCAGGCAGCAGCATCTCCTGTCAATGTAAACAAACTTCTTTGTCTTAGCGATTGGCAGAACAATAAGTAGGACTGAGTGGACTTGTAGGCTGTAAAGTTTTACATTGTTTTGTTTTTGAGTGCAGTTATGTAACCAAAAAAACTGTATTTGTAAGTTACACTTTCATGATATAGAGACTGCACTTCAGTACAGTAACTCCTTGCTTAATGTTGTAGTTATGTTCCTGAAAAATGCGACTTTAAGCAAAATGATGTTAAGCAAATCCAATTTCCCCATAAGAATTAATGTAAATACAGGGTTAGGTTCCAGGGAAATTTTTTTCACCAGATAAAAAACTATATTATATATATGTATACACAGTATAAGTTTTAAACAAACAATTTAATACTGTACACAGCGATGATGATTGTGAAGCTTGGTTGAGGTGGTGGAGTCAGAGGGAGGGATATTTCCCAGGGAATGCCTTACTGCTAAATGATGAACTAGAACTCGGCTGAGCCCTCAAGGGTTAACACATTGTTAATGTAGCCTCATACTCTACAAGGCAGCACGAATGGAGGGAGGGGAGACAGCATGGCAGACAGAGAAAGACACACACTGTGTGTGTGTGTGTGATGTACATTGCCCCTTTAAGTACGCTGACTTCACTCTAAGTACATTGCCTTTTTAAGTAGATCAGTAAGTTGAGACAGCAGCTGCTCCCAGCAAGCTCCCTCCATCCTGAGCCGTGTCGTATCCCCACCGCGCTCTATGGAGATGGGGTAAGTGGGGGACAGAAGCATGGGGGAAGGGGACACCCTGATATTAGCCCCCTTCTTCCCTCCCCACTGCACAGCAAGCAGGAGGCTCCTGGGAGCAGCTCCAAGGCAGAAGGCAGGAACAGCACATGACAGTATGGGGAGGGACAGCTGAACTGCTGGCAATTGATAGCCTGCTGGGCGGCTGCTGCATAGGGAACTTAGGGAGCGGGGAGCTGATGGGGGGCTGCTGGTCCACCCTCATTCCAAGCCCCCACCAGCTAGCTCCAACGGGCTGCTCTTTCTGCAAGCAGTGGACAAAGCAGGTGGCTGCCAAACGTTATAAGGGAGCATTGCGCAACTTTAATTGTTCTCTAATTGATCAGCAACGTAACAACGAAGCAACGTTAACCGGGATGACTTTAAATGAGGAGTTACTGTACTTGTGTGAGGTGAACTGACAAATACTTTAGTTTATCATTTTTACAGTGCATAGATTTCTAATAAATAATAATATGAGTACTGTGCACTTTGTATTCTGTGTTGTCATTGAAATAAATATTGAAAATGTAGAAAAACCCACAAATATTTAATAAATTTCAATTAGTATTCTATTATTCTATTATAAGTGCAATTAATCGTGATTAGTTTTTGAGTTAATCACATGAGATAACTGCGATTAATTGACAGCCCTAATTTTAAGCAATGTGTCTTTTGACTTTCCATGTCCAACTACCAAGAAGCTGCCTACTTATTTAATGTTGATAAATGCAAAGTAATGCACATTGGAAAGCATAATCCCAACTATACATATAAAATGATGGGGTCTAAATTAGCTGTTACCACTCAAGAAAGAGATCTTGGCATCATTGTGGATAGTTCTCTGAAAATGTCCACTCAATGTGCAGCAGCAGTCAAAAAAGCAAACAGAATGCTGTGAATAATTAAGAAAGGGATAGATAATAGGACAGAAAATATGTTGCCTCTATATAAATCCATGGTATGCCCACATCTTGAATACGATGTGCAGATGTGGTTGCTCCATCTCAAAAAAGATATATTGGAATTAGAAAAGGTTCAGGAAAGGAGCGATTAATAAGACTGGGACTTTTCAGCTTGGAAAAAGAGACGGCTAAGGGGAGATATGATTGAGGTCTATAAAATCATGACTGGTGTAGAGAAATTAGATAAGGAAGTGTTGTTTACTACTTCTCATAACACAAGAACTAGGGGTCACCAAATGAAATTAATAGGCAGCAGGTTTAAAACAAATACAAGGAAGTATTTCTTCATACAATGCACAGTTAACCTGTGGAACTCCTCGCTATATGATGTTGTGAAAGCTAAGACTATAACAGGGTCAAAAAAGAACTAGATAAATTCATACAGGATAGGTCCATCAATGGCTATTAGCCAGGATGGGCAGGGATGGTGTCCCTAGCCTCTGTTTGCCAGAAGCTGGGAATGAGAAACAGGGGATGGATCACTTGATGATTACCTGTTCTGGGTATTGTCGGAAGACAGGATACTGGGCTAGATGGACCTTTGGTCTGACCCTGTAGAGCCATTCTTATGTTATGTACTTTTAATTGGCAATCAGATAAGAAACAAATATTCTCCCCCATCTAGGATGATTTAGTTGATTTATTTAGCCAAACTCAGCCTGCAGATGTGTGTGCCAGTTTTACTGATCTTGATGGAGCTGGTGTGCACATAGTCGAGTGTGGAATCTAGTTCTCAGGAACCTAAGGCACAGATCCCATAACATCCAGTTTGTAAGCAATAAGACCATCTTAGCTTATCTTAAACAAATAAGTGTATGAAATAAAACAGAGAAGAAAAACTATTAGCGAGCAAGAGCGTTGCAGGGAAAACAGACAGAAGAGTTTAGTGGAACCCACTAGGGACCTTAGCTGACATCCAAAGTACTGTCTTAAATGAAATAAAAATTAGTTATACACAGACATGGTTGGAAATCTCTGTTAAAAATTTATAATAAAAGAAGCCAAAATCTGAGCTGGCAGCAAAACCCGGCTGCACATCTCCCTCCAGAACGGCTGAACCAGTGAGATCATTAACAAGGTAAGATCACTACAGCAAAGCCATCTTTCATTAAAGGCCTGTAAACATTTCTGTTTTATCAATTGAGTATCAGGGAGGTACAATTCAGCCATTAAACACAAACAAAACATGCTCGAAGTTGAAACTTAAGCCCATGCAAACAAATTTGTGTCTTGAAACCATTCTTTTAACAGATGTGTTTACAAATATTCACAAAGGTCATACTAAAGTTACTAAAAAGAAATAAAATATCCTCTGGAAATTTACTGATTTCAAGGTCACAGTATGTTTCTGACTAAATACAGATTTCTTATTTCAAGTTACATTTTGCATCAATATTTTTCAAGTTTTACAAGGGTAGGGCCAGATTCAGTGGTACACCCTGACTATAAGCCACTCCAGTGCCTTAAAACAGGTTTGTGGTGACTTACTGTCATGAGAACAGTGCAAATCAACCAGAGTATACTGGGCTACCTGGCCCTTGGATTTCATAATATAGTTTTACTCTGTTCCAGCACCCTTCAATAATTAATTGGTTCTGTAAAATGCACCTATTGAGAACTTCTAGGTACGTGCACAGAAAGAAAATCACAGTTTAAAGTAACTGAACTGACACAATGTCAACAAAAAAAACCAAAACTCATGATACAACAAAACTCGGTCCTCTCTCTCTTAAACAAGAAACTCATCTCCCCTCCCTGCTCTTTCCCAAAAGCGCCTCTTTCAGCAAATCAGCCTCCTAGTGAGGCAAAACATAAATGGGTCTTTCACAATGCCCTGAATATCAACAAACTTGGGTTCTGTTGAACTATTGAGGAAAGAAAATTCCAGAACCAATGGCCCTCATCCTCTCCTTCATCATCCCCCTTGCCCTCCCATCTACCCACCCTCTCTGCTTCACTGAAACCGCTAGGACAACCACTGCCTCAGTTTCCCCTTCAGCTTCCTTGTCTACATGTTCCATGCCTGAAATAAAATTGTACATTAATTGTTCTCCTAGATCCAGATTTTG